>NC_138352.1:600000-917774 GCF_046562875.1 Panthera onca
TCCTACTTAAGTTATATTTACACAAGCATATAAAGTGCTTTCTATTAAATTTAATCTTGGTTGAATTAGATGGAATCTTTTAGAGGAAATAAATCATTCTAATAGCAGTAAGAAGTTGACCTTACGGCACCTTCCTGAGAATGATGTTTCATTAGTGCTGGATCAGCTTTTAGTGGCTGCAAGACAGTCTGAGGTCTGGGGACTTGGAGCCGTACCTCTCACATCCATACTTTATCAAGCTTTCTGCCTAACCCACCTTGATGGTGGCTTACTTTGTTTTTATTCTCTTTCCCTGTGACACAGACTGATGCATTTGAGACAAAACCAGTAAGAAAGCAAGAAGCAGGAGCCATCTTTAAGCATCCCAAGTAAAGTCAAGCCTTTAAAGGTAGAAATGATAAAGAAGTTGTTTACTATGGTCCATTGTGAAAGAGATCATTTGGCACACATCTCACAAATGGAGAAGAAAAAAATGGGAGTGGAGGTGGGAGAGGGGGGCGTTCATATGTAGAAATTACCAGAGTTTAGGCCCTTGGCTTCTCAGCCTGCAAATCCTGGCTATGATCAGATTTGGGTACACGAACTTTCCAGAGATTGCTGGAGAAGAAATCACCTGCTGGCTGTGTTCTGCTGGTTGGGTTGGGAAGGAATAGGTTTACCCAAGCACTCAATTTTTACTGCAGTTATACATGCCAGCACCAGGGGAAATGGATGGTAACCAATCGTCTGTGTGCTTTTGTTAGTGTCTCTTTTCTGTGGGGTTGGTCTACACAATTACCGGAGCCCTTGAGAATGCTTATCGTCAATGGGAGTAATTTCACATCCTATCCATTTAGTGAAAAGCTGTGAAAATTGATCTCGGTTCTGCGGTAAGATTGGAACCAGAGCGCAGGCTACAGATGCCTTGGAAATAAATATGTGCCCATCGTTGTTTTCATTAGGTGTTGCAGTTGACCAGCCTCCAGGAGAATGAACTCTAGTCGGGCTCTTTCTGTAGAAGTTCGATGTGTCCCCAACCTGGTGAAGTAGGCTGGCAGTTTCATTTATTGTTAGATTTTTTGTAGTGGTTGTCAAGTAAGGGGCTGGCAGCCCTGAAGAGTGCAGTTCTCTGTTTTATCCACAGACAGGAGACAATGTAATTTGACACTTACTGCCAAGGAGGAACCTGTCCTTCCAATTCAGCTTATTGGTTTTTGTTTTTTTTTCTTCTTTTTCTTACGGGCTCTGTAGGATTTCAAAAGTTTCTTAAAGGGCAGCAAAATTAGCCTTAAATAGTATTTCTTGGATGGTTTTTAACAATGGCAGTAAGGCCAAAGCTTCTCATCTTGACATAAGTGGTTCCTTTACAACTTGTTTTTATCTTGCCAGAATAAGCAAAATACAGTACTTTAAAATGTATTTTCATTAAGGCGAAAGACCTTGTTTTAGCTGAGATCTGCAAGGAGAGAACCAATCTGCAAATGTGTTTCTTACATCTCTCTTTAGCTTTCTGCTCCTAAAGCAAAAAGTAGGCGGGTTTTGTTTGTTTGTGTTGTATTGAGGACTGGCCTTCACTTAGCACAATTAACATAGCAACAAAAATTTGTGTTGCCTAAGTTCTACATTTCACTGTCAAGAATCAAACTTTTAAAGTGACATTAAAATTTTTTTTTTTTTAAAAGGAGCGCTGGGTGGCTCAGTCGGTTAAGCATCCCCCTTGGGCTCTGTGCTGACAGCTCAGAGCCTGGAGCCTGCTTCAGATTCTAGATCTCAGTCTCTCTCTCTCTCTCTCTCTCTCTCTCTCTCTCTCTCTCTCTGCCCCTCTCCCACTCACACTCTGTCTCTCCCTCTCTCTCTCAAAAATAAACATTAAAAAAAATTTTTTAAGTGACATTCATTTACCAAGAGCTGGAATCAAGATAAAAATCTTTAAAATTAAACTTGGAAACAGAAGGCTAAATAAAAGCATAACATAAACGATTTTGTTAAGTCTTCTTCCCTTGCAGGTGACATTAGCCCAACTTTGATCTACAGACATGATATCATCTACAGGGTACGCCCAGTGCCACATGACTGCCTTCTTTTGACCAAAACAGTGGTTTTGTGTAGCCTTACAGATACAGCCTAAGTAGCTTCAGAGTTGGCCTGCATCTTCACAAACAGGTCAGAGCAGATTTGAGTTACGCAACTTCTGCGGACAGAGCCTCTTCCCCCATGGCCAGCTGGAGAGTTTACGTTTGTCAATTACTTCCTTCAGGGCCTGGCTCAAGATTCATTTCCTCCAAGACTCCCTCTTTTACGAACTCACTTCACTCAGCCGCTCCCTTCTACCACATCTGCTTATTACTCATCTAATACTCTTTGTTCTGCTCTGCCACGCGCTGTTATGTTTTACCTCGTGATCATTCTCTAAATTTTTACTTTATCCTTCAGCTAAATTAAAATTGCCTTGAAAGTAGGGCCTGTCTGCTCCTTCTTTTGTGTACTCCTGTAGCACTTAAGTATAGTGCTACACGTATAATCGTTTCTTAATAAAAGAGGAATGTTTTGTGGTTGTTGGGTTGGGATTCTGCCTTTGTCTTGTTCCTGAAAACCAAATTCACTGCTTCAACATCATGGGTTTTCCCAGTCTGCTCTAGTGATGGTCTCACCCTGGCATATTCTTCTCTGCTCTGGCCCCAGAAATTTCTCTCCTAACATCTCATGGATTTGATCTTTCAGGGTCAGACTTCCCACAATCAGGAAGGTAGGGATGAGGAGGCAGGGAAAAACCATGTCTGTGCAGAGTGATATTAAGTGAATAGGACAGGATCCAAGAAGGGATGGCAATAAACCTCTATGTGGTAGACGGAACAGTGTGGGGCATAGGTAGTTGGGATAGGGCACAGCAAAAAGCTTGAGCTCTTAGCAAGAGGCTCAGATTGCAGAGGGGCTGGGGAAATTTAGAGCAAAAGTGTTCAGAATCAATGCCCATTTGAAGAAGAGGCCCAGGTACATTTTGGTATCTCTGAAAAAGACAGTCTCCTACATCTCTAGGGGGAAACACAGCAGTGTGCTAGGGGAAATATGAAGCCGCAGGATAAACAAGGCACTTTTTCTGGAATGTCTATTTTACTCAACAATTTAGGAATCTTTCAGTTGCAAATGGTCTAGCCCAAGCAAACTCACCCCACCCTTTTATGGAGGGGGTTCACTCGACTGGAAAACTTATGAAGCTTCAGGTATGGTTGGATACAGTGCTGCAATTACATTCCCAGAGCTCCAGCTCTCTATCTTTCTGCTTTGCTTGGCTTTATTTTGTGTGCAGGCTTTTTCAAGTTACATTTGATTGCTGGCAACTCCAGATCTTCACCCTTGCTTAGCCACCCACAAGAAGAAAAAGGGCTTCTCTTGGGGGTGCCTGGCTGGCTCAGTTGGTAGAGCATACAACTCTTGGTTTCAAGGTTGTGAGTTTGAGCCCCACACTAGGTACAGAGATTACTTAAAAATAAAAGCTTTTAAAAAAAAAAAAAGAACTTCTCCCCATATCCATACACCTATTTAAAAAAGAGGCTGTTGGGCCTTGCTTGAGATATGTGCCAGTAGGGTACTGTGGTCAGTCTTGCCCATGTCAGCAGCCCAGCCCTGTGACCAGGGATCAGTGCCATCATGAATGATAGCTCAATAGCAATGATGCAGCAGGGGACTAGGATTTCCTCCAAGGAAAGGATGCTAGCAGACAAAAACATCATGTCCAGAACACTCGATGTTCTGTAATCTAAAACATTTTTATATTCAAATAAACCCACCGTGGGGTGGGGTACATGGTTTACTTTTTTCTGATAATAGAACTTTGATGAAAAGTTTGAGGAACACTGATCAATATACAAGCTTTTTAAAACCCACAGCTACTGTGTGGAAGTAGGTGTGACTGTATTTATCACGCTGGATGGCTGTGCCTTCCAGAGGGAAGGCTGGCACTGTGGATGTTGTAAAATTAAAGGGTGTGTTTCCAGTTTCCTGGACAGCATCAATCTCCTTGCTCCATGGATCACACAGACCTGAATTGTTGACTCGTGTAATAAGAGCCATTCATGGGTGCTGCCACCCATCTTCACCCCAGTGGAATGGACACCCTAGAAAGTGATAGGAGGGTAGGAGATAGGACTGGAGAAATAACAGGAAAATATGCAGAAGTATGAAAGAGAACTGGCATGGAGGAACACATTGCTCTAGTCAGCACACAAGGTATCCCACTGCCGACCTGCCCACGCTTGACATGCATAGCACCAGACCCGCCACGGTTTCATGCTCTCCACATAAAGGTAAAACCAGAATGAAGGAGTAGCAAATGCTCTCAGTGCCCCACCTTTATCCCTTTGCCTTACCGCTTCTAATCCAGGACTACCAGACTTCTAATCTCCAGCACCGACATTTCCTTGCCTTAATGGTACTCCCTGGCTACTGCTAGTGTGTCTGGCTAGTAATGCCTGGGTGTCATTTCTCCCGTGGCAGCCCTTAGCCAGTGACTGACCGGCAAGAGCTGAAGAAATACGCCGGCTCCTCATCTCTTGGATGGGATTCCTCGGAGGTGCATTCTACACTGGCTCTCAGACTTGCCCAGTGGGATTAAGTTCCAGTTGTTGTTCACAGTAGTAGCTGGCTTGGTAACACATCTTTTATTGTCTGCTCTTCCTTCCTTGCATCACTCCCTCCCACACTTCTATCACTTAAATAAACTACTGGCACTTGCACCTTTATCTCAGTGTCAACTTGTGGAGGAACCCAAACCAAGATGGAGCTTCCTGGTAAAGTCTTGGGATCTTTCCTTAGACCGGGGGAAGACTTTCCGTCATTTTGGATGGGAAGAGTGGGCCCATTATGCCACTATCCACTAATGTCTCTGTAGATTCATTTGGTTATTAACCCTCAAGATATTAGGCTGATTCTGAGGTTACGGAACCACTGGAGAGCCAATATGACCCCATAACACCTCTGTTGGTTAATTATTATTGCACAATAGTAATCCACCATAATAATAATAATCCCTTGTTATTACAGTTCATGCACCTAGGAGTTTGGGTTGGCTGATCTAGACTGGGCTTGCTCATGCAGGCAGAGTCAGTTGGGGTGCTCTGGTAGGCTGAGCTTAGCAGGGCAACTCTGCTCCATGTGTTTCCTTGCATCCTGGGACCAGGCAGCCAGCTTGGGCACATTGTTTTCTTGGCAGTGGCAGAGTAGAAGAGTAACGTGCCCAACTGAGTGCTTTTCTAAGCCTCTATTTGCATTGTGTATACGAGTGTTTCTTTGACAAATGTAAATCAAATGGCCAAACCCAGAGTCAAAGGGCAGGAAAATCTATTCTTCCCCTTTTGGGGGAAATCTGCAAAGTCACAGGGCAAAGGGTATGAGAGAGGGAAGAATGAGGAATTGAGACCAAATCTACTCAGCACCTAAGCATTTGTCCCAAGTCCACTTTTCTACTTGTCTGTCCCTGGGAAAGTTGTGCAGGAAATACTTGGCTGTCGTCAACTTTAGTAACATGTAAATTATGTTCTGACTTGCCTCTTTTTCTTAAAGAATTTTATATGTATTTTTCTCTTATGCAATAAACCTGTTTTTATAATTTAAAAAGAATCCAATAAAAGCGCTCATCTGAGCTTGCCTTAGTACTGAACTAATGAATTTGAAGTGAAGTGTGCATTTCAATAGCTGAAGCATGAAAGGAACAACCAATTAGCAACCAGGAGCACAGCTTTAAGACAACACACAAATTTCCAGAGGTGTTTAATTGGAAGATTCCTTTTCATGAGGATTCAGACAGCCTTACTTCTTAAACTTGACACAGACCATCCTCAGGCCTTCCCCAGACATGCTGAAATGGCAGTGGTATGGAAACACCTATCATCAGTATTCATGTTAGTCTTTTTTTGTATTCTCTGTCCATCAGAGGAAGGAAAAAAAAAAGTTTTATGACTCATTGTTTTTCAAGGATGCTGCTTCCTCTGCAGTTTTTAAAGTTGTTTTTGGATAAGATTTTCACCTTGTTTATATACTGCCCACTGAAGTTCTTTTTATATCCCAGGTTTGTAGTTTAAGGGCCCATTAGCAAACTTCATAATACTATTTTCTGCCTCTCAATAGTCTGGTGCTTTGAAACTGACTTGATAGACCAAAGAGAAAGAAAGGTGGCTAGATTTAGCCAGTGCCATTAAAAACAATCCTATTGTTTGACCCATTCCTCTGATGATAACCTTTTATGATAGTTCTGTTTCCTTAGATCCGCCTTTTGGGATGGCCTTTGGCCATTTCTGAAGTGGCAAGTTTCTGAGATTCTCTGGGGAATTGTCCCATAATATGTGGGAGCCCAGGAAGGAATTTTACAGTAATTCTGCTACAGTGAAACATTTGCCTCCAGGCCAGAATCAAAAATAGCAGCTGGAAGGACATTTGGAAAGGGGGGCGCGGTGTGGGAGTGCAAGAGAGGTGGAGAGGGAGAGCTTTTCACATTTGGATAAAAACATTAGCAAAAACACTAGGCAAAACTGAGACAGGGCTGGCATCTTTTACCCTTGAAACCATCCCATCTCCTCGGGCTTGGCTCTCCAAGCCAGTGATTTCAGTGCCGAGAGGGCTGACCGGGGTCAGTGCACTGCGCTTGGCAATAGACAGTGGGCACCAAGATTCCTGGATGTTGACCAGCAGCACTGGCTTCTCTTCTACCACACCAAGAAGCACAGAGAGACTGCTGCTCCTCCCACAGCAAGTTAGCATCCAAAATGTAGACCAGTTTCCTGGAGTAACTAGAAATTGAATGACTAATTTCAGCCCTCTGAAAACTTTGGGGAAGAAATGCTCCAACTTTACCAATAAGCGTCACTGCAATAAAGGACACAGATTATAGAAGGGTTGCACAAGAGCCCAGGAGAAATAAACAAAGGAATGTAAAGGAGGAATAGGAACATCTACATAATCATGATAAAAGAGACCGTGGCAGCCAGTTTGCAAAGATGGCCTCCAGTGAACCATGCATCTCGGTACTGTATTAGTGTCCTTGTAAATTTCCTCCCTTGAATCTGAGCTGCCTTGTGACCTGGGACTATTAGAATATGGCTTAAATGACACTGTGGGGCTTCTAAGTCTACGTCATAAGCAGCCTTGCAGCTGCTGCCTGGATTTCTTAGGCAAAAGGAGATTCCTCTGGGACACTCCCTCTCAAACCCAGCCACCAAGCTGTGAAGACCCAAAGGTAGATACTCTAGTGGGCGGCCCAGCTCTACTCCGCCCCCAGCATCAGAGGACTCTGAAGCCAGTCATTTCAGAGGACTCCAGCTGCCACTTGACCGCAACCACATGAAACATCCCAAGAAAAACTGCTCAACTGAGACCACTGAACACACTGAACAGGAGATAATGATGTTGTTGTTTTAAGCCTATTGTTGGTTTGTAATCCAGCAATAGGTAACTGGAACAGAAGTTATACATTTACACACATGGCCGTATACATTTATGGAAGGAAGTATCAATTGATGGATTAGCTGAATGGCTGTTTATTTACTCATTTATTCATTTACTCAACAAATATCTATTGAGCCTACATGTGCCAGGCACTGTGCTAGTCTCTGGGAACACAGTGGTAAAAAAATTAATTACGTCTCTGTCTCCAAAGAGCCTATAGTGGGGATGAGGGCTAGACAATAAACAAGCACACACATACTTGTAAGATTATAAGTTACATCAAGTTTTATGATAAAAAAAAGACCTTGGTCCTATGCCAGAACAAGACAGGGAGACCCAACTTAGCCTGAGTGATCAGGAAAGGTCCCTATGAGGTGATGATTTTGACGTGGATATCTGACATATAAGAAGGAGCTAGCCCTGCTAGGGGTTGGTATTGCAAAGAGCTTTCTAGAATAAGGGAATGATGAGGGCCCTAAAGTAGGAAGGAGCTTGGGGCATGGGGAGGAATGAGAGAAAGCCAGCATGGTTGGGCTGGAGGAATTCTCAGGGGGAGAGAGGCAGTAGAGGGAGACCTGGGTCACAGTAGGCAGGCTTGTAGGAGTTTGGATTATCTCCTAAATGCAATGGGAAACCCTTAAAGGCTTTTAAACAGGAGTGACAAGATCCAATTTACATTTTAAAAAGGTCACACAGGCAGCCTGGTAGATAGCAGATTAGAAGGGGGCAAGAGGGGAATCAGGGAGGCCATCATCTGAGTGAGAGGATAGGGGCCTGGGACACTCAGCCCTAAGAGGCACCACGTGGCACCTGCTTCCCGCCCTGTCACTGGGGCCTCTACTCCTCAAACGGCCCCAGCAACATTTGTTCTAAGGCAGTTGCTCCATGGAGTGTACGTCTGATTGATGACAAATGCCACAGAACCACCAGTTCTTATTCAGAGAATCTAAATTGTTTCAGCCAGTGCAAACACCACCCTTGTTTCAGCTTGATAGAGATGAACCATGCTTACAGCCAACCCACCCCAGTGGCCTCCTCACCCGCCTCTCTCTAGCACACCATCATTTTCCATAAGACACCACCCCAGGGATGGCTGTGGGTGTGGGGCTGTAGGATGTAGGAACATCACTATCCCCCATAGCAAATCCTGTATCTTGGGACTCTTGAGGTCAGTGGGGCCAATCCATTTGGTTGACCAGATTTACTGCCTGGATGAGGCCGTGTTTCCTGACCAAGTTGCTTATTATAACCAGCAGATACTGGGTCCATGTGTTGTTGTTACAGTAGCTGTGAACAAAAGGAAACCTGAGTAACTAAAGCCTACAGTAGCCATAGGCTAGAGAAAACCTGTCAATAGTCATTATTCCCCAAGATCATCATTACAAAGGTATTTAGCTCAGCATGTTCAGCTTCCCTCTGACTTTCTCAGGATTTATAGATTGTACTTTCACAGAAACTGCCAGACACATTTCTGACACCCCACTCCCACCCACCCACGTACAGCCAAGTGTGTGTGGCAGGCACTGAACTGAGCCTTCAGGGGAACGGATCCTGTTGCCTGTCCCCAACCCTCCCCTGGACTTTGCACCCCACCCCCACCCCCGCCAGTCTCCCACCTCCCCCAGCACCATCTGCCCACTGCCTGCCATAAGTCTGGGAGTCAGCCTTGACCTTGTCCTTCCCCCTTCCTCCCAACACTCACAGAATACCCTTCCAAACCATTCACTTTGTTCCCTCTGCCCAGGGAGTTCAGGACGCCCACAGCAGCAGCAGCCACCGTCGCCTCCGCCACATCTCCAGTGTCTGCATCCAGACTCCTCCCACCCAAAATCTGCGGCCTCCTGTTAACTCCACCCCCTGCTCCCACCTCCTCCTTTATGCAGCAGCGATACCCATCAACAGTCCCACAACTCTGCTTTCTCTCAACACTGGGCCTTCCTGTATGCCAAGGAGTCAGCAAGCTAGGATCTGTGGGTTTGCTGCCTGTTTTGTAACTAAAGTTCTTTTGGAACACCTCCATACACATTCACTTATGTGTTGTCTACAATACAACATGCAACATGCAATACTCAGCAGCAGAGTAGTGGCAACAGAGACTCTATGGCCTGCAATGCCTCAAATATTTACTCTCTGGCTCCCTATAGAAAAGCTTTGCTGTTCTTACTATAGACCATTCCTTCTGCCTGGAACTCTTCTCTCCTTATGTCCTTTTGCCTCGTCCACACCTTCCCTCCCTTCACCTGGGTAATACCTACTTATCCTTTAGCGGTAAGCCTAGTGATAATTTCCTCCAGAAAGTCCTCCCTGACCACACCCCATCTCATTTATACGTTTTTCTAGCACTCTGGTGTTGTATCACAATAACTACATACGTGCACCAGTTTCTCCCACGAGCCTTGAGGAGCTGGAGGCTGGGTCTATCTTATAGGCCTGCTTCTCTGTTTGTGGGCTGTGAGGCAAGAGTATAAATAAAGTCCCAGTTTCCATTTGTTTAAATATTTAAGCGTTATAAACTATATTATAAACTACAAGCTAACACAGTTAAAGAATAGGTCTTTATAATCTTACTCTGACAAGTAGTCCTTCATATGCAGGAAAAAATACATGTAAAGCTAGGATTCTGAGGGGATTAAAAATTGGCAAAGTATTAGAGACAATTATCATGTCTAAGGGTTCCCCTAATAGACTAGTGCTGTTTAGCTGATCCATGAAAATGACACACAAGAACTAGCATATATATACATATATATTTTTAAAGATTTTTTTTATTTTTAAGCAGTCTCTACACCCAACATGGGACTCAAACTTGCAACCCCGAAATCAAGAGTCGCATGCTCCACCGAGACAGCCAGCCGCCCCAGAACTAGCGTATATTTTATAAAGTTTATTTTTTTCGTCTTGGTTTCAGTTTAACTACTGTTACCATAACCTGATTTTTACATAATGTATGTTCATTTGCTCATAATCTAAAGTATTAGAAATAAAAATTGTGGGGCACCTATGTGGGTGGCTCAGGCAGTTAAGCAACTACTCTTTCTAAAATTAATTAATTAATCTATTTATCTGAAAGAGAGGGAGAGACAAAAGAATATTAAGAAGGCTCCATGCTCAGCACAGAAAGCGACGTGGGGCTCGATCCCATGACCCTGGGATCATGACCTGAGTTGAAATTAAAAGACATTCAATTGACTGAGCCACTGGGTGCCCCAAGTGTCTGACGCTTGATTTCAGCTCAGGTCATAATCTCACAGTCAAGGGATCAGGACTGAGCCCTGTGTTAGGCTCTGTGCTGAGTGTGGAGGCCGCCTAAGATTCTTTCTCTCCCTCTTTCTCTCCCCCTCCCCTGTGCATGCTTGTGTTCTTTCTCTCTCTCTCAAAAAAATAAATAAATAAATAGAAATAAAAATAAATTTAAAAAATTGTATTTAAAGTACAAATTTGGGTTAATTTAAAAAAATTGAAATTGAAAATAAAAGCAAATTGAAATAAAATTGAAATAAACGTTGAAATTTTTTGAAATTGAAATAAAAGTAAGCAAAACATGATTGTATGTGCTATTCTTCTAAATTACTAAAAACTGTATCTTAAGGGGCAATACAATTAATGAATTAAAATTGTTCAAAGCTACTTTTTAATTTTTTTTTTTTTTTTTTGAGAGAGAGAGATAGTGTGTGCGAGTGAGACAGGGTCAGAGACAGAGGGACACACAGAATCTGAAGCAGGCCTTAGGCTCTGAGCTGTCAGCACAGAGCCCAACACGGGGCTCGAACCCACAAACCACAAGATCATGACCTGAGCTGAAGTGGGACACTTAACTAACTGAGCCACCTAGGTGCCCCCAAAGCTACATTTTAAATTTAATTTCATAAAAATGAAATCTTACTAAATACATAGGAATAAAAGGATTCCAATGCTAGTGTGCAATGTCTACTAGTTAAGAAATGGTATCAGTCTTCATATGCTGTAGCTAGACCTACACATGCACAAATAGGAATGGTTTAATACAGTTAATATAACACTCTTTCATAAGTACCCTCAGAACTAGGACTTAAAGTAATATGAAGGGTGGAGAGCTTGGGTGGCTCAGTCAGTTAAGCATCCAACTTCGGCTCAGTCACGATCTTGCCATCTGTGAGTTCGAGCCCCACATCAGGCTCTGGGCTGACAGCTCAGAGCCTGGAGCCTGCTTCGGATTCTGTGATTCCCTCTCTCTCTGCCCCTCCCCTGCTTGCACACTCTCACTCTCTCTCAAAAATAAATATTAAAAATAAATAAATAAAAGAATATGAAGGGAAGCAAGGAAGTGGACCTTCAGCCCCACTGGGAAATCGTTTCTACAACTATCTATTGCATTGATGCCTGAAGGAGGTTTTGACAACTTACTTGCTTTTTCTCTTACCAAAGCCCTTCCACTGCTCAAACAGGCTGAAGAGGTATCTTCCTCTGACATTAGCAGTGGCACAAGCCACATCTTTGTGGCATTGACCCATTGTCTTTAGTCTTTTTAGTCTTAAGGACACACACTGCCAGGGATGCAGCAAATAGTTTTCATGAGGGCCAAATGGCATGAGCTGCAAGAATAGTTGCTCAGAGTGATAGGTCATGCTGTGCCAATGCTGAGCACTGGGGCCCAAGGGACAGAAGCAGAACATAACCCTTCCTGTTTGGTTGTGTCTGTAAGATGCATAGCCCTCTATGGTAGGGGCCCCTCTCGCTTGAGTGTAAGGGTAATATAGCCCTTATCCATTGTTGTAGCCCTACTTCTTACCATAGAGTCTGACACACAGCAGAGCTCAGTAAGGGCTGACTTAGGTACACTGCAAAGGATTTTTATTGTTTTGGACCAATGAGGCACTAATCTATAAATGACTGGTCTCTGGCTTAACCACCATTAGTGTAGCCATCTACTAGAGCAGGGATCGGCAAACCTTTCCTTTAAAGGGCCAGATAGTAAATAGTTTAGGTTCTGTGGGCTATATCCCCTCTGTTGCAAATATTCGACTCTGCTCTTTTCATACCAAAGCAGCCATAGGCTATGTACGTACGTACACACACACACACACACACACACACACACACACACACACGTGACCGTACTCCAATAAGACTTTATAAAAACAGGTGGTAAGCCAGATCTGGCCAGTGGGCTGCTGTTTGCCAACCCCCATACTAGAGTATAGGGGGAAAGGGACAGTGCTGATGGAGAGGACGCAGAGTTGGAAAATACTTAGGAAGTGAGATTATCAGGAGATGACTGCTAAGGGCATGGCCTACCTACCCTATGGCCTTAATTACTCTGGCATGGTAGTGGAAGTCTCAGCTGAAAGTGCCAAGGGATGATCAAGGCATCCTCTAGGCTGGCTTTCCTTCATCTGGGTGGTTCCTCTCTGCTTCCCTGGTTTGTCACCTCGACTATTGGTCTTCCTATAGAGATCAGTTTTCTGTCTAGCTCAGTGCTTCTCCAGCCTGAGTGTGTATTAGGATCACTCAGGGAGTTGATGAGAAAGACCTGTTCAGACTCTCCCAGTGTAGTAATCTGCTTGGGCTGTCATAACAAAATATAACAGGGGCACCTGGGTGGCTCAGTTGGTTAAACAAGAGTCCGGTTCTTGATTTCAGCTCAGGTCATGATCTCACAGTTCATAAGTTCAAGCCCTGCATTGGGCTCTGAGCTGACTGGGTGGAGCCTGCTTGGGATTGATTCGTTCTCTCCCTCTTTCTCTGCCCCTTTCCCGCTCACTCTCTCAAAATAAAATTTTTAGGAAAGTTACTATAGACTGGGTGGCTTAAACAGAAATTTATTTTCTCATAGTTCTGGAGGCTGAGTCCAAGATCAAGGTACTGTCGAGGTTGGTTTGTGATGCAGCCTTTCTCCGTGGTTTGCTAATGGCCACCTTCTTGCTGTCCTCACATGGCCTTTTCTCTGTGCAAGTACTGGCAGAGAGAGCAAACTCTGGTGTCTTTCTTTTAAGGACACCAGTCCTATCAGATTAGGGCCCCACTCTTATGACCTCATTTAACCTTAATTACCTCTTTACAGGCTGTATCTCCAAATATAGGCACATTCTGAGTTAGAGCTTCAACACAGGAATTGCTGGGGTGGGGGAGAGAGGGGCACAATTCACTCCTGCAATACTGGGATTTATAAGAAATATATATTTGGCCCACCGCTCCTGGCACGTAGCTCCTCACACCCTTGCAAAGAGCCTCTTTGTAAAGGGGCACCTTTTGTTACAATATTTAGTTTTTCCTCAGTTCCTGAAATAGCTTCCGAGCAGAAAGTGAGTGTCTTTTGTTATTCATAACAAGCCCCTTTCAACCACTCTGAGTTTATGTTAATGAGGTGACTTTTGGAAAGCCCCTAAGGATGGGGGCTGGTTGCCAGGGGAACCAACCAAGATTAGAGGGTTGGAACTTTCAGTCTCCCATCTCCACCCCCACACAGTCTCTGGGTAGGGGAGAGGGGCTAGAGATTGATTAAATCATTGTCCGCTCATGATTGAACTCGGTCATGTCTACGTAGTGAACCCTCCATAAAAATCCAAAAGGATAGGGTCTGGAGAGCTTCTGGGTTGATGAATAAGTAGGCATCCATGTGCTGGGAGGGTCACAAACTCCAAATTTCACTGGGACTGAAGGTCCAGTGCTCAGGACCCTTCTAGACCTTGCTCTACGTATCGTTTCATCGTATGTTCTCATCGGGGTCCTTTACTGTTCCTTGTAATAAGCCAGTCATCTAGCAAGTAACCTGGTTTCCTGTGTTCTGTGAACTACCCTAGCCAATTTGTCAAACCTGAAGAGGGGAGTCTGTAAGTTCAGATTTATAACCAATCTGTCAGAAGCACAAGGTGACAATTTGGACTTGAATCTGAAGTAGGGAGGAGGCAGTCCTGCAGGCCTGAACCCTTAGCTTGTGGCATGGGACACCATCTCCAGCGTCAGAATGGAGTGAAATTGTAGGACATGCACCTGGGAATACAAAATTGCTTGCTGTGTGTAAAACCTACACATCTGGTGTCAAAAGTGGTATGATAGTATTGACAGCAAAGACACAGACCCATAGGAGATGCATTTTTCCTTTAGAAGTCCACAAGACCAGATCTGGAGACTAACTGGTTTCAGATGGGGTCCAGGTACACAGATAATTCTAATGCTCAGTTCAACTGAGAAGCCATTTAGAGGGTTGGGTTTTTGTTTTTGTTTTTTTTTTTTTTTTTAATGCTTATTTACTTATTTTGAGAGAGAGACAAAGTACGAGTTGGGGAGGGGTAGAGAGAGAGGAAGAGAGAATGCCAAGCAGACTCCACACTGCCTCACGCGGGGCTTGATCCCATGAACTGTGAGATCATGACCTGAGCTGAAATCAGGAGTTAGAGGCTCAACTGACTGAGCCAACCAGGTGCCGCAAGAAGCCATTTTGTACCTGGCAGTGAAGGATAGGTTAAAGAGGGTCAGAAATGGAAACCTGGAGAATTTTAGCACTTAAAGGTAGACAAAGTTTCTAGTGAACAAGACTAACAAGGAGCCATTTGTATTAGTTGAAAACTAGAGGGGGCGGTGCCCGGGTGGCTCAGTCAGTTAAGTGTCTGACTCTTGATTTTGGCTCAGGTCATGATCTCACAGTTTGTAGATTTGAGCCCCGCATCGAGCTCTGAGCTGACAGTGTGCAGTCTGCTTGGGATTCTTGCTCTCTCCCTCTCCCCTGCTTGCTCGCTCTCAAAAAATAAAAATAAACTAAAAAAAAATTTTTTTTTTTTTAAGAACTAGAGGAGGGTATATAAAGGAGGAGAAAATTATAAAACATAAGCAAGAAACTAGGTTTAAAAAAAAATCTTAAGTATCTCCTGGATTTGACAATTAGCAGGCAAGGACAAACTTCAGGAGACGTTTGGGGGGGTGTGGATGCCAGCCTCAGTTTGTCCCTGTTCTGAGCCCTGGAGGGTCCACCCATATGGGCAAGACCAGTGGATTTCCTGGCTCTTGGCTTCAAGTCGGATTTGGCCAATGGGGAATATTAACAGGAAATCAGAAGGAGAAAGGAGAGAAAGGTCGAGGTATTGATCCCTTCACGTGGGCCAGCACAGGCTGGCTGCAGGCCTTATGAAGGCCATCACTCTTGTTGGATGGGCCTCTCCATACAGTACTCTCTCTCAGCCTGTGCTCCTCTACAGGAGCCTTCCGCTTTTCCTGCAGGCCTAGGGTAATGACAGCTTCCTGCTGTTACCAGCCCCTGGGGTGCCACACTATTCTTTTGGCTACAGTATCCTGTCAGCATCTTTGTAAATAGTCGCTATGTTAAACTCTCCTCAAATTACCCCATTTGCGCCCTTTGTTTCCTGCTAGGATCCTGACTGATGTAGGACACAATCCAGACTGCAGTGGACAGGGGAATGAGTGGGAGATTGCAGAATGTACGGAATAGGTTATTTTGAAAAGTACCATAGAAAAGTACAGATAATGTAAAACTATGTGCCACCAGAATGAAAAAAACATTTTATCATTTTCAGATTAAAAAAATAGACGAAGTTTCTTTTGTTTTCCATGTCAATCCCCATCTCCTCTCTTTAAGAAAAAAATTTTTTAATGTTTATTTACTTTTGAGAGAGAGAGAGAGCGAGCAAGAGAGAGGGAGAGCTCGAGCAGGGGAGTGGCAGAGGGAGACACAGAATCTGAAGCAGCCTCCAGGCTCCAAGAGGTCAGCCCAGAGCTGAGGCTCGAACCCACGAACTAGGAGATCATGACCTAAGCCAAGGTCTCATGAGCCGAAGTCAGATGCTTAACCGACGACTGAGCCACCCAGTCACCCCTCCTCATCTCTTCTCGTAACAGAGGCCACTGCTCTCATGAATTAGGTATGAAACCTTCTAGCCCTCACAAAACCCAAAAACTTTATTTGTATGTGTATTTTAGAATTTACCTAAATGCTGCCATACTGTATATATCACCCAGCAGATCCTTTCTTTTCTCACAAATACATCTTTGAGAAGGATCCATATTGTTTTAACTGTTGCTTACTATTTTTATATATATTCTCCTGTTCATGGACATTTTTATGATTCCAGTTTATCTACTATTAAACAATACTGAAATGAACATTTTTGTACCTTTCTCCTGATAGAAGGTAAATTGCTGATCATAGGGTTTATATATTTAACTTTACTGGGTTTTACCAAATGGACACCTTTCCCAAGCTCCCGAAAGTAGTTCTACAAACTCCTATAAGCAGTGAGTGCAAATTCATGTCTCTTCACTTCATGGTTAACATCTTAAGTTGTCAGAGTTTGTGATTTTGGAAACTCTGATAATGGTAAAGTCAGTATACAAAAACCAACATACAACCGTTGCTATAAGTTATTTTCGGAGTGGGCCATACATGCACACGGTATGAAATCCAGAAGGTACAAGAGCATATGTAATGGAAAGGGACTCTTCCCAACTCCTGTCTCTTAACCACCAGAGCTCCACCCAGTTACTGGTTTGTGTTCTTCAGATACATTCTGTAAATGTGTGTCATAACACTAATTGTTTATATTATGCTTCTTTTGCTTCAGTAGATTCTACAGTTTTATAGACTCAGTGTTAACTGTGTTCATTTTTATCATAAGCCCAGTTTCCTCAGATCCTGCAAACACAGGTTCGGGTGACAACTTGAAGAACCCCCAAACCTGGAAATCAATGGACTCACCACCTCCAAAGATGCCATCACAACTGTTCTGAGGGGCTTAGAGAGCCTCTCTATGAAATTCTACAGTCCTAGGGTTACCAATGGAAGCTTGTAGACTAGGTTCTTTTATCAGGGAAACAATCACCACTGTATTTCCAACAGGAAGGGTTTTAGCACAGGGAATTAGAGGCTTTCACAACTCTAAGAAAGCTACAGGAGAAATGGAGGCTAGGAACCCTTTCAGGGAATCTGGAAGTGCACAGATCACAAGGAAACCACTGCTACTGATCTCAGCTGCCTGTAGGGAGGATTCTCAGAACTCTTAAAAGCTGGAGGCAAAAGTCCCCCATCACCCGTTCCATCTGCTGCTGCCCATACTTCTGCCCATAAGATCCTCCAGAAAACAATGGCTTCTCTTTCTCTTCCTCTACCAAATATCATGTAAGTGCCTCTCATTGGTGGAGTCTAAGCAGACCATCTTCTCTTGTGGAAAAGGAGGAGCCAGTGCTCAGAAAGGCAAATAGGATACCAAGTATCCACAAATGGCAACTGGCATGGTTCCCAATGAACTCCCTCCCTCTATACATGGGTAATAACTCAACTTTGTAATATTACATTCTGTCCTTCATAGGGGCAGACACCAGGAGAATTTGTAGGACAGCTATAATTTAGGTCATAGATTTTATATAGGCCAACAACGATTAAGCACCTATTTTCTCTTCCAAATGGCCCAGGAGGGGACAAAGATTTGGGGAAGAATAACAGAAAAGGAAAGACAAGACCTGGTTCCTGTTCTTAAGGAAACAGCATTCATTCAACAAACTTTGACTGAGAACCTACTATGTATTTCAGAACCCCTAGGAAAGCAGAACTTGGTAGGGACACATATTGATTACATATTTATGTAATCAAAGGATAAAAATCTGCATGGGAATGATAAAAAAAATTCAGGGTAGAGATTTCTTATGGGTAGGAAGAGACACAACTATAACTGTGCAAGTGAGATTTTAAACTGGATAGAGTAGGTGTACCTAGGTGGTTCAGGTGGTTAAGTGTCTAACTCTTGGTTTCTGCTCAGGTCATGCAGGATCTCACAGTTTTTGAGTTTGAGCCTTGCATCAAGCATCTGTGCTGACAGTGCAGAGCCTGCTTGGGATTCTCAATCTCCTCCTGTCTCAGAAATAAATAAGCATAAAAAAATAAACTGGATGGAGTATACACATTTGTGTTTTACCTCTAGTTTTTCCTGTGGCTGAAATATTTCATAAAAAAAAAAAACTAGGTATCTGTCCTTGGGGAATTTTTTTTAAAGACTTCACTTTTTTAGTCTTGAGAAGAGAGAGAGTGGGCACGTGAGCAGGGGAGAGACAGAAGGAGAGAGAATCTTAAGCAGGTGCCATGCTCAGCATGCTGAGCTCAATCCCACAACTCTGGGACCATGACCTGAGCCAAAATTAAGAGTCGGATGCTTGGGGCGCCTGGGTGGCTTGGTCGGTTAGCGTCCGACTTCGGCTCAGGTCATGATCTCATGGTCCGTGAGTTCGAGCCCCGCGTCGGGCTCTGTGCTGACAGCTCAGAGCCTGGAGCCTGTTTCAGATTCTGTGTCTCCCTCTCTCTCTGCTCCTCACCTGTTCATGCTCTGTCTCTGTCTCAAAAATAAATAAACGTTAAAAAAAATTAAAAAAAAAAAAAAAAAAAAAAAAAAAGAGTCGGTTGCTCAAGCGACTGAGTCACTCAAATGCCCCAAAGACAGACTATTTATCTGTTGAGACAGAGACAGACACAGACAGACACAGACAGACACAGAGAATCCCAAGCAGACTCTGCACTTTCAGCACGGAGCTCCATGCAGGGCTTGAATCCATGAACCATGAGATCATGACCTGAGTTGAAATCAAGAGTCTGATGCTTAACCAACAGAACCAGAACCACCAATGCCCCTCAAAGACTTTATTTTTAAGTAATCTCTACATCCAACATGGGGCTTGAGATCAAGAGTCACATGTTCCAACAACTGAGCCAGACAGGTGCCCCAAGGAACTTATGTTGTAATGGGAAAGGTCTCTCTCACATAAACACATGTAGACACATACACACACACACGTAAAATCAACTAACAATGTCAGAAATTGACATGGGGCTGAGATGCTCTCTTGGGTAGGAGAGCTTTCTGAATACCAATCTTTGTGGAGTTAATCAACTAGGTGAAGTAGAGAAATTATACATGAACTCTGCAACAAAAGATAAATTTAGCATTGGCATAAAATGTTAAAAAATTTTTTAAAGTTATTTTTGAGAGACAGAGAGAGACAGAGCATGAGAAGAAGAGGGGCAGAGAGAGAGAGAGAGAGAGACAGACAGACATAGACTCTGAAGCAGGCTCCAGGTTCTGAGCTGTCAGCACAGAGCCCAAGGCAGGACTCGAACCCTTGAACTGTGAGATCATGACCTGAGCCGAAGTTGGACACTTCACCAACTGAGCCACCCAGGTGTCCTGACAAACTTTTTTTTTTTTTTTTTTTAAATCAAGGTGATCACACTTAAAATGTTTCTTGCTTTGGGAGGTGAGACAGAATGAAACTTAAGGTCCACCTCATGCTGACTTTCTATGATTCTACATTAAACAGAACACTCTACAGACCAAAGAAATAAGTGTAAAGGGGTAGGAGGTAGAGCGGTAGGCAGCAGGTGGTGAAGGACAGTTGAGTTTTGAGGCAGGCTTTGGTAGGTAGAAAAAGGATAAGGAGATGTAAGGAGTGCAGCAAAAAGAAAGGGAAAGAAAAAGAGAAAAAGAAGGCAAACACTAAAAATTCATTTGCAGTTAAAGCTATAGATTAGAAGTCCTAGAAAGTTCAAAGCATAAGACATGTTCCCTGGCCTCAAAATCTTAAGTATTTGCCCAAAGGCATGGACTGCCTAGAATAATACGGTGTTATGTGCTTTGCAAGGATGGTCTCTGTTAATTCACACGCTAACACGCTAATCAAGTGACCACTTCTAAGTCCATATTATGGTGAGGAAACTGAGGCACAGAGCAGTTCCAGAACTCACCACCCTCCACCAAGAAGGGGAGCCAAGTTTGTCAGCACTATTCTTAACCGCTGCCCCCTCCAGGTCAGAAAGACTTTGATGGATGATGGAACTGAGGAGGTCTGGAAAGATTTGTCTCTAGAAGGTAGAAACCTAACTCATTCATTCCTCAGCCTCCTCCCCGGGTCCCAAAGATTTATTTTCTGACTCTGTGCTATTTTAAGTCACATTTCTTTATCCTCCTGCCCTCTCTAATCCCCTTTTCTCCATGCTCATGGTCTCTCTCTGTCCCTCTCCTCTCCCAAAGCCTCTCCAAGGCAATACATATATACCAAACAGTAAGCTAGGCTTTTAGTTTTCCAAATGGTCTTCAGTCTCTGGGTCTATGTTTGGAGGAGATGTAATAGACAATCTCTAGAGAGCCTTTCAGACTGTAATTTTCCCCCTCTGTCCTCCATCATTCCCATCAGCTTGGAAACATAGTTTAGTACTCTCAGCTTTTTGTAGAAAAGTCTTTTTTAAACACCTGTGCTTGACCCCACATACTCTTGCGACCCTATTTCTCTACTCCCCACTTACAGTATCTTATAAGAAGTTGTCTGTAGCCACTGTCTTCATTTCTCACCTCTCTTCAACCCACTTTACTGGCTCCTGTCCCGCTCTCTATGCTGATAACTCCCAAATTTATATTTACAGCCCCAACCTTCCTTCTTAACCAGCTGCCTACTTCACATCTAATTTGGATGTTTAATTTCCAAATTAACATGCCCCAAGGCAAACCCTGGTTTTCCCAGCCTGATCTGTTCTCCCAGCTTTTCCGATCTAGCAAATAACTTTAACAAGAGCCCAAGCTAGGAGTGTGGGGCTCGCTCATCCCCCTCATTAAATCCACCACTGAGTGCTATCCACTCTCCTCTACCTCCAGAATATCCCAAATCTGCCTGCTTCTCTCCATCTTTATCTTTATCCAAGCCATCATCAACCCTCACCAGCGTTACTGTTATAGCCACTTTATATAATCCATTCTCCACATGGTAGCCACAGTAATATTTTAAAGTGCAAGTCAGATAATACCATGCCTCCACTTAAAACGCTTTGAGGTCTTTCCATTACATTTAGCATTAAATCTGGCCTTCAAGGCTTTACACGATCAGGTTTCTGGTCCTCCCTGACTGGATCATCCCTTCCCCTGCTCTCCCAAGCCATACATGCCACCTTTGTTTGTTGAGCATATTAAGTTTTGGAGTTTCTGTGCTATTTTCTCCCTCTTCCTAGAATATAAATTCCCTTGATCTGCCATTACTGGCTTCCTCCCAATATTTGGGTCTCAATTCAAATGTCACTTTCTTGGAGTAGCCTTTCCTCATGACCCAGTTTAAAATACTCATTTACTGTCACCCTGTCCTATTTTCATATTTGACCTTGTTACTCCCTAATGCTCCATTTCCGTGTGGGTCAATCCACATTAGAATGCAAGCTGTTAGGACCTTGGATTTCTTTTGTTTTGCCACATGCTTAGCACTTAGAATGGTGCTTAGCACATAGTAGGCACTCAAATATTTATTTAATAAATTAGTGAAAGATAAGATCCTTGAAATATGAAATTAGGACTCAAACTTTTTTTTTTTTACATATCTGTTTTGGGAGACAAAGAGCACGTGAACAGGGGAAGGGCAGAGAGGGAGGGAGAGAGAGAATCCAAAGCAGGCTCTGTGCTGCCAGCACAGAGCTCAACACCAGGCTCCATCTCAACAACAGGGAGATCGGGGCGCCTGGGTGGCTCAGTCGGTTAAGCCTCCGACTTCGGCTCAGGTCACGATCTCGCGGTATGTGAGTTCGAGCCCCGCGTGGGGCTCTGTGCTGACTGCTCAGAGCCTGGAGCCTGTTTCAGATTCTGTGTCTCCCTCTCTCTCTGACCCTCCCCCGTTCGTGCTCTGTCTCTCTCTGTCTCAAAAATAAATAAACGTTAAAAAAATTTTTTTTTTTAAATTAAAAAAAACAAAAACGAAAACAAAAAACAACAGGGAGATCATGAGCTGAGCCGATATCAAGAGTCAGATGCTTAACAAACTGAGCCATCCACGTGCCCCGACTCAAACTTCTTTATAACTTTTCCCAACTGCCTAGGGACATTGCTGCACCTCGTACGAGCTCTCAAAATGCTGATGAAAATAGACAACACATCTACCTTAAAAGTTCTAGCAACAAAGGGAAAGTGAAGACCTTAATGTAGGCTTCATTTTAATGAACATTTCTGATGAGAATTTGATGTGATAAATAAAAGTTATACTAACTGCAATCCCCCTGTACATGGCAACTTTTTCTAGGTTTGGAGTTCAGGTCTTAGAAACAGTAAGTGGTTGGTAAGTCCCAAAGACAAAGCATTCCTTAACCGCCTTCATCTGTTACCCTCGCCCTCCTTTCTCCTCTAACCTGTGAGGGACAGGAGCAAGGACTATTTAAGAATTCTTCTCTTCAGGGGCACCTGGGTGGCTCAGTTGGTTAAGTGTCCGACCTCGGCTCAGGTCACAATCTCACCGTTTGTGAGTTCGAGCCCCGGATCAGGCTCTGTGCTGACAGCTCAGAGCATGGAGCCTGCTTTAGATTCTGTTTCCCTCTCTCTCTTCCCCTCTCCTGCTTGCATTCTGTCTCTCTCGCTCTCAAAAATAAAGAAACATTTAAAAAAAATTAAAAAAAAATTCTTCTCTTCCATCAGGTAACAATGTCAATAATTCCATGCCCTGGAGAATGTCAGGGTTTCAGAGTCTATATTATGAAACACTTTTTTTTAAAGTGGGTTATAGGCACTTTTCTATCCACTCTGTAGAACTCTCATAGGTTGTGTAATGCCTCACGAAGGGCCTGAATGCTCACCACCCACATCTCCAGTCTAAAACTAGGTTAGGAGTAAAATGAAAACTCTGCAGGAAAAAAAAAAACAAAACACATTTCCTCCTGCTCCTCATAAAGTCCTCAGCTCAATTCATATCTTACAGCCATGGAAATCCAGAGCATGTAAAGAGGTCAAGAACCTAAATAATTACTCAGCTACTAATGAACAGTAGCAAACACTACCTTTGAAATTGTGGAAATTCTCATTTCCACACTGAAGCCAAGAGAACATGGCCATGACCAGCAGGCAAGAAGACTGAAGTGATACTTTCCTTATTTACCAGGTAGTTCTTGCCTTACTTCATTCAGAACAATACCAACCTGCCACACCTGGGGTTCGGGTAATTTTGAGGAGGAGGGGTAGGATGGAATGGAGAGACTTTATCTAGTCTGGGAAAGTGCCCAAGTGAAAACAATTGCATACCGAGTCATTTTCCCACAAGGCTGGCAGAGGTCTCCACAGATTGTCAAGCTTCAACCACTCTGTAAACTCTAAGATCACTTTAAGGCCCTACTTTCTTCCTCCTCTGGGGAGAGGTCTTCACTCTAAGAGGTTAGCCTGGGAAGATATGGTTATCTTCAAACTGCAACAAAGCCCCTAGTCCTCCCATAGTTCCTGCACTCCACCCTAATTGAGTTTAGGAAACTGATAAGGCAGCTGTGAAAATAGAGTGCAAAACATTCTCTTCCATTCAAGGCAGCTGGCATCGTTTGCACTTTTTACAAAGGGGGCGAGGAGGCTGTTATTTTCCATTTTTAAAAATGGTTATGGATCAAAACACAACTAAGCAACCACACTTGCATTGCATAGTCAATTTGTCCACTCATTAGTGCATATGTAGCTCATGATTATGCATATATTTAGAGCTTTGTGTGATCAATATTTTAAAATGCCCACAAAAGTAGAGAGAATGTCAATGAACTCCATGTATTTGATACCTAGCTCCAGTGATTATCCACAAAAATCCATTCCATGTTAATGCTCTTACAACAAAACACAACATCTTGCTGTGAGAATGAGCCCATGTGTCTCACTGGGTACAACATTTAATTTGTTATGATACATAATAACTTCTTTAGAGTTTTGGGGCAGAAGAGTAAAACTTCACAAATTCTGACTAATTGGCTATAACTCTGTCCAAATTATTGAAAAAACTGCATTATGCAATTTTTTAAAGGCAGTTTTATCACTTCCAAGTTAAAGAGGATCACAGAAGCATTGCCAAGGAGAGGTCCTATCAGCTTTGCTTTAATGAACACATGCAAATGGTAACTGTAAAATTATTAATTTTCTTTGCATGCAGATAGGTGCTTCAAAGTAACATAAGACGTATTAATCAGCTCATACTGTCACAGCAAAACAACACACACCAGGTGGCTTAAACAACATCGATTAATTTTCTCACAGTTCTGGAGACTGGAAGTCCGAAATCAGGGTGCCATGGCGGTCAGGGTTCTGGTGAGAATGCTCTTTGTGGCTTACAAACAGCCACCTCCCACCGGGTCCTCACAAGGCAGAGAGAGCAAGCAAGCAAGCGCTCCGGTAACCCTTCTTATAAGGACACTAATCACATCATGAGGGCTCCACCCCCATGACCTTATCTAAACCTAATTGCCTCCCAAAGGCCCACCTCCAAAAACCACCACATTGCGGGTTGGGGCTTGAGTATGAATCTGAAGTGTGGGGAGGGATGACAGGTGCACAATTTGGTCCACGGTAAAAAAAAAAAAAAAAAAAAAAAAAAGTTTTCTTTTCTTTACAAATTATAATTATGTAGACATTATGTATTTGTCTGGCACACCCTTTTTATTGATGGTGCAAATACAAACTTCAGAACAATTGATAACATCACAAATTCCGTATTGGATACATTTTATTGACTAGGTTTTACAGTATATGAAATAACTATCCAGTAAGTGCCTGCCATACTGACACTCTTCTCTTTGCCCATACATGTTCCCCTAAATAAACTGATAAGGGACAAGAAGTGACAAGGAGTGGATAGGCTTTCTGAGTCTGCCCCTGGTCTTGAAGGTGGAGGCAGGGTAGGGAAGACACGGTACCTTTTACAACGGACTGGTTTTGGGTTTACAGAATTAATTATCAAAGTTTACCTAATAAAACTCAAGTACATACTAGGATTTTCTAAAAGTAACCTAGATTTAAGTCTTGCTTATGTTTTTTTTTAATGTTTATTTATTTAATTTGAGAGAGAAAGCATGTGAGTGGGGGAAGGGCAGAAAGCGAGGGAGAGAGAGAATCCCAAGCAGGCTCTGCACCACCAGCGCGGAGCCCGAATGTGGGGATGGAACTCACGAACTGTGAGATCATGACCTAAATTGAAATTGAGAGTCGGATGCATAGCTTACTGAACCACCCAGGTGCCCTTTGCTTGTGTTTTTCTAAAGATCAGCTATTTTTTTATTGACAAAAGTGAGGATGCCTACCAGGAAACCTGGAAAAAATCCAGACCCTTAAAATTCCCCTTGAGTTTTCAAGTGGCTAATTCATTATTCCGCTCCTGTCCCACCGATGCCCAGCTGTTGGCGGCTGAACTCTCTCATAAAGGTGACGCCACTAGAGAAGTGAGGTCATGGTTGCGGAGCACTGTTGAGAGCTCACCTTGGGATGAAATGGGGCATCAATGCGCTTCATAAGACCTCTCTGACTGGAGATGAAAATGCTTTGGGGACTTGGGGCCAAACCTCATGAATTAAGAGTAAAAAAAAAAAAAAAAGGTATTTTTGTGAAGGGTATCTGAGTTGCCAACACACTGAGATAACTTAAGAGTGATCTGTAACTGACCACAGTGAAATTTTGTCTTGACATTTTCCTGGAAGCTAGAAGTAAATATTGAAAATCAGAAAGCTGGGGTCCCTGGGTGACTCAGTTGGGTAAGTGTCTGACTTCGGCTCAGGTCAGGATCTCACAGTTCATGGGTTCGACCCCCGAGTTGCGCTCGTGCTGACAGCTCAGAGCCTGGAGCCTGCTTCACATTCTGTGTCTCCCTCTCTCTCTCTCTCTGCCCCTCCCCTGCTCACATTCTGTCTCTCAAAAATGAATAAATGGTAAAAAAAAATTTTTTTTAATTAAAAAAAAGAAAATCAGAATGCTTAGTTTGAGGAATAGCAACAAATTAACTGAAATATGGCTCATTATGACATATATCCTTATTATACCTGATAATATTATTATGTAATAATATTATACCTAAGATTATTGCTTGTGAGGCTTGTGAGTTCAGGAAGTTCTGAGTTCAAATTCTGACTTTAGTAGCTATGTGACCTCAGGCTAATTCCTAGGCCTCCTCACTTTTTGTTTTTGTTTTTTCAACTCCTTAAAACACACCTACCACCACATACCTTCATTAAGTAATTGTAAGGAATAAATAGTAAATGTAAATAGCTTGGCATAGTATTTGGTATAGAGTAAGAGCCAAATAAATGGTGACTGCTATTATTAGCATAGCATAATTTAACTTCAACAGTTTTAATTAACTACACTCGCACAATGTGAGTAAAAGATTGCTTTACTTACTCATCTCAACAATCAGAAACACCTTCTCAAGGGAGGGGAGGTAGATTTTTAAAACTCTTGTCAGTGGTAGTTTGTATATCTTTGGAGTATTTTAAAAGATGGTAACCAGTTTTTGTTTGCTTGTTTGTTTAGCACTTTACAGTATCCTGGTTCATAGGATTTTGGTAGCTTATTTGCCACTTACATAGCAGCTGTGTCCTAAGTCTTACTCTGCAGAAAATAGTAGGAATATTCAACAAGCACTTTACAGAAATAAGAGTAAGACATTCAGCCAAGATTCTGGGGATACATATACAGTGCAACAACATAAATAAGGGGTCTCAATGTAATACAAAATGCCACTCAAAATAAGAGTTTACTTCCCCAGGGGTATAGGAGTCACCCAAGTGGGCTTCTCTATTGCAATCACAGTAGAAAGACGAGCTTGAGCTGATTGTAGCCCTGGGGTGCACCCAATGAGATAGTCCAGCCTAGATACGCCTCTGTTTCTCATTTATGGTGAGGAAAGCAGTGTTTGTCTCAGGGACTGTGAACTCTATCTGTAGATTTCAAGGGGAAGGCTGGAGGCCGAAGACTATGTGAGGAGACAGGAAGTCTTTTAAGAAAATATTGTGAGGTGGTAATATGAAAATGATGCTCTTGAGTCCTATTTCCCATCAGTGAGGTGCTTGAGAATAGTTGGTCTGATTAAGACAGAGAAAAAATATCCATGTGCCAGAAAAAGAAAAGTGGGTCTTGCCTTGTGGTCTCCTTGCTTACAGCAAACTTTTTTTTTTTTTTTTTTTTTTTTTTTTTTGTCTATTAAGAGCTACGTAAGGGAGGTGCAAAATTCTGTATTTATGAATAGTGTAAATCAAGTTTCACTAATTGAATTCTAAAACAAGGGGGTGATTAGAAAATTGTGGGGTAAAATGTTTCATCAGTGTGAAGCCTTGTCAGCTGCTGCAGTTGGTATACTAATATATCCCTGGGTATAGCTATGGTGTACTAGTGACAGGAGTGTTCTAGTTAATCTGGGTTTGATAGAATACTGATAATCACGCATGCTCAGTGGGCCTGGGACTGTGTGTTTCAGGTGATGTGTTCAGGCTCCTTCATCCTGAAGGTTTTCACAGTGTTTCTCAATCTCGGGTAATATGATGACCTCTTCTAAAGAGGAATGAAAATTCTCCACTGGTCCTTACATTTATCCAAATCACACTTAGTATGTTATCTTCATGTAACAAAAATAAAACTAGGTACAAACTCCTAATATTTATAGTTCTTATGAACCAAATACTTTTTCCAGATTGAATTTAAATAAAACTATCAAGCCAGTGATATCTAAATTGACAATATTAATTTAATGAGATAGATATTATTTTGCAAAAACTATATAACTAATTATAAAGTAAGCATGCTACTTATTGCCACAGGGCAGGTTCTTTTGATTTCAGTGCATTTGTAATGGCAATTTTTCTTTATTTGAACCATTAGGTTACCTTCCTTAATACAGTGGTAATACATCATTCGTATACTAAGGCCAACTCTATTCTTTTCTCATTTGCCTAGGACAACTGGAGAATGCTACATTGTGCCAATTTGATCACAAACACAAAGCAAACATGAGGAGGGGGCCTGGGTGGCTCAGTTGGTTAAGCGTCCGACTTCAGCTCAGATCATGATCTTGCGGTTTGTGGGTTCAAGCCCTGCATTGGGCTCTGTGATGACATCTCAGCCTGGAGCCTGCTTTGGATTCTCCCTCTCTCTCTGCCCCTCCCCTGCTGGCACTCTGTCTCTGTCTCTGTCTCTCAAAAATAAACAAACATTAAACATTTTTTTTAAATAAAAACAAAGCAAACATGAACAAAACTATAGTACTCAGTTATAAAGTGGTCATTTTATTTTTAATGAAAATGTTGTGAATCTGCACTATCCAATGCCACTTGTGGCTACTGAGCACTTGAAGGGGACTAGAGTAAGCCAGGGACAGAATTTTTAATGAAATTTCCACTCAAACAGCCAAATGTGGCTAGTGGTTACTGCTGGCCAGTGCAGAAGACTAGCTCACACATTTACTATACAGTTTTTTAGATTATCATCAGAATGGAATCACTAGCTGTGTGAGTAGGGCAACGTATTTAACCTCTCTAAACCTCACCACCTTCACCTATAAACTGGGATGAGGGGTGCCCGGGTGGCTTAGTCAGTTAAGCGTCTGACTTCAGTTCGGGTCATGATCTTGTATTTTGTAAGTTCAAGCCCCACATCAGGCCCACTGCTGTCAGCACAGAGCCCCCCTCTCCTGCTGCCCATTCCCTCCTCATTCTCTCCCTCTAAACAAATAAATAAACTTAAAAAACAACAACAACAATACCTGGGGAGGAGATAGAACACATTTAATCACTTATTGCAGTGCTAAGTGTAAAGAAACAATGCTCAACCCTTAGGGATGAGAGTAGGCAAAAGGCTGGGAGGAAGGTTTGCCCCTTTTTCATAGTTTCCATCACTGCCCTCTCAAGTCACCCCTGGTTGTACTTACTCTTTGAAATGCACAATTAATATTTTCTCCACTTTATGTGAAGTGCCAATAAAGCATATTTAGCTAAGTGCTATTTTTATTAATCTATGACAGGCAAACTAAGTAAAAACAGTGTGATTGCTATGAAAAAATAGCTTTGATTAGTCACCTGCCTTCCACTTAGATTGTCCCCCTGAGCCCCTCCTATATGGAAACTCTGGAGCCGCCAGTGATCTTAAACAATTGTCACAGGTGCATCAACTAGGCCTCATTTTTATTTCTCTGGAAAACAGTAAGCCTAAACCCCCTTCAGGGTATAGTGGACCATAATGAAACTGGTTACGTCACACTACTTACTGCCTCTGTTGCTGTTTCTGCAGGGGATGCTCTTCCAATCCCCAGGCCCAACTTATACCCCATTTGCATCTGGCAAACATTTAGCCTCATTTTCCAGAACCTGCTCAAATTTCACATCCTTTATGGAGCCTTTCCAAACCCTTCCAGATAAAGTTTATCTCCTTTATCCCCTGTCCTCACCCTGTACTTTACACAGACTTGAATCATAGCAACCACGTTTTTCACATTTATTTTACATTTATTTTTACCTTCTGCTGTTGGCTGAATTGTTTTCTCCTCCAAAAATACGTTTAACTTCCAGTACCTCAGATTATGACCTTATTTGAAAATAGGGTCATTTGGGGTGCCTGGTGGCCCAGTTGGTTGAGTGTCCAAGTTTGGCTCAGGTCATAGTCTTGCCGTTCGTGGGTTCAAGCCCCGTGTCGGGCTGTGTGCTGACAGCTTAGAGCCTGGAGCTGCTTCAGATTCTGTGTCTCCCTCTCTCTCTGTCCCCTTCCCCGCTCATGCTCTGTCTCTGTCTCAAAAATAAATAAACATTAAAAAAGAAAGAAAGGAAGAAAGAAAGAAAGAAAGAAAGAAGGAAAGAAAGAAAATAGGCTCATTGCAGATGAAATGAGTTAAGAGAAGATGACGTCATACTAGAGTATAGTGGAGTATACTGAATTGTTATGACCAGTATCCTTTTAAGAAGAGGAAAAGAGACAGAGACACACGAGGGGAGAATGTCATGTGACGACAAAGGCAGAAAATTAAGCAGTGGAGCTATAAGCCAAGCAATGGCAAGGATGGCAGGCAAGCCACCAGGAGCTAAGAAAAGGCAAGGAAAGATTTTCTTCTACAGGCTTCAGAGGGAGCGGGGCCCTGCCGACACCTTGATTTCAGACCCAGCTGCAGAACTGTGAGACGATACACTTGTTTTTTGGAGTCACTCAGTTTGCAGTACTTTGTTACGGCAAACCTAGGAAACGAATACATAAAATCATAAGCTCCTTGAGGACAGGGACCTTGCTTGATTTATGTGTCCTTTAGAGCTGTCACAGTGTGTCTGAAACAACATGTTGGACGGATAAACCTAAGAACACACTACCTATTCCTTTGCCTTAATCTGGTCTCAAATTGGAAATGCAGAAAAATCATTCTAAATAAATTCAGTGCTGTGGCATATGGCCATACAGGCTTGTGTGATGTGGTGACCTTCGACTATTTCTTATTGTATAACTTAATCTACATAAGGAAAGTCAATTGAACAGCGAAACTCCATGCCATCTGTTAGAAAAACAACCACTATTGTGAGGTTCAGCTCTTACTTTGCCCAATAGCAGAAAACCATAAATAATTATCCTCTAGATCAGGGCCTGGTAAACTACAAACTTGAGCCAAGTCCAGTCTGCTTTTGTAAATAAAGTTTTACTGGAACACAGCCACACTCATTGATTTACACATTGTTTATGGCTGCTTTAATACTACAATGAGAGTGATGAGTGGTTGTGATGGATAGTGGTTACGATATTGCCCAAAGAGCCTAAAATAGTTACTATCTGGCCCCTTACAGAAGAGCTTGCAGAGCCCTGCTCTAGAGAATATAAATTGGTAGACATTGCCAGAATGTTTTATATTAAGTGGTAAAAATCCCACCTTGAAACTGAAGCAATTCATTTTATCGCACTTTGGAAGATTCTATGCTACTACTGTTAATGTTGACATGCCAGAAAAAAAAAAAAAACAAAAAACTATGTGTAGAAAGTAATTTATTTCTTCCTCAAAATGGGAGCCAGGGATTAAAAAGAAAAGAATGTATGAGCTTATTTATGTTGTGTATGTGAATAGGGGGTGTGGGTAGAATAAGTTTCAAGCAAATCTAATACATGTAACTCCTACAATTAGGTGCTCTGTATAGGGAATTTTTTGAACTATGTCCAGCTCCTCAACTTGGAGAGAGGTGAGAAATGGAGAAATGGATGGAGATCTATTACAAAATCCAGGAGGAGAAATGCTTTCCAGTGTTTATGAGAACAGTCCTGCCTGCAGTTTTATTCTTTCTGGAAAGTATTGTGGAAAGTTTTAGGCTTTTGGCGAGGTCTTATGCATCAAGTCTGCCATGTGACCCCATCACCCTGGTCTCAGCTGATTGGACCAAGGCTGGATGCCTGATCCAAAGGTCAAAGGCCTAGATAATAGCCTGGTACAAGGACTCTGTCTGGTAGGGATGAATACTGGCCACACCAACCACCACATGCTCTCCTTTGGGAGTTTAGAGACTTATGGAGACAGTGAATCTATTTATCAAGACTAGCAAAGCAGAAACAGAGCATACTTGTTACCACAATGACAGGGCAATTATTACCTAAGAAGAAAATCTGCTGACAGAAGTAACACTGCATCCTGAGTGATGTTGTCATTTCCAGAAGTCTCACTGTGCCACAGGTATGGTCTAGTTGTACCATTTTTGTCTTACTGGAAGAGAATGGGTTTAGCTCAGTTTCTTTATTCCATCACTTAGTCCACTCTCTTCCCATCCTCTATTCCCTTGCCTGATTATCTTTTTATTTTTTTCTTATTCTTTTTATTCTTTAGAGAAAGAGAGAGTGCACAAATGGGGGAGAGGGGCAGAGGGGAGAATCTTTTTTTAAAAAATATTTTGTAATGTTTATTTATTCTCGAGGGAGAGAGAGATAGAGAGTGAGTTGGGGAGGGGCAGAGAGAGGGAGACACAGAATCCAAAGCAGGATCCAGGCTCTGAGCTGTCAGCGCAGAGTCGGATGCGGGGCTCAAACTCACGAACTGTGACGTCATGACCTGAGCCGAAGTTGGATGCTTAAGTGACTGAGCCACCCAGTTGCCCCCAATACTTTTTACTTTAAATTGACCTGCACAGGGTCATGTGAAAAGGTTGTTCACCTGTACTTGATCACGCAGTGATAACCTTACCCCTTGTTCCCTAGTATTCACTCACTGGGTCAGAACTACTCATTTCTATAACAGAGCAAGTCTGCTGAGCCTTTCTATTACTCTCCCTGATATGTGCTCCTTTTTTTCCTCCTTTTCTATTCTTCCATATGGCAACAACCCTGTGAGGCTGGGATTATGACCTCCCCGACCACTCCATTTCTTAGATCAGGAAACCTCAGCTCAGAGAGACTAAGTGACTCAACCAAGACCACACAGTTAATAAGTGCCTGAACTTGGATTTGAACTCAGATCGGATGGATTGTGTTAGAGGCTGAACTTTGTCTCCTCCATAAAAGGTATGTTGAAATGTTGCCCCCCTCAGTACCTCTAATCCAATACGATAGATGTCCTTATAAAAAGAATGCCATGTAAAGAGACAGAGGGAGAACTTCATGTCATAATACATGATTGGAGTGATGTGTCTATAAGGCAAAGAACGCCAAAGATCGCAGGCAAGGCACCAGAAGCTAGGACCAGGTAAGGAAGGATTCACCAACAAGTTTCAGAGGAAGTGTGATTTCAGACTTCTGGCTTCCAGGACCGTGAAACAATAATGTTCTCTTGTTCTAAGCCACCCAGTTTGTGGTTCTTTGCTACAGCAATTAACTAACTAGGAATCTAATGCAGATGGCAAAGCCATCTCTCCCCTGTGCCGCACTGTCTTAGATATTTAGGGCAGGGTTGGCTTATAAGGGATGCGCAGAGAAAGAATGTGTGCTTAAAGAGTCTAGAGATTTCATTTCAGGTGAAATCCCAAAAATAGCACCCAAAAGTACCTAAACCATGTTATTCACATTATGCTACCCGTGGATGTGAGGAAGTAGGTCCTCCAGTTGACCAAGTACGAAGTTCACCAGAAAGAGTACATCAGGAAAAATCAGATGTTCCCCTGGGACCCCTCTCCCACATGTGTTTGTCACTGCCCACCTCCTCACACCCAAATTCAGGATGACATCTAGGGACCTCCCTAGTTATATCCAATATGCTTCCCTCTTCTGTTATTTTTTCTTCTCCCCACTCCAGAACCCCAACAACCACCGATTTTTTCTCTTCAGCGTACCCTGATTTTCCTTTAAATCTGGCAGTGCCACCCAAAAGCTTTTTGTTAATCCGACTGGAAGAAAACAGAGTACCAAAATATCTAATCCCTGCTTTGCCACTTCAATCCACATGTATTCCTTTGAACAATGTGATAACTCTCCCTGGTGCTGCTATCAAGACAGGGAGTTGGGGGCAGGGAAGGCAGAGAGAGAGAGACAGAATCTGTGTAGCCAGAAGAGGAACAGAGAGGGTAAAAAGTAACATGAAAGTAGACATGGAAGTGGGTGACTAAGGGTCACCAGCTTTTCCTCCTGGAGTGGATGTTCTGGAGCCTCTTGACCCTTGGGAAATAAGCATTTTCCGATGTTTCCCCGCCTTCTGTTCCGAATCTCTTATTCTGATTTTTAGAAGTGAAAAAAATATTTTGATTTAAGCCATATGGCCTTTTTCTCCTTGCACTGGAGCTGTAGAAAACTCAGAGGGGGCAGGTGTGGAAAGCAGTGGCAGCAGGGTGGGTGGTACATAGGGTCTGTGTGTCTATAGCTTATGTAGCTCTGTAACTATGGCAACCATGTGCAATGTCACTTGCATAGCATCATAACATGGCCCTAGAGTTACCCCTCTCTCCTCAACTATTCCTCTTCAATGCACTGTCTGTGCTGCTGTTTCCTAGCTACCATGGCTCTGTTATATTTTTTCAAAGTCGTGCTTAAGTATTGTTTCTGTCTGCTGTGCTTGCTGTCACTCTACTTCATCTGATAGCGAAACCAAAACCCCATTTCTTACAGATACTGTTAATTGTTACAAAATTGTCAGTTCTTGGGGTGCCTGGGTGTCTCAGTTGGTTAAACGTCTGACTTCAGCTTAGGTCATGATCTCGCAGTTTGTGAGCTTGAGCCCGCGTCAGGCTGTGTGCTGACAGCTCAGAGCCTGGATCCTACTTTGGATTCTGTGTCTCCCCATCTCTCTGCCCCTCCCATGCTCATGCTCTGTCTCTCTCTGTCTCTCAGTAATAAATAAACGTTAAAAAAAATTTTTTTTAACTGTCAGTTCTTAAACACATTGAGTTATAAAGAATCTTGAGCCTGTGATCTGGACAACATGACCACTTGAGACTTTTTCTAGTTCTAAAGGTCCATGCCGAATCCCATTAGAGCTAATAATAGTTGACGGCCTGCTTACTGAAAATCCTTCCTTTTCTTTTCTTTTCTTTTCTCTTCTTTTCTTTCTTTTTTTTTTTTTTTTTTGCCAGTTGTTACAATTTCCCAATTACAAGAGTAGTAAAATTAAAATTTACAACAGTGTATGTAACTACATCCCATGGAGCTTGTACACAGGAAATATATGTATGTGTACCCCATAAATGAAAATTTCATTGCATTAATTCTGAAAATATATACATGAATGATTTATTTATTGTTAAGAACAATCCCCAAATCCTCAGAAATATTTCTGCTGTAATTAAATTTAAATGCTTTTTAAAAAATTCATGTGAGTTGGCAATTTACTATGTTCATATTTTAGCTTCCTTATGTTTGGTCATTAATTGTGGTATCATAAACAGCTAAGATTTAAAGCCCTTAACCTTCCCAGGCCCAAGCAGAAGCAAGATGTCAACACCCGTAAGTTATGAGCAGGCTCCCAAAGGGAATGTAATACAAAATACACTTATAATTGAATTAACTCGGGAGAGGATTCTGGGAAGATGACAGCATCAGTAATTTTTCATTTTCTCTAAATCCCTACATAAAAACAGAGAGAAAAACTGCATAGTAAAACCCCAAACCTGTGAACAATATTTACAACAGAACTAGGTGACAAGGAACCCTCACAAACTCCAAAATATAAGTGGATGGGTCCAAACCATCATGAGCCATAAGAGCTGCATGTTATCAGTGTATGTGTGGGAGAAAGGATAAGGGAGATGCATCTGATGGACCTGAGCACAGGAAGACCCCCAAATAGCCAACGGGCATTGACTTTCTGGAAAGAGGGCAGGCCAATTTGAGAACAGCAGCTGAAACTGGGAGGGGTTTTGACCAATACCAGTATTAAGCCCAGGGGGGCGGTGGTGGATGGGTGGGGGGAAGGTCTGATAGGGCTCCTGTGACCACTCAAAACTAAAGAGAAACTGCTTAGGGTGGAATTGAAAATTTAACAGTACACGGACAACAGAGATGAGAAAAAGAAAAGCTCCAGACCAAAGTGGTGCAACATCATAAAGCAAGCTGCCTTGTTTTTTACTTATTTATTTTTATTTTGAGAGAGGGAGAGAGAGAGAGAGAGAGAGAGAGAGCGCAGATGGGGGAGAAGGGCAAAGGGAGAGAGAGCATCCCAGACTCAGTGCTCAGCTCGACCCAGGATCATAACCCGAGCTGAAATGAAGAGTCAGACGCTCAACTGATTGAGCTATCCAGGCACTTATTTTTTAATGTTTTCCAAAACCAACAGAAAAAGTTCTGTGAAGTGAGGAAAGCTTTCCTGAATGCTACCTTATTACAGAAGTTCAGGAAAACTAATTTCAAATTACAAGAAACAACAGAAAAATATAAAGGTAACATAGTTTTTATAAAGAAAAAAAAAAGGAGGGGAAAGAAGCTGAATAACATCCCTACAGACAACGAGAGCACTCTGGATAGACATACCCACAAAACAGAGCAAAACTGTAACCGCTAATTCCAAATGAGCTAAAAGACATTAAGAAAATAATACAAGATATGAAATAACAGAAAAAAGAATTAGAAATCCAGAGATGAAGTGATAGGACTCAAAAATATAATTAGAAATAAAGAAACAGGGGTGCCTGGCTGGCTCAGTTGGAGGAACATGTGACTCTTGATCTCAGGATTGTTGAGTTCTGGCTCCACATTGGGTGTAGAGATTACTTAAAAATAAAATCTTTTAAAAAAGGAAAAGAAAATAATAATAATCTAAGAAATAATGAGTATTCTAGAAAGGAAATAAGAGAAAATAAACTCAATAGTAGTGCCTTAAGAGAAACAAATGAAATACAAGAAAAGATTTAAATTTTTTTTTAATGAAGAAAGAGATGAAAAGATTTGAGAGAAAGCAATGGATATTGAAGAGTGACAAAGAGGATCCAAAATCAGATAAAAGAAGTCTTTAAATTTTTTTCTTTAACATTCATTCATTTTTGAGAGAGAGAGACAGAGCATGAGCAGGGGAAGGCAGAGAGAGAGGGAGACAGAATCTGAAGCAGGCTCGAGGCTCTGAGCTGTCAGCACGGAGCCAGATGTGGGGCCTGAACTCACAAACTGTGAGATCATGACCCGAGCTGAAGCCAGACGCTTAACCAACTGAGCCACCCAGGCACCCCTAGGTAAAAGAAGTCTTTAAAGAAGAAAACAAAAATAAAGGAACAGAACAAACACCAAAACTATGTTCAAGAAAACCTTTCTGGAAAAAAAAATTGAAACAATTCAGACAGAGTACACCATGACACAGAGTGACAAATTCTGGTAAGGTTATTGGATTTTAAAGAAAAGGAAAAAAAATCCTTTGGGCCCCTAGAAAAAAAGGAATGTATGGCTTAAAAAAGAAAATATGAGATTACTATCAGACTTACTTTTTAAAATTATTATCAGAAAATGTGGTCAAATCTTTAAGATCACTAAGGAAATAAATGAGTCAATTATGAAGAACACAGGCAAACTGTTAACAGCATCTAAGAACTCGAAGAATATTGTTCCCATAAGCCCTTCCCAAGGAATTTAGTAGTATATGAACTTCAGGCAAACAAAATGACTATAGAGACATCAACATAAGAACTGGGGGTGAGCACTAAAGAGTTACTGGCATAACTAAGACCAAATAGGAGCTAAAACAGATTATTATACAATGGCTATATGCTCCAACAATGTAGATATAGCCTAACTATAAAATACGGATGGGGGATAACTATAAAAAATGGTGGTGGAATTAATATTATTATCTTAAGATTATTCTGGGAAGACAAAAGCTGGAGTTCAGGGTCTGTATTATTCAAGATTCTCCAGAGAAACAGAACCAATGGGGTATCTATCTATCTATCTATCTATCTGAAGAGATTTATTATAGGAATTGGCTCAAGCAATTAGAGAGGCCAAGAAATCCTATTATCTGCCATCTGAAGGCTGGAGAACCAGGAAAGTTGGTAGTATAATTGAGTTCAAGTCTGAAGGCTGAAAACCAGAAGAAGTGATGGTGTAACTCCCAGTCCAAGGCCAAAGGCCTGAGAATGGAGGCCTGCTTGTGTAAGTCTCAGAGTCAGAAGGCCTGAGAATCTCAAGTGCTGATGTCTGAGGGCAGGAGAGGATGGACATCCTAGCTCAAGGGGAGAGAGAAAGAGAGAGAGAGAGAGAAGGGGAGAGAATTCATCCTTCTTCCACCATTTTGTTCTATTCGGGCTCTCAGCAGATTGAGTGATGCCTGCCCACAGTGGTGAGGGCGCTTTTTGTTAGTCTACTGATTCAAATGCTCATCTCTTTTGGAAATACTCTCACAAACACTCCCAGAAATAACATTTTACCAGTTCTTTGGGCATTCCTTAGCCCAGTCAAGTTTGCACATAAAATTAACCTTCACAGGGGCACCTGGGTGGCTCAGTCAGTTAAGCGTCCAACTTCAGCTCAGGTCATGATCTCACGGTCCATGAGTTCAAGCCCCGTGTCAGGTTCTGGGCTGACAGCTCAGAGCCTGGAGCCTGTTTCAGATTCTGTGTCTCCCTCTCTCTCTGACCCTCCCCTGTTTATGCTCTGTCTCTGTCTCAAAAATAAATAAATGTTAAAAAAAATTAACCTTCACAGGATCCATCAAGGAGAAGGAACTCCAGAGGTACCTGGGTGGCTCAGTCAGTTAAGTGTCTGACTCTTGATTTTGGCTCAGGTTATGATCTCACAGTTTGTGGGATCAAGCCCCATGTCAGGCTCTGCACTGACGGCTTCGAGCCTGCTTGGGATTCTCTATCTCCCTCTCTCTCTGCCACTCCCTTGCTCATGTGCTCTCTCTCTCAAAATAAATAAATAAACTTTTTTTTTTTTTTAAAGGAGAAATATGGGCAACTAATTTTTGACAAAGAAGGAAAGAATATCCATTGGAATAAAGACAGTCTCTTCAGCAAGTGGTGCTGGAAAAACTGGACAATGACATGCAGAAAAATGAACCTGGACCACTTTCTTACACCATACACAAAAATAAACTCAAAACGGATGAAAGACCTAAATGTAAGACAGGAAGCCATCAAAATCCTCGAGGAGAAAACAGGCAAAAACCTCTTTGATCTTGGCCGCAGCAAATTCTTACTCAACACGTCTCTGGAGGCAAGGGAAACAAAAGCAAAAATGAACTACTGGGACCTCATCAAAATAAAAAGTTTCTGCATAGCAAAGGAAACAATCAGCAAAACTAAAAGGCAACCGACAGAATGGGAGAAGATATTTGCAAAGGACATATCAGATAAAGGGTTAGTATCCAAAATCTATAAAGAACTTACCAAACTCAACACCTAAAAAACAAATAATCCAGTGAAGAAATGGGCAAAAGACATGAATAGACACTCCTCCAAAGAAGACATCCAGATGGCCAACCGAAACCACAATGAGATATCACCTTAGACACCTTAGTCAGAATGGCTAACATTAACAACTCAGGCAACAACAGATGTGGGTGAGGATGCAGAGAAAGAGGATCTCTTTTGCATTGTGGTGGCAATGCAAGCTGGTGCAGCCACTCTGGAGAACAGTATGGAGGTTCCTCAAAAAATTAAAAATAGAACTACCCTACAACCCAGCAATTGCACTACTAGGTATTTATCCAAGGGATACAGGTGTGCTGTTTCGAAGGGACATATGCACCCCAATGTTTATAGCACCACTATCAACAATAGCCAAAGTATGGAAAATGCCCAAATGTCCATCAATGGATGAATGGATAAAGAAGATGTGGTGTATATACACAATGGAGTATTATTAGGCAATCAAAAAGAATGAAATCTTGCCATTTGCAACTATGTGGATGGAACTAGAGGGTGTTATGCTAAGTGAAATTAGTCAGTCAGAGAAAGACAAAAATCATATGACTTCACTCATATGAGGACTTTAAGAGACAAAACAGATGAACATAAGGGAAGGGAAACAAAAATAATATAAAAATGGTGGGGGGGACAAAACATAAGAGACTCATAAGTATGGAGAACAAACAGAGGTTACTGGAGGGGTTGTGGGAGGGGGGATGGGCTAAATGGGTAAGGGACATTAAGGAATCTACTCCTGAAATCATTGTTGTACTATATGCTAATTTGGATGTAAATTAAAAAAAATTAAATTAAAAAAAATAATAAAATAAATAAATAAAGGAGAAAGAACTCTGATAAACAAGGGTTTTAATTAAGAGTCTTGAAAAGGCTGTGCCCTCACATTAGGGCAAGTTAGTCTTACCTGGATAAAGGTGATATGCCTGAAGTCTGTCTCACTGCCAGAAGAAAATGAGTTCTTCTGTGGAGAGTAATATCATCATTAAGAGTCTTATAATTTTTTATATACCAAATCTAGCATTCAATTAAAAAAATCAACAATTCCAGGAAACAGGACTAAATGATTGAAAATCAAGAGACAAAACAGACCATGAAAATAAACCTACAGGGGACAAACATACTTCACTTATTTAGTCATAATTTAAAAAATATGATTAGTATGTTTAAGGAATTAGATGAAAAGATACAGAATTTCACCAGAGAATTAGTATTAATAAAAAATAAATCATTGTAAATCCTAGAAGTGAAAAATATAATAAGTGAAATTAGGAATCTAATAGATGGACACTTGTACACTGTTGGTGGGAATGTAAATTAGTGCAGCCACTGTGGAAAACAGTATGGAGGTTCCTCACAAAATTAAAAATAGAAATTACCATGTGGTGCAGTAATTCCACTAATGGGTATTTATCCAAAGAAAATTAAAATGTTAATTTGAAAAGATCTATGCACCCCTATGTTTATTGCAGCATTATTTACAATAGCCAAGACATAGAAGCAACCCAAGTGTCCACTGACAGATGAATGGGTAAAGAAGACGTGGTACACATGCATGTGTGTACACACCCATGCACACATACACACAGGCTGGAATATTACTTAGCCATATAAAAGAATGAGATCTTGCCATTTGTGACAACATGGATGGACCTAGAAGATATTATGCTAAGTGAAATAAGTTAGATGGAGAAAGACAAATACCATGTGATTTCACTTATATGTGGAATCTAAAAAGCCAAACTAATGAATAAACAAATAAATAAAAAGCAGAAATAGACTCATAAAACATAGAGAACAAATGGTTGCCCAGAGGGGAGGGGAGTCAGGGAGATGGGCAAAATGGGTAAAGGGGAGTGGGGGATACAGGGTCCAGTTATGGAATAAATAATGCATGAGGATAAAAGGTACAGCATAGGGAATATAGTCAATGGTATTGTAACAATGTTGTATGGTGACAGATGATAGCTACACTTGTGATGAGCAGAGCACCATGTACAGACTTGTCAAATCACTATGTTGTATACCTAAAACTAATGTAATATTGTGTGTCAACTATACTTCAATTAAAAAAATTCAGGGCACGTGAGTAGCTCAGTTGGTTAGGTGTCTGACTCTTAATCTCAGCTCAGGTCTTGATTTCAGGGTCGTGAGTTCAAGCCCTGCATTGGGCTCTAGTTGGGCGTGAAGCCTACTTAAAAAAAAAAAAAAAAAAGATACCCAATTGATGGGTTTAAACCATCTATTGGACCCTGCAGAAGAGATTAGTGAACTAGAAGATAGGTTGATAGAAAATATCCAGATTGAAGCATAGAGAAAAGACTATGAAATACAGAGAATAGAATATAAAAAACATATGGGACATGATTAAAGGTTTTATTATTATGATTGTCAGTGGAGTCCCAGAAGGAGTAGAAATGTGGCAGGAGACATATTTGAAGAGACACTAGCCAAGAATTTCCCCAAACAGAAGACAGTAAGTCACAGAATCAAGAAGCTCTATAAATCTGAAGCAAGATAAATACAAGAAAAACCACACCTAGTCAAACCATGAAAAACTAAATGCTAATATTAAAATGCTAAAATTAGCCAGAGTAAAAAAAGGCACATTATCTTCAAATGAGCAACAATAAAACTGACAGCTAACTTTTCCAACAGAACTGATGGAAACCAGAAGACAATGGAGTGACATCTATAAAGAGTGGGGAGAAATTACAGCAGACTTAGAATTCTATAGCTAGCAAAATATTCTTCAAAATTTAAGGTAAAACAGACATTTTCATAAAAATTAGAACCTACAGAGTTCAATATAAGCATATGTGCACTAAAAGAAATAGTAAAAGGAATTCTTCAATAGAAGTCAAAAGAATCAACAAGAAGGCCATAAATGCAAGAAGGAACAAACAGCACCAGAAAGAGGACATCTAAATTAGTATTGATTGGTTAAAACCACGTCTTGTGTTTAAGAAGCTTTTCATGTACCTATTCATACAGATGGACCAAACACACATTGTCATTCAAACACGGCATGTATATTCTTGCCTCTGCCCTCTGGTCTCTCCCTTGCCCATTCCTCGAGGCCAGATGTACATAATAACATCTTCAGGAAGAGTTTACTGGCCAATCCTTCATTTATGTCTCCTCTCCCATCCCTCTAACTCAGCACCATATTGCGCTGGTCCCTTATTCAGACATAAAATGGAGACCACTTTTGTTCTATATTTTAAAAATGTTTATTTATTTATTGGGGGGGGAGGGGCAGAAAGAGAGTGAGAGAGAATTCCAAGCAGGCTCCACATTATCAGTGCAGAACCTGACGTAGGACTTGATCCCACAAACCATGAGATCATGACCTGAGCCGAAATCAAAAATCTAATGCTTAACTGACTGAGCCACCCAGGTGCCTCTTCAATTTTTGTTTTTATTTCACTTTGTGTTTCTTGATTTCTCAGATAGAATGTAAATTTAATGTCCTTTCAAGGTCTACTCTATGTTATCTATACAGTATGTGTTGCATAGATGTTTGTTAAATAATTAAATTTGTTGAAGAATAAATTGGTAATGAGTGGGCTGACCTTGTTGCTTTCTAGGACAGAATCTTCCATCCATTAGTTAATTATTATTCTGAGATCTGATAAAGGCATCACTATAAACATATACCAAAAAAGTTTTAGTAACTTCTTGAATGAAAGATCCAGGAGGGACAAATTGGATATTCACATTACATCTATAATTTTTTTTGAAATTGATTTTATGCTTGTTTAATAAAATATTTCTTGGTCTCACTGTCAAATGTATAAGGCTGGTTGCAGTATGTCACAGGTATGGCATTTATTTCATTTTAATGTGAGCCATTGTACTATTTCTGGATGCTAAAGAAATAAAAGTCACAACTCTTGAGTTTCCCAGAGGATGTAAAATCTGGAGGCTAAAACATATACATATACATATATATATATATATGAAATCTAAAGAAATATTTCAGTAACTGGAAGACACTATGGTATAGTGTAGACTAAAGCTACAATAGATAAGAAAACTAAAAATAGTAAGTGATCACACTCAAGGTGTGATTACTGGAGAAGTTATGTGAAAAGAGGTATGTTCTGGTTTTAAAGGTTAGATGGAAATATATAGAAGAGAAGAGGCATAGATTTGTTTCTAAGCAGGGAGAAGAACATGAAAAGCACAGAGGCAAAATAGTAAGTCATGTTCAGGCAACTATATACAGACAATTCTGAGGAATGGAGGGAATATGTGAAGCTAGAGAGAGGCAGAGGGGCAGTTGATAGAAGATATCAAATATGTTTATTTTTAAATTTTTTTTTCCCTTTTTTAAAATTAATTTTATTTTTTTCAATTTACATCCAAATTAGTTAGCATATAGTGCAACAATGATTTCAGGAGTAGATTTCTTAATGTCCCTTATCCATTTAGCTCATCCTCCCTCCCACCCCCTCTCCAGTAACCCTCAGTTTGTTCTCCATATTTATGAGTCTCTTATATTTTGTCCCCTTCCCTGTTTTTATATTATTTTTGTTTCCCTTCCGTTATGCTCATCTGTTTTGTCTCTTAAAGTCCTCATATGAGTGAAGTCATATGATTTTTGTCTTTCTCTGACTAATTTCACTTAGCATAATACCCTCCAGTTCCATCCACATAGTTGCAAATGGCAAGATTTCATTCTTTTTGATTGCTGAGTAATGATCCATTGTACATATACACCACATCTTCTTTATCCATTCATCCATTGATGGACATTTGGGCTCTTTCCATACTTTGGCTATTGTTGATAGTGCTGCTATAAACATTGGGGTGCATATGTCCCTTCGAAACAGCACACCTGTATCCCTTGGATAAATACCTAGTAGTGCAATTGCTGGGTTGTAGGGTAGTTCTATTTTTAATTTTTTGAGGAACCTCCATACTGTTCTCCAGAGTGGCTGCACCAGCTTGCATTCCCATTTTTAATTGTTTTTAATGTTTATTTTATTTTTTGAGAGAGAGAGAGAGAGAGAGAGAGAGAGAGAGACAGCACAAGTGGGGGAGAGGCAGAGAGAGAGACTGAAGCAAGCTCTAGGCTCTGAGCTGTCAGCACAGAGCCCAACACCGGGGCTTGAACTCAGGAACTGTGAGATCATGATCTGAGCTGATGTCGGACGCTTAACCAACTGAGCCACCCAGGCCCCCCCAAATACGTTTATTTTTCAAATAGTGTGGAATTTTAGTTCTCCTTTCAATAAAAATAACCTTTATGTCAACAGCCCCATCAGACCCCTTAGTGGATATAATGACGATCCCAGCTTCCTAGGCTACTAGTCGCAATAATTTTAGCCATATGAGGGTAATGGGAAAAACACACTGCAAGCGAATTACTTTTGAAATGTATTGCATGTTGACATTTGGGAAATTACACCCTGAACACAATGCACCCTGATTATTTGAGGTGCCTTCCCACCATGAAAAGATAAATTCAGTCTAACAATTAACAAAAGAAGAACTGCATGTTAGATTCATTTAAAGTTCTGTTCTTTGGCAAGGTTCTTCTCAAAACTTTTGGTTACTATTCAGATGAATAACCGTGGGCAGGGATTATTCCTTTCCTAAAAACAATCTGGTCTCAAGAGTCCAGATGCCCTCATTCAAACATATTTCAGGTCAGCCTCTGGCAGTAACTGTCAGCCTAGCCCCATCTTGTGAAGAATTCTGTTGTGCCCATTCTCTCTGTACCCAACATATCAGTGCTAGAGATGACCCTGCTAAGCTGGCTTCCTTTTCACTTTCTGGAAAAAAGCACAGCCACACTTTTCTATGAAAAACAAATGAGTCTTCACTTCTCTATTCCCACTCAGCAAATTCCTCTGGCACCACTGGCCCATCTCATCATGAATATACATTTGCTCTAGCCCTTCCTCCTCCTCCAACAAGTTTTGTGTTGATGGGCTTCTGGGCTGAGCCACAGTAAGTTCAGCAGTCCTAAATCCAGAAGCACAGATAAGGAATGAGTTTGACAAAGGGCCTTCTGAGATACCATAAATGCTATTTCAAGGCAAAGCCTTCCTTGTTTATAGAATGCATCCAATTTGTGTGCTGAATAGAGCAATGTGATGAGAGGAGAGGAAGATGGACAGGGAGAAAATGGGACCTCACATGAAGATTACAGCAAAGATCTGGAAATTAACTGGGAATGCCAAAAAGGAGTAAGGATATAAATGGAATAGTGAAGGGTCAGTAATGTCCACATAAATCAGACCAGATTATTATTTTGATCATTGAACTCAGCATGCATATAACCATGGCTTTATATATAATAGCTCTTGGCCATGAATCTGCACTTTGGAGTAAGAGAGACCTGGGTTTGAATCCTGGCTTTACTGCATACCAGATTGATGATTTTGATTCTGTTATTGGACTTCTTCAAATCCTCATTTCTTTATTTATAAAATGTGAACGCTAATAGTATCTCCTTCAATGGGATTATTGTGAGGATTTAAAAGACAGTACTTGTGAAGAGCGTATCACTTTGCCTAGCATGCAGCAAGCACAAAATACATGTTATCTTTTATTGTTTTAGAAATTTAGGTTAGTCTAATTTCTCTAAGGCAAACTGGTTTAAACTCACTAGGAGGAATGTCTAATTAAAAGAATCTTACGCTGGAGTGGCTGGGTGGCTCGGTCGGTTAAGTGTTCGGCTTTAGCTCAGGTCATGATCTCACACTTGGTGGGTTTGAGCCCCGTGTTGGGTTCTGTGCTGACAGCTCAGAGCCTGGAGCCTGTTTCAGATTATGTGTCTCCCTCTCTCTCTGCCCCTCCCCTGCTCATGATCTGTCTCTCAAAAAATGAATAAACGTTAAAAAAAAGAAAAAAAGAATCTTATGCTAAGTCTTTGGGGGCAGCAAATTATCACCCTCTGACTGACCTTTTTAGTGCATGTGTATTTTCATTGAGTTGGCTTAAATCAAGTTGCCCCTGTAAATATAAGCATGCTTGTGCTGCCATGAGCAAGTTTTCTTATAGAAAGCTAGGCATATATTTAATAACTAGTTAATAGAATTTGTGATTTCCCCAAGGCAGATTTGGTGAATACCTCTAATACCCAAATTCTGTTGTGATTTTATACATATACATTAAACATATAAATATATTTTTACCTATTTTCTATATAAATGTTTAATAAATAATATTATATACAAATATTTATAAGCATTATAATATTTATGTTATTATAATATATACATATATTATACACGAATATTATATAAATATATTATATAAATATTATAATATTTGTAAGTTATATACAAATACATATAAAATACATATATTTTATAGCTCAGGACACTGCAGCAGAAAGAGATTAAAGTTACAGTCCTTACTGGATACATCCGCTTGGTCATTTTCCAGGTGTCTTATACCTAAGTATTGTCCAAAACTGAACTCATTATTTCAGCCCACAAACTTCCTCTTCCTTATATTCCTTTTCTCAGTTAATGGCACAGCCATCTACCAGCAACCCAAGCCAGAAACCTGTGAATCATCTCAGACTTCTTCCTCTCCCTCACGCATCATCACACCAAACGCTAAGAGTTTTAACTATTAAATGTTTTTTTTAGTCTGACTTCCTCTTCTCCATTCTTACCACTACTGCTTTTGTCAAGCTTCCACACTTTCTCACTCAAACTACTGCAACTGTCTCCCAGCTGATCTGATACTAGCCATACTGCCTTCATATCAGTCTTCTATTCAGCTGCCAAAACGATATGTTAAAACACAACACTTATCTTCTGCACAGCAAAGGAAACAATCAACAAAACTAAAAGGCAACTGACAGAATGGAAGAAGATATTTACAAATGACATATCAAATAAAGGGTTAGTATCCAAAATCTATAAAGAACTTATCAAACTCAACACCCCAAAACGAATAATCCAGTGAAGAAATGGGCAAAAGACATGAACAGACACTTACCAAAAGAGACATCCAGATGGCTAACAGACACATGAAAAGATGCTCTCAACACCACTTGTCGTCAGGGAAATACAAATCAAAGCCACAATGAGATACCACCCCACACCTGTCAGAATGGCTAACATTAACAATTCAAGGCAACAACAGATGTTGGCGATGATGCAGAGAAAGAGGATCTCTTTTGCACTGCTGGTGGGAATGCAAACTGGTGCAGCCACTCTGGAAAACAGTATGGAGGTTTCTCAAAAAATTAAAACTAGACCTACCCTATGACCCAGCAATTGCACTGCTAGGTGTTTATCCAAAGGATACAAAAATGCTGATTCGAAGGGGCATGCATCCCAATGTTTATACCAGCACTATCAACAATAGCCAAATAATGGAAAGAGCCCAAATGTCTATCAAATGATGAATGGATAAAGAAGATGCGGTATATATGTGTGTGTATATATATATATATATATATATACACAATGGACTATTACTTAGTGATCAAAAAGAATGAAATCTTGCCATTTGCAACAACATGGATGGAACTAGAATGTATCCTGCTAAGCGAAATCAGTCAGAGAAAGATAAATATCATACGATTTCACTCATGTGGAATTCAAGAAACAAAACAAATGAACATAGGGGAAGGGAAGGAAAAATAAGATAAAAACAGAGAGGGAGGCAAACCATAAGAGACTCTTAAATACAGAGAATAAACTGAAGGTTGCTGGAGGGGTGTTGGTGGGGGATGGGCTAAATGGGTGATGGGCATAAAGGAGGACACTTGTTGGGATGAGCACTAGGTGTTATAGGTTAGTGACGAACCACTAAATTCTACTCCTGAAACCATTATTATACTATATATTAACTAACTTGGATTTAAATACAATTTTTAAAAAATTAAAAAATTAAAACAAAAAAATAAAAAACAACACTAATCATGTTGACCCCCATCTTAGAAACTTTCAATGGTTCCCTGCTTCCTCTAGAATGAAGCACAGGTTTATTAGTATGGACTTCATGATCTCAAAGCACCTCTATCTGAGTCTTAACCAAGGTAATTTAAAATGGAGTGTGTATGGAGGGTTGTTTTCCCTTTTAGACCCCGGGCTTGTTTCATCTTTGTATCTCAGCAAATAGCTGTGTCAGTAAAAAATTGTTAAACTAAACTAAAATGATGATATCAGGTTTAAAGTCAAGTGGATCAGCTCACACTTTCTAACATGGTATTTATTCTTTAAAATATTTGAGATTAAATCCACCATTTTGGTATATTCAGTGGTTTTTAGTATATTTGCAGTTGAGCAAACATCACCACTAATTCCAGAATACTTTTGTCATCCAAAAAAAACCCCTGCTTACCCATTAACAGTTATTCTCTATTATTCCCCCTTCCTCTTTACCATCAAGAAAGTGAAAAGGTAATACATAGAATGGGAGAAAGTATTTGCGAACCATATATCCGATGAGGGACTAGTATCCAGAATATATAAAGAACTCTTACCACTCAGAAATAAAAAAACAAAGAACTCAGTTAAAGAATGGGCAAAGGATCTGAATACCTATTTTTCCAAAAGAAATATACAAATGGCCAATAAGCACATGAAAATATGTTCAACATCATCAGTCATCAGGGAAATGCAAATCAAAACCACAAAAATAACACTTTACACCTAATAGGATAGGTATAATCAAAAGGACATACAGCATCAAATGTTGGGAAGGATACAGAGAAACTGGAACCTGCATACATTGCTGGTGGGAATGTAAAATGGTACAGCTGCCCTGGAAAACAATTTTTCAGTTGGCAGTTTCTCAAAGAGTTAAACACAGAGTTACCACATGACCCAGCAATTCTACACCTAGTGTATATCTAAGAAAACTGACAATGAGGGGCGCCTGGGTGGCGCAGTCGGTTAAGCGTGGCGCCTGGGTGGCGCAGTCGGTTAAGCGTCCGACTTCAGCCAGGTCACGATCTCACGGTCCGTGAGTTCGAGCCCCGCGTCAGGCTCTGGGCTGATGGCTCGGAGCCTGGAGCCTGTTTCCGATTCTGTGTCTCCCTCTCTCTCTGCCCCTCCCCCATTCATGCTCTGTCTCTCTCTGTCCCAAAAATAAATAAAAAAACGTTGAAAAAAAAAAATTAAAAAAAAAAAAAAAAAAAAAAAGAAAACTGACAATGTATACCCACACAAAAATATGTACATGGATGTTCATAGCAGCACCAGTCATAATAGTCTCAAAGTCAAAACAACTCAAATATCCATAAACTGATGAATGGATAAATAAAAGGTGATATAGCCATACAAGGGAATATTATTCAGCTTTAAAAAAGAATAGGGTACTAACACATTCTACAGCATGGATGAACCTCAAAAACATTATGCTAAGCAAAAGGAGCCACAAAAGACCACATACTGAATGATTTCATTTATATGAAATGCAAATGCATTGTATGAAATAAGCAAATCTATAGAGACAGAAAGTAGATTAGTGGTTGCCTAGGGGCTGGAAGTGTTGAGAGGAAATGGGGAGTGACAGCTAATGGGTAAAGGTTTTCTTTTTGGGGTGATAAAATGTTCTAAAATCTATTGTGGTGATGGTTACACGACTCTGAATATACTAAAAACCATTGAATTATACAGTTTAAATGATGAATTTGATGGCATATGAATTACAACTTAAAATATTATAAAATAAAAAAGGCAAAAAAAAGCAACATACAAATATAAAACCAACCATTTACACCTGAAAAGGACAAAGCAAAAAGAAAAAGATGGCTATCCAGCCTTTTCTATCTTAAGTAGGGCCAAGCCTAGGGTAGGATGATCAGGTTGGCAGGAATATCACTAGGATCAATTGCTTGGAGCAAGACAAAGGAAAGGGGATTTAAATATCCTTCAAAAAAGAGACAATAGCGGTTGAGGGGGTAGAGAAGGAATTATACATTTTCAGGTTCACCCCAAAAACTCTGGTTTAAACAACTGTTTCTAATTTGGGCTGCTACGCCACTCTTGGAAACAGATATCTAGTCCCGCTTATTCTGATCGAGATCTTGAAAGCATAACTGAAGAGTGCTGGCACGGTTTATCCCAGTCCAGGACCTGACTTCGATGCCAAATTTAGCCTTTGGCAACTTCTTTCTGTTTAGAGTCCCTGGGGACTTGTTTGACCTCCTTTTGGAGTGCTGTAAGGGAATTCACTTCTGGACGGTGGCCCGGCAAGCAGGGAGTGGCTCAGCAGGCTGCCTAATCCTCTATTAAGTTAATGATAAAGTGTACCTGGGCACAGTCCACTGAAAGGCCAATTCCCTATATGTGGGGTTTGGACCAGGAATTTTCCAGATAACCAAAGGTAATTCCCAGCATTAAATATTAGAATCATTTTGAGAGGAAATCTTACAGAATGTATTATTTACACTCCTGCCTTTTTGTACGTGGGCTTTTTTCAACTGATAATGAAAGTATTACATAGCCGCTATGGAAAGCTTGGAAAATATAATGCTATTCTCCTTCCCTAGAGTTAACCATTGCCAATAGTTTGGTGTGCATTTTTCAGACCGTTTTTTTCCTCATCTGTTTATAAGCATAGATACACACACACATACATGCACACACACTGATACCCTTAGCAGGTTTTTTAATCTTTTTTTTTTAAACATAAGTAGGAGCATACTCTACCTCTTGGTCTATCACTTGCTTTTCCATTTAACAACATATATTGGACATCTTTTCATGTCAGTACATATAGATCTACCTTATTCTTTTTTATGCCTGTATATCATTCTTTTGTTAAAAAAATTTTTTAACAGTTATTTATTTTTGAAAGACAGACAGAGACAGAGAGGGAGCAGAGCAAGGGCAGAGAAGGAGGGAGACACAGAATCTGAAGCAGGCTCCAGGCTCAGAGCGTCTCAGCACAGCGCCCAATGTGGGGCTCCAACTCAGGAACTGTGAGATCATGACCTAAGCAGAAGTCGGACGCTCAACCAACTGAGCCACCCAGGTGCCCCTATGCCTGTATATCATTCTATGGTATGGATATACTATATTTAATCATTCCCTAATGATGCATATTTCCTATATTTCAAATGTTTATTTATGATCAAGAATGATGAAATAACTCTTATACAACATTTTTGTGTACATATAAGAATATTTGGGGGGATGTATTCTCAGAAGTAGGATTTATATTTTGAAATAATTTCAACTATACAAAAAAGTTGCAAGTGTGGCATAATAAACTCCCCTATCCTCTTCAGTTCAATTCCCCACTTGTCATCATTTCTTTTGCTCGTCTCTTTCTCCACTGCTCCACATATAAGTTATATACATACAATATTTTTCTAACCCATTTGAGACATCTGATCCATTGTGGGCATAAAGCCCTTACTTCTAAATACTTCGCCATGCACTTCCTAAACACAGGGCATGCTCTTATGTAACTTTAGCACAAGCATCCGAATCAGGACATAGGTATAGAACTTTGAGTTCACGCCAATTTCTCCAATCCAACATCATAGAGTTCATTTTAGGTTTCTCACTTTCCACATTTGTAACTCCCTTCTCCGACAGAAAACCGCTTTCACCAGCCTCCATGTACTTCTTCATTTGCCCAATACCCTTGAATAGGACAGATCTCCCTGCCATGCCAGTTATCACCTCTGCTCCGCCCCTACTGCCTGCTGCTTGCTTGGCTCCAGCTATCCCAATCTTAGCCATGTTGGCCTCCACCATGCTGGCTGCTGCCTTTTCAGGCTTTGGCCCTGACCATGCCAATTGCTGGGTACGGGAAGTTAATTATTTTTGAATGATGTGATATAAGAGATATACCTTTCCGTTTTCTTTCAATGAATAACCAATTGTCCCAACACCTATTCTCAATTATTTGAAATGCTTTCACATGTGTGTGTGTGTCAGTAGCTAAGGATCTATTCTCATTCAATAATCTATTCTACTTATGAGCCAATATGACACTTTAATTACTGTGATTGTATAACATGTTTTGATATCTGGTAAGAAGACCCTCATGATACTTAAAAAAAAAAAACAGTCTAGCTATTCTGAAGTATGTACTCTTCCAGATGAATTTTAAAATTAGCATGTCAATTTCATTAAAATTCCTGGTTTTAGTTGGAATTACACTGACTTCGTAAATTATTTGGGTAAAACAGCGTCTTTATAATATTGAGTCTTCCTATCAGGGAACATGGCATGCGTCTTCATTTATGCACTTTTGAAATTTCCTTCAGTGAATATTTAGTTTTCTTTGTGTGAGTATTGAACATATAGTTTGTTCCTAGGTTTGAAAAATGGTGTGAGGTGGCGTTATTAATGCGATCTTTTCATTTCATTTTCTTTCTATATATTTTATACATCATTGAGATTATGTTGCATATACAATTCTGTATTCTGTTTTTTAACTTAATATTTTGCCATACAAGTTTCCTAATTAAAAATATAGTTTTATGGTCCCATAATTGTCCAATAAATACTTATGTGTCATAATTTATTTAACCATCTTTAAGGCTGGTAAATTAGATTGCTTCTGATTTTTAAAATGCTAAATACTACCATGATGAACATCTTTGTGCATAAATCATTGATCTATTTTGGATTATTTCTTATAATATATTACTATAAGTAATATTTCTCTATCTTATGCATAATATATTCCCTGAAAAGTCTTGGATGACATAACAGTAAAGTTGAAAATAACTTCATACTTGTTTAAAGTTTTAATATTTTGCTCTTATTCAAAGTACTTATTCTCACAAACTGGTCCTGCATTCTTCCTCTTAGTCACTTTTTGGACATGGTTAGAAAGTAACAAAATAGGGCATAAACAATAGCAGTGTCATAACCCAGGTTGATGCAGTGAGAGTCTGTGTGGGAAAAAAAACCATGTAAGACTGACCATGGAAGGCCATTATCTCCTTATACCTGCACCTTCTGCCCTTACATTCTTTCTTTGGACAGTTCATTTGTACACTTGACTTCTTTACATTTTTCAGTGTGCTATATAAAATCTCTCACATCTTCACAATTTTATTATGTGCCTTATGGAACTATTTACATAAAGCTGAGTGCTGCATAACTCAGGGAATGTCTTTATACTGAATGTAATTTAATTTTCTTGATTCCTCAGGGTTAATATAGAAACAATTTTTAAAATTTCTTCCCCGAGGCCTATGGAAGCATGTAGGACTGTTTTCTCCTATGCTAAAGGCACTAAATTGCTGTGTTTTTTGATCATGAATTCAATTTTTATGCCTTTTTTTCTCATCTCTCTCTGCCCTGTTTAAGACTTCCAGCTTTCTCTTTTCACCGCTATCTGCATGTCTGCATGCGATAGTTTCTCCTCCCTCTTCTAGTTTACTGCTTTTAATTTTTTATGAGTTTGGAAACCAGATTGCCAGGTCTTTTAAAATCGAATCCAAGTAAAAATTAATAGCCTCTGAGAAAGGGCTTCAGTGAATCTCTAGCAGTAATGAGTATGATGTTTAGGGCATGGACTTTGGTGATTTGTTTTGTTTCTGTGGAGGTCTTTTTCCATCCCCTGTATTTCCCTGGGTCTTTTCTGTGCTCCAGATAGATGAGATTGTCAGATAATCAAGTTCCACATAAATGAAGTTCCATTACAATGGTTACATTGGTAACATTAAAATGCCTCTTTTTCTTCTCCTCTACTGAATTCTGATTCTCCTGAATTCTTTCTTTTGTTCCTTTTACATTGTGTGTCAGGTTGGGTTGACTAAATCTGACAAAATGTTAATTGGGCCTCAGATGTGTGAGATGAGGTCCAATTGAATCAAAGCCTCTCTATATTTCACACCAACAAAACTACAATTCCCTTATATTAAAAAAAAATAATTTCTTATCTAAAGATTCTTTTGATTAAAAAGAAATAGAGTGTATTCCATTATATGAAAGAAAGACAAGTTACACAACTCTACCATATTCTTACCTTTACTTTTACTCATGGCTAATTGATAAGGGCTGTGGTACTAAACCAAGATTGTGTGGTCATTCTCTGTAAAGGCCAATCATTCTCCCTTTGCTTCTAATGGCCTCTCCTAATATTTATTAAAAACCTTGTAACTACTCAGGTGCTTTGAGTGAAGGTCTGGCAGGTTCAATAAAACCCATACAATATTGAAGAATCAACTCAAATGTCATGACTTATTAATGGTGGGTCAGTGGCATCATCTTTTGTGTTGGGTACAATAAATACCCTTGATGATGATAATAATATTTTTATGAGGATTAGATTAAATAATGTAGCATATACAAAAAGCCTAGGCATAGGCCTATTATACCGAATGATAATAGTCCATAGAGACTTGCTATTTATATGCCAGGTACTTCCACATGTAACAACTTAATCTTCACATCAACCCTATAAGATGGGTATAGTATTTAATCCCCAATTCACAAATAAGTAACCTGAGATCTAGAAATGTAGAATAACTTTTTTGAGGTCATACATTTAGTAAATAGTTAATTTAGGATTTGGGCGCAGTCTGGGTCTTAGGTCCTTGCTCTTAAATACCTGTGCTATCTATATTCCCTGTGCATGAATATTCATTTTCTACCCTTTCTCATCTAAATTCCACCAGTTTACTGGTCTATTTCCACTTGGGTGACTTTCCATTATCTTAAATCAAGAATTCTTACCTGGAGCCCATGGGTAGGTTTCAATTAATATCTTTGACTTCTGAATTAATCAGGACTCTCATATATAAATGGCAGAAATGCAGCTCAAAGAAGCTTAATCATGGTGGAATTTCAATAAGGGACTAGGGTATCTCCTGAAATCCAAGCATAGAAATGTGATGGATCCATGGCCTCAGATGCCATTAGGGTATGTTCTCTCTCTCACTTCTGACCTCTGTTTATCTCTATAAGACACTCTCTTCTCTCATTCTGCATTTAAGCATTTTCCCTTTCTCAGGCTCATGTGTTAGGAAACAGATCAGCCAACAGCTTCCATACCTTAAGCTACTAGGGAAAGATTGATTTGATCCTTTGAATATAAAGTACAAAAATTCCAGAAAGGGCTGTGATGGGCCAAGCTTGGGTCAAGAGTACTCTGGCTGTTAATTCCAAGGGTATTCATCACAAATACATAGCATGTATAGGTATGAATAATTTTTTTCCTAAAAGAGAGGATCCATTGATTCCATCAGATTCTTGAGTGATTTGTAATTCAGAAGCAATAAAGTACTACAAACACAAAATATGCCAACACCATCTTTCTGTCTTCATTTTCAAACCAGTCCTTCTGACTCCTCTGCTTTTGTCTTCTAGACAGTCTTGTCATCTTGCTGTATTTTGCTTTCTCAGTCTTCTTTACCCCCGCATCCAGTTATTCAGAAAGTTCTGTTAATTCTTCCCACACAATGGTTATTGGAACTATTCTTATTTCCACTGCCACAATTCTTGACTATCAACTGTCACCTTCTTTAGCTCATAAAATAGTAATATCTTCTTAACCATATCCTTATCACTTGTCCTTCCTTGCTGAAATTCACCCATTAGACAAAGCTTTGAACACTGTCTTCTTGTCATTGTTCTGCTCAAAGACTTCACGGTGCCTCCTTTTCTGGGCAATACTCTCTGCAGTTCAGTCCTGGTCCAGATGTTGGTAAGATGTTACCAGATGTTTTATCTCTTAATAAGTAAATACTATTCTATTCATCTACACTTGTTGCTTATTGGCTGTTTTTTTTTTTTTTTTTTTTTTTTTTTTTTAGGTTGCATCATGTTTATTTGTAGTTCACACCAATGCTTGTCTTTGTTAAGAAAGCAACTAACCTCCAAAAGGGGTTCATTCTTTGACCTAAGAGTTGTTATACTTATTACCTGTTTTAAACTTTTGTTGATTCTCTAGGGCTCTTCCTGGAATAGTCCTTCCTTCTTTCCATTTACATATTTTTCCCATTCTATTTTCCTCAAGTAGCAGTCCCATATCATTCCAGTCAAAGTTATCTCCCTCCCTTTTATGAATTGTTACAGAACTGTTTTACCCATGTTTTGACAATTTAATATTTAAATGTTTAAAGCATTTTGTTTTCTAAATAGATTAGGAGGTTCTAGTAGCCAAGACATCTCTCAAACTAGTTAAATATGCTCAGTGGCACTTAACCACAGTTATATGCATACAGCAGGCACAAATACTTGTCAAGTGTTTATAACTGTCAGTGTAAAAATATATGGAATTTTGTTTCTTAATATTGTACATGAATTTTTCACTTTCCAAAAAAGAGATTTACTAGAAACTTTTTTTAAGTAGTAGCTCCTCTGTGTGGAAATACTTTTAAGTGTTAGTCTTGAAATTATTAAATATTCATCAAAAGACCAAGATGGGAGTTGGTGAGGAAAATGTTGAAGCTATTGAATTAGAAGTTATCAACTACAGATAAAAAGAAATCAGATTATGAAAAACAATCAATGAGAAAAATCTCTTTTACATCAACTTTTCAGACATACCTTTAATTGTGTAATATTGTTCACATTTTTAAAATGATGTATTCTGTGTTCTCATTTATATTTTATATAGCATTATCCTGAGGGTAACTGACAGAGGACAAAGTTTGTTTGGGTTGATTGTGACTCTGTTCACCATTCAGTGTGATCTTGAACTGGTCATTTAACCTCTCACCACCTCCCCCGGCCCCGAGATAAAACTGAGATAATACTGATAGGATGTTGTGAGAATTAAATGGGGTAGTATATATAGGGCATTTAGTAAAGCATTTGCAGCCAGTAGGCAATCAATCAATGGTGGTCAATGGTTGATGTCACTATTCTTTATTCAACAGGGAGAGAAATGAGGGAAAAGGGTAGACAATGTGAGCCTGATGGTTTACTTAAGAGACTTAGAGGGGCGCCTGGGTGGCGCAGTCGGTTAAGCGTCCGACTTCAGCCAGGTCACGATCTCGCGGTCCGTGAGTTCGAGCCCCGCGTCAGGCTCTGGGCTGATGGCTCGGAGCCTGGAGCCTGTTTCCGATTCTGTGTCTCTCTCTCTCTCTGCCCCTCCCCCGTTCATGCTCTGTCTCTCTCTGTCCCAAAAATAAATAAAAAACGTTGAAAAAAAAATTAAAAAAAAAAAAAAAAAGAGACTTAGAGTTGCCATGGGAAGACATACGCAGAGGTGAGTGTGCAGAGTTGAGAGACCAAAAAAGGGCAATTTAACTGCTATAGATGGCACTGACAAGTTGAGCAGTATAGGGTAAGGGTGGGCTAATTCATGCACATTTGCATGTTCCTCTTACGTAGCACACGTTATGTTTCCAAATTTAAGTTATAGACAATATTATCATCTTGACTAGAATGGGTTTTTAGTAAGTTAAAAAACAGCATTCTCAGGATTTCAGGTATCACTGACAAAAAGCAAATCAGGAGAAGAGCTGAGAATAGGGGTGGCTTCTCTAAACAATGTTGCTCACCATCCCTACAGCACCCCACTACCCTTACCTCTGTCAGGGACAGAGCATTTCCTCCATGAAGTTAGAGCACGGCAGCAAATTGCAAGACTTAACAGCAGTACTATGTGGAAGAGAATGGGCTGAATAGAATCATGTTGGATGATCAAGACAGCAAGGCAGTGAGTTCATTCAGTGGGTACTCACACTGCTCAGTGTGAACATGGGATTTGGGAAAGGTCAGCCAAAGGAAATGGAGACTGATCTTTGGGACTATGATGAGGATAGTGAGTCAGAGTTACTCACTTCATCAGAGCAAGAGACCCTGTGGGTCACAGCTATGAGAGCTTACTGTGGGAAAATCCAATAAAGAGAGCTCTGCTGCTAAAACTGAACAATTACAGTGTTTTTCTAATTTCCAGGAAAAATTGACTTAAAGGTTTTCATTTTGTGAACTGTTATTAAACTTTTGGTACTTCCTACTTTGTGAAAAGTTGCAAACAAATTTTAAAGGAAAAACACAGACCTATTATTTCTTAAAAATGCACTTTAAAAAATTATGTGCGAGATCTGCATAAACATAATACAGCCAGATTCAATGCTAGTAAAATTGTGTCATGTCCATATGGCAGAATTAAATCTATCAATATTTCATGGGGTTCCACAATAAGCACAATAATTTCTAAGTCCTGCCACCTGAACTAGTTTGAAAACTAACACATTACACCCCTGACTGCCTTTTGTTATTTCTTGCAGGAAGGGAATGTTATTAGCTTCAGTGAAACTCACAGGCAAAGGATGACATACAAAGCAATCTTTAAAATAAAAAAAAAAAAACAACCAACAACAAAAACCAAAGGAAAATTGAATAGAGTAAATCTGAGTGTAAGAAGAATAACAATAGCTACTGCTCACCTAAACACTTACTACATACCAGGCTCTGTGCTTAGTATTTTTCAAAGATAATTTCATTTAATTTCTACAATCTTCCTGTGAGGTATCATCACCCACATTAAGTAGATGAAGAAAAAAAAAGCCTTGGAGACTTAAGGTCACACAGATGGTAAGAGATGGGTGACACTGAGATTTAAACCCAGGTTTCCAGACTCGAATCATGATGATGTTGTAGCACCTCTTTGTGTGTATGAATAAATCTTTTTGCATGTATATTAACCCTTGTAGTCATTAGCTAGATCAAGATATCAAACTTTTCTGCCAACAGAGAAGGCTCCCTCCTGCCCTCTGTCAATTCCCCCATTAGTAATCACTACTATGTGTTTACCGCCATAGATACATAGGTTATTGCTAGAGTAATCTAAGTTTTTGGCGTTATCACCAAAAGATTCCGTATACCGGGGTGCTTGGGTGGCTCAGTCGGTTAAGTGTCCTACCTTTGATTTTGGTTCAGGTCATGATCTCATGGTTCACAAGATGGAGCCATGCATTGGGCTCTGTGCTGACAGTGGCAGAGCCTGCTTGGGATTCTCTCTCTCCCACTTTCTCTCTCAAAATAAATAAACAAACATTAAAAAAAAAATCCATATATTAACCCTTCACGTTGCCATTTTAGCTGCAGTATTCAAAGCTGTTCTAGCTCTAACTTTTCAAACATTCACTGTAGAGGGTAGCTGTTGGGAATGGCCTCATATGCAATTTCTTGTATAGTTGAGATAATACTAACGAAAAAACCCACAAACTCCTGGATGAAGTAGATTCAAAGAACTGTTAGCAAACAGATAAAACTATCTTAGAGACACCACAGACATAGCTTCCTCTCCTCGACTGAGGTTAATTTGGGGTTTCTATTTCCAATCATGGCGTCTCATTAGGACAGAGATGACCACGAAAGGTCTTCTCAGTTTATGGAAGGGAAGATTAGCCAGGCAGACTACATAAGAGTGATTGCGTTGCATCATCTTACAGCACACGAAAAAATATCTTCCACCGTTGATGTGGTTTTATGATGCAAGGGAAAGGAAAAAAGGAAGAAGATCCAGGTGGAGGGTAATGGGAGTAAAACCTCCCGGGAAGCTTTAATGTGGTGGCTTTCAGGGCCTTGCGCACTAGCTCTTAAAACCACATCACTTCTTGTCCAGCCTGGCAGGGACAGAGGCAGCCTCACAACTTCACATCAGGCTCCCAAGCCATGGTTGGTGAAATTTCAGCAATTGTTCTAGATAACACAGTCTCCCTTCTCTCTCCTCCCTCCCCACCCACCTGCTCACCCATCGCTGGTTTTGCACCTCATTCTGATTGCCGCCACAGCCAACTGTGGCATTTGAAGCAATTTACAGATTACAATTGAGCATCAGGCAAAGAATGACCGACATATGTAGGATTTGAGGACTCCGGGAGTGAGGTGTACGTAAGGTGACTGAAGCGGGGGAAATCTAGAGGAACGTTCTGGCCATGAACGAGGGAGGACAGGCCCAGAAGTGGGCGCACGTGACAGCAGCAGCACCTCGAGAGTGACATCACCCCTTCGGGGGCGGAGCCGAACTATTTAGGGCCTTGTCTGCTATTGAGCTTCCATCCTTCTTCCCCACCAAATGCCCTCGACCCCACCGGTCAGAGCCCCCTGAGGAAACGAGAAATGCCCAAACCTCACAGAGCGGCAGAATCCGGGCCCAACCTCTCCGCGCAGGGAAGGGTTCGGTTTTCACTCTCGTTCCCAGCCGCTCCCCACCCCCAAACTGTGGAGGGGGCGGGGGCGCGCGCGCTCCACCACGCACGCGCCCCCACGCACGCGCTCTCCCTCCGCGCTCGCGCTCCTCCCCACCCGGGCCCGGAGGGGGCGGGGCTGCGGGCGGCCGGGGAGGGTGTGACGCCCCCGGCGCGGCGGCGGCGCTAGCGAGCGGCCGGCCGGGCGCGGGTTGCTGGGCGCGCTGCTCCGGCGGGGCCCGCTGGCACAGCCGCCTCGCGAGAGCCGCCCGCCCGGCTGGGGAAGCTACGAGCACTCCGAGCGCCGGGCTCGGGGCTGCCGGCGCTGCCCTCCCGCCGCCGCCCTCCGCGCCTCCTCCGGACGGCCCCGCCCCCGTTCCCATCCCCCTCGCGCTCACCTCCTGGCTGTGCCGCGCGCGAGGCGGAGCGAGGCGCCTGCCGCTGCCGCCGCCGCTGCCGCCGCCGCCACCGCCACCGCCACCACCGCCGCCGCCGCCGCCGCGCTTAGGGGCGAGAGCCTGCACCCGCGCCGCCGCTGACAGGACGACCGCCGCGGGCTGCGCTTGCCCGCCTCGAGGCCCCGCCGCGCCTTTCCGGGGCGCAGATCCACCGCGGGCGTCGGAGCGCAGCGAGGTGCTCTGGGAATCGCGGGCGGCGCCGGCGGGCGGCGCGGTCCTCACTGGAGATCCCGGGGACTGGGGCTTGACCCCGAGGTGCAGCGAGCCCCTCAAAGCGGCAGGTAAGACACCGGGGAGCCGCGGAAGGAGAGGTCGCCTCAGTGACAGGGGCGTTCGCCTTCAATGCCTCCGCTCCAGGGAGAGGGGCGGGGGCGAGCGGGGAGACAGCGAAACGGGCAGCGAAGTGCCTCCGGTGTCCAAGGCGTGGGGAAGGTTGGCTCCAAATGTGGCACCCAGGGTGACTTCAGATAGGACCGGGGTTGGTTACTTCAGTGTCACCGAAGGTGTCAAGGAATTTGGCACCGAGGAGAGTCTCTGGATGACGGGGACCCAGGATGAGATGCGAGGCAGATTGCTAAACGTGGCAGAGAATGTGGTGCAGAACGAGTTGCAAAATGTGCCCCCAGAATGCAGCATAAAAAGTAGTTGTGAAATGTGCCAGGTAAGGCGCAGGGTGGGTTGGCCTGTGTGGCATTGAAATTCATGGTAGAAGTGTTATTAGTGATATTAACAGTCTCTCTTGGGAAAGGGGATGTAGTGTAAGAAAAGATTAATAAGGCTCATTGCTAGATGTTTTATCACAGGAATTCGAGAGGAGCTGTGATATGCTATTTTTTTTTTTGAGATATAGTATGTACCCACGTGAAAGAAAAAAAAAAGCATACTGTATCTGGTTGTGAGATGGAAAAATAGGGCTAAAATAATTCCAGGTTTCGCCGTCAGCTTGTAGAGCTGTGATATAATTGTATCCTGTCCTTTATTTCAGTTGTGGAATGTTTAAAATGGGTTTCACAAAACATAAACAATGATAATTAACATTAGGAAGATTGGGTGTTTTGGGTGTCTTTCACTCTATTCTCTGCCCTCTCCAGGAAAAGAAAAACAATAAACAAACAAACAAACAAAAAAACACCCCACCACATCTTGACCATAATTCCGAGTTCAAGATCATTAGGCAAAGGGATTTTTTTTTTTTTTCCCCCTATGTGTCTCTGTCTTCCTTTTCACACAGGTGAAAATATCTGGAATGAGGAAAACAAAACAATATGGTGAACAAAAGGGATAAATTTTCAGGCATTTTGAGGGGTTGGAGCCAAAAGCTATTGCAGTGGTTAAGTACAGTGAATGACAGTAGTGATATATTCTTGCATGTTTTTGGTGTTGGGGTGGCAAGACAGGGGGAAAAAATACAGTAAATGTAGCCTAAAAAGCAGCAACATGGATACTGTCAGTGGAGCACTTCTTGCAGCGTTTCTCAGGTACATCATCTTAGGAATGAGAGCCCAAGAATAAAATATTAAATATTCTTTCTCTCTCTCTGTCTCTCTCTCTCCCTGTAAAATTACCCACATGCTGCGAAACATTGTGACTTCCATTTAAGAAGAACATCTGCGTTTTGAGAGGATTGTCAGAAAATAGCTGGAATTTCAGAAGTAACAAAAGATAGTTGAATGAGCTGTGTAATATAACTTACACATGTATGTCCAAGGAGTGTCTGTGTCCTGTGAAACCAGCAGAAATACCTGGATGTGTTCATTAGGATATAGTTAATGGTTGAGATTATAGTGTTTTATGTTGTGACTATTGTAGAGAAATTGAATTACTTGCCTGAATGTTGTTCTTATAATAACAGTAAGTAGTTTGCCAGATAATCTGAAAATCCATACTGATTGGCTTCCTCCTGGATGCACAATTCAGCCACTGAGGGATCATTTGCTTCAAAGACAAAACTGGATTTTCCTTGGTGATTAATATTTGGGTTTTAGTGTTTTCTGTAGATACGTTACTCACCTTGAGGCGATGTTGGGGCTAAAGCAGAGAGGAGAGGGCCAGAAGAGAATAAAGAGCAGTTCTGTTGGGTCTTCCTGTTTTGTTCTGACTGGAAGCCGTGTGTACTGCCACCCCCTACTGTCTGTAGGAAGAGGTGTTGCAGAGCCCCATTCTTTTCTTGTTATCACTGCCCCCTTGTGTAAGGGAAGAAATTGATAGTTGCACTTGGGAAAACTGCTCTCCTACTGTTCTTGACAGGGGTGTTACGTGGATCTCTTAGTGATCTTTTCAGAGTTGCAGGGCTTTAAACTTACTGTTAATTAGGCTCCGGATTTGATGTCTGTTTTTAATAGTATCTAGTTTTAGTCAGTAATTCAAATTTCTCAGAATGTTTTCAGTGTGTTTGGGAAGATGGTGGAGTATTATCACTAGTAGGAGAACTACTGGTGATGGCTCCCCCTTATGTAGCACCTACTCTGTGCCAGTCCTGTTATACGTGTTTTAACCAGTTTCAATGCCCTGTGAGGTGTGTATGGTTATTTCCATTTTCTGATGAGAAACTGAAACACAGAGATGTTCAGTAACTTGCATAGGACAGTCAAGAATCAGATTTAGCTAGCAAGCAGAAGAGTTGAATTTCAATTCAGTAAGTAGTAAGATGCATAAATATTAAGCCTACAAATATACCAAAATTACAGTTACTTGTAGTATGAACATTTCTCTTCTGGAATTTATTTTTGTCATTTATCTCTGGAATTATGAGTAGAGGAGTATCAGTGTTTTTTATGTGGTTAAGGAGATGTTTGTGATGGAGGTTGGTTTTGGGGGGAACTTTAGAGGTAGAAAGTTACTTTCAGGTAGGTTGGTTTGTGTGTGTGTGTGTGTGTGTGTGTGTGTGTGTGTGTGTGTATGTATACATAGTGTGCAATAAAGGTTTACTGGTGCTTTCAAAATTTTTTTTAATGTTTATTCATTTTTTTGAGTGTTTATTCATTTTTGAGAGACAGAGACAGAGCTTGAGCGGGGGATGGGCAGAGAGGGAGGGAGACTCAGAATCCGAAGCAGGCTCCAGGCTCCCAGCTGTCAGCACAGAGCCTGACGAGCTGGAACTCATGGACCTCGATATCATGACCTGAGCTGAAGTCAGACACTCAACCGCTCAACCAACTGAGCCACCCTACTGGTGCTTTTAAAGAGATAGTACTATACGCACGCACACGCACGCATGCACACACACGCACGCACACACAACTAACTACTGTCTCTTTAAGAGCACCAGTAAATTTACTGTAACTTTCTCAAGGAAAATTAAGAAGGAATTATCTATTTTTTCTATCTATTCACACTTTTATGATCTCTATTTTGTAATTAAAAAGTTTTTTTTTAATATTTATTTTTGAGAGAGAGAGAGAGAGAGAGAGAGACAGAGCATTAGCGGAAGAGGGGCAGAGAAAGAGTGAGACACAGATCCCAAACAGGCTCCAGGCTCTGAGCTGTTAGCACAGAGCCCAATGCGGGGCTTGAACTCATGAACTGTGAGATTATTACCTGAGCCAAAGTTGGATGTTTAACTGACTGAGCCACCCAGATGCCCCTGATCTCTTTTTTTTATTTTTATTTTATTTTAAGAAGTAACAAAAATGGATTGGACATATATGTATATTTTACTGTTTCCGTCAACAGTTGTTGGCTTAGATTTTTCTCACACTTAAACATTTTTTTATATATATTACATATGAACTAATATTTATAAAAACGTGTAAAGAATATCACCTCTTCTACTTGTAACAATTATTTTCTTTTTTAAGCCAAACTGCCATTCTGTGATTCACATGTCTCATATAATCAAACATTTCTGTATTTTTGTATACATGTGTTGTTAAGGGAATGCAAGGTAATCTACTGATTATGGCTAAGACTTATTCAGGATGTATATTTATGTATTTTAGTATATTTAATAAATTGTCATAGACTTGATCATGCTCTGTATTTTAGGTTGGTTGGTAGTTCCTTTTAGTGTACTTCACTTATAAAGCCTAATTTGATGTTTGCATCTTTATCATAAGGTTTTTTGTTTTTTGAGTTTATTTATTTTTGAGAGAGAGAGAGCACACGAGTGGGAGAGGGACAGAGAGAGGGAGTGAGAGAATCCTAAGCAGGCTCCATGGTCCATGCAGAGCCCAACATGGGGCTTGATCCCACCACTGTGAGATCACGACCTGAGCCAAAATTCAAGAGTCAGACGCTTAACCAACTGAGCCACCCAGGTGCCCCTGTTTTCGTATTTTCTGAATGACTCTCTGTGCATTATTTTGAATGGGGAAGAAAGTAAGCCTAGAAAGAAGTACAGTAATCCCCCCTTATCTTCAGGGGATACATTCCAAGACCCCAGGGGATGCCTGAAACTGTGCATAGTACTGAACCCTGTATATACGATGTTTTTTTCCCTATAAATACATACCTATGATAAAGTTTAATTTATAAATTAGGTATAGTAAGAGATTAACAATAATAAAATAGAACAGTTGAGCCTGGGTAGCTCAGTCGGCTAAATGCCTGACTTTGGCTCGGGTCAGGTCTCATAGCTTGTGAGTTCGAGCCCTGTGTCTGGCTCTGTGCTGACAGCTCAGAGCCTGGAGCCTGCTTCAGATTCTGTGTCCCTCTCTCGTTCTGCCCCCTCCCGCTCATGCTCTCTCTCTCTCTCTCTCTCTCTCTCTCAAGAATAAATAAACATTAAAAAAATTTTAAAAATACAATAAAATAGAACACTTGTAATAGTATGTTGTAATACAGTTGTGTGAATGTAGTCTCTCAAAATACCTTATTGATTGAATTCACTCTTCTTGTAATGACATGAGACGATAAAATGCCTGTGTAATGGGATGAAGTGATGTAGGCAGTGTGATGTGGCCTTAGGTTACTATTGACCTTCTGACTAAGTATCAGAAGGAGGAGCTTCTAGACTGTGGGTGGATTAGCAGGGACTACTGTACACTAAACCAATACTAGTTCTAAAAAGTGAATATCAGGGTAGTTGATACTGATTAGATGTAAGGTAGAACAAGTGTGCCTAAAAGAAATGCATCAAATTTCTTTCCTTGTCATATTTGTTTCCTTTACAATATAATTAAAATTGAATTTCTGAGACATACTGATTAGGCATAGTAGTTGAATGTACTTACACAGAATCACAGAATGTTAGCTGGAATATTTTTACTCAGGATTCCAAGATTTTATTTCAGGGAGCTAGAACAGACTGTTGCAGGTGGCTGTTTGCTTTTCCAGTACTAGTCTGACCAAAGTAACAAATATAAACTAGTTTGGAAACTAGTTTAATTATCTGGACTTTTTTTTCCCCTTTGTGAATGAATTGAAGCTCAGCGTTGTCATATCTGCTGAGTGCCTGTAGTTAACAAATACTATTATTATTTGGAGAGAAGGCACTATATAAATATACTGTATAAATAGATAGTCTTTGTTATAATACCATGAAAACTGTCACTTGGCTTGTTTGAGTAGCATCTTTTGTATTACATGAAAATTGTTTACAATAAAAAAATGAGGGGCTCCTGGGTGGCTCAGTCGGTTAAGCATCCGACTTTAGCTCAGGTCATGATCTCATGATTTGAGTCCAGCATTTGACTCTGCAGTGATAGTGCAGAGCCGGCTTGGGATTCTCTCTCTCTCCCCCTCCCCCGTGTGTGTGTGTGTGTGTGTGTGTGTGTGTGTGTGTGTTCACGTGTGCACTCTCTCTCAAAATAAACTTTAAAAAAATGAGTTGAGATGTTTATATGATGATGGAGGGTACCTATGCCTGGTGAGTCTCTTTAAAATTCTCTGGAGGGGTACCTGGGTGGCTCAGTCAGTTAAGCGTCCTGCTCCTCATTTCGGCTCATGTCATGATCTCATGGTCGTGGGTTCTAGCCCTGCATTGGGCTCTGCGCTGACAGCATGGAGCCTGCTTGGAATTCTCTCTCCCTCTCTCTATGCCCCTCGCCTGCTCTCTCTCTCTCTCTCTCTCTCTCTCTCTCAAAATAAATAAACTTAAAAAAAAGATTCTATGGAAAGAAATAGGTTAAAAGAAGAGCTTAAAGATTTATAGCTTTATTTTTCCAGCCAATGGCCCTTTTCCTTTCTTTTAGAGGTATTTTACCTCGAGTATTTAAGATTCCAGGTAATATTAGATGGAGAACAAAAAATTGGGGCCTAAATTTTAAAAGGTTAAACAGGGTAAGGATGCAATAAATTGAAAAAGTTTCTGATAGGGATTGTTCTTATTCCAGAAATCTCTAAGTAATTACAATACCACAATTATTTCTGGAAACAAATTATTAGGTCAGTTTATTTTATTTAACAAAAATATAAATCTTTAGAAAGTTGTGTTTGTGGATGTTTTTAGTGTGAGATAAGTTGCTTTTTTATGGGCCACACATTACAAAAATATCTTATTATGTTCAGCTTCTGTTTGTCCTTGAATAGTTGAAGGTAAACTTGACTGAGTTTAAGAGGCAAAAAAATTAAGTTGGTATTAGTTTTAATCATGCTTTTGCTTTACCCTTTTCTTCCCCATAATACTAACTTCTGCCTTTATCCAGTGCATAGTATATATATCCTATCTCTCAAACTTCTTCCTTTTTATCAGAACTTGAGATATTCTGATGTCATTTATTTTATTTTTTTAATTTTTTTAATGTTTATTTTTGAGAGAGCAAGCGCACGTGTGACCGAGAAGGCAGGGGAGGGGGAGAGAGAGAGGGAGAGACAGAATCCGAAGCAGACTCCAGGCTCTGAGCCATCAACACAGATCCTGATGCGGAGCTCAAACCCATGTGAGATCATGACCTGAGCTGAAGTTGGAATGCTTAACCGACTAAGGCACCACGTTGCCCCTATTCTGATGTCATTTAAACTGAGTAGTTGCATCATAGTGAATAATCTTGTTGGTATGTTTAAAAAAAATCCATTTGCCCTGTAGACATCTTTACTTTTTAATGTCAAATTTATGTACCTTTTTTCCATAGGTACTTTGCTGCCAGAGTGATCTTTCTAACATGGCCATCTGATCATGTCATTCTTTTCTTCAGAATCTTATTGTGGCGACTCATCACTTAATGGATAAAATGGAAACTCCTTAGCAAGCCATGTGAGGTCCTTCATGATGATCTGATCTTTGCCTCCTTTTTAGACTCATTGCCTGCCTCATTCTTCTTCAAGGTTCTATGCATCAGGAGATATGTGTGGAGAAATATACATACATATACACAACATCAAGAATATTATTCAGAGTAACTTCTGGACTGTCGTTGAAACAAACTCTAAAGATAAACCAAATTTTATTCCTTATTTATTTCCTGAGTTGGGGGAGGAAGATTAGAAGGTTCTCTGTGTGAACTGTAGCTGAATTATTTTCACTATATTATGGGGGTTGGCAAACTACAGTGCATGGGCCAAATGCAGCCCAATGTCTGTTTTTGTCTGACCTGCAAGCTAAGATTGGTTTTTTTATAGTTTTAAATAGTTGAAAAGATATCAAAAGAAGAATGCTTTGTGACATGTGAAAATTATAGGAAATTCAAATTCACGCCCTGAAGAAAGTTTATTGGCATATTGCCATACTCAATCATTTACATATTGGTTATAGCTGTTTTCTGAGTATAGCCACAGAGTTGGGTAGTTTCTAAAGAGACCGCATAGCCCACAAAACCTGAGTATTTACTATTTAGCCCAACTAACTGATACTAACTTTATTAACTGATAAAAGTTACCAGTCATTAGTTTATACTATAAATGGTCATTGACTATCATGAATTGGAGATAGACCAACTATGTCTGTTGAAGGCCTTTCAGGGCATAATTGCTTCTGTCTATCTACTGAGAAAAGATTGGCTACTTTGCCTTCATAGGGATTTATCTGACAGTCTCCTGTTGTGTCTCCATTTGACACCCATATTATGTCTAACTCTGAAGAAATTTCTTCCAGAGTATATTAATTGACTATTCCTTTCTCTCAAAAGAGGTATCCCAAGTGAAGAGTTTTAGAGCATGGCATATAAGAAGATTTTTCTTTTTCCAAGTCTCTCATATGCATATTTTGCATTAAAAAAGATCATTGTTATATGAAAAAAACCTTGATTTTTTAAATATTAGTTTGCTATATGGATACCTTGTGTTTAAGGTTTATGAGTTCAGTTAGATTACTTATATTGGAAAAATTGGGGGGGGGTTATGCAGTATATTAACTCATTAAATCATTTGCTTAAATATTTATTGACTACCTGCTATGTATAAGTAGTTACTTTTGCTATTGTAGTCTTTCAGTTGAAGGTGGACATTTCAAATTCTTACTTAATAAAAGCTAATAGTGTAATTCAGAATTCTGTGTCCTCATATCCATTCTGCCTCTGGGGAAAATATGGTTTAAGAAAATCCAGTGTATTACAGTTTGTCACTTCCCTAAAGTTTCATTAGCCAGTGTTGATAAGTTTTACTGTTTTCATTAGGTGGCAAGGTATTATGAAAAGGAAAACGGTGATTTGTACATTCCTTCTTATAAATACCAGCAAGTGTTGTAAACCTAAAATTCACAAAGAAAAGTATATAAACAATAGTAATGGACAGTTTATTCCAGATACCTTTGGACTAGGTATCCTTGTTTATTTCCTTCCTCTAATACTTGCATTATCTAATACTTGCATTAATACTTGCATTATCATATCTGATTATATCGGTTGACATCTCATTATAGAGATTGACAACTTGAAGAAATATGGCAACAGGTTTTTATTGCCATGGAAACCCCTCCTATGGATCCAGCCTTATGAGTGGATTAGTTAGTTATTAAACTTGGAAATGGGATGGGGTATCTAGATGTTGTGATTCAATCATCTTAGCCATAGAGAATCTGCCTCAGATCTTAGTCAATTCCTTCTGCCTAAATGAAGGAAGTCTCTTCTTAGCACTTTGCAATCTTGGGTTGTGGGGTCCCACAATGTCTGGCCCTAGCTGCTGAAATTTGGTAAGGCAAAAAGCTAGTCAGGCTATGGAAGCTTAATGTGTATTTGTTGTTACTCTAGAATTAGTTCTGTTCAGATCCCAAGGAATTCTGTAGGGCTCCCTCGGATTGGGAATTAGGGTGAATGAAGTAATTCGTTTTATTAGGATATGTGGGATGAAGATTTACTACATAATCAGAGAATACATACAGCATCAGAGAATCTTAACTCTTCCTTTTTAGGGTTTTGAAGAGGAAGAAAGACTTCCTTTGGAAGTTGTTACAAACATTCCTTTATGATAGGATGACAATACTATTTATGTAAGAAGCTTTTGAAATTCTACAATCATGAGACCCATTTTATAGTAGAACATGAATTTGAGAGTTTTTGAATCATGAAAACATTCAAATTATTGCTCTGTCACTCACTAGATGTATGAGGGGCTAAAATCTATCTTGTAGGGTTTTGATGATGACAATGAAATAATCACTGACAATCCTTAGGACCATGTCTAGTGCTTAAGGAATGGTAATTTTTATTAGACCTTGGAAGGCGTCCTGAATTTCTCTTTTTTGATGTGTGCTTGACCCAACTCCTTTCCAGAGTGTTATACTAGCATTGTCAGTACAGCTTTTCCTTGTCTTGTCTCGCTCTCCTTTTCAGCCTTGCAAGGCATTTAAAAGACCCATGGTTAATTCAGCTACTGATTTATTTTGTATCCTGAAATTTTCTTTTATGAAAGATTTGATGAGAGCTGAGAGAATTCTTAAATAACTGTAAACTTTAAAGATTCTTATAGAAGTGAGATGCTGTTGGGCAGACTCCTGGTGTGCATACCTTTTGGGCTGTTTCCCTTTAAGTACCACAGGCTTGACAAAAATTAGTTTTTAATCTCCTCCATAAAATAGCAAACAGTGGCATTTCTTTGAGACAGTGAGCCCAAGTTCTTTTTTTCAATTCGATCACGTAAATGTTTTCAATGTTTATAAACATTTCTCACATTTGTTAATAACTGGAATTTTCTATGATAACTTTATCCATCACCCATGTCACATGTTGGTAGCTTTTTGTAATTTTTCTTTTTTAAAAAGTTGTAGGTGGCAATCAGTTAAGTGGTTGCTATTTTTTTGTGTGATTTGCTTAATAAAAATGGCCTTGTTTATTTACAATGTAAAATAATACATTAGGAAAAGTTTGCCTCTCTTTAGTATAGCTATAACAAGTTAACTATTCAAAATCCCATTTTTTCCTGAGTTTTAATTACTTCTGTGACATTTTGCCCATTTATGCTAATCAGTGTATCATGCATATAATTATTCATTGAATATTTTTTTTACTCACTTTTTCTTAGTTTTATCCTTATTTGTCAAAATATCCATGAACTGATAAGTTTGTGCTAGTTATAAGTTTGTGCTGGTTATAAAATAAAAACTAGTTCATCCTGAAGTCATCTTGCTTAATGTACTTGAGAAAGACCATTCTTATGCAGCTTTGGTTCCAGATTGGATTATTTTGTATTTTTAAATAAATGAACTTCATAATGATTCCTCTCCTTGCTTACATAATTTAATTCTAATTTTGTCTTTGGATGTATTAAAGGTAGACATTTATTAGTTGTCAACAAATGTTAATTGTCATTACTTTTAATCTCCTCACCCTCCCAACCCATCTAGCTTTATAAAAAAATTATAAAGGTAATTCTCTGCTTGCAACCCTGAAAATAAACAAACCAGGGTGAATAAAGGAAAAGTTAGTATTTTCCCTTCCCCTCAGGTCTCTCCCTTCTCTAGTTTTCCTCCCTGGTGTAGCCAACATTAACGAACACTGAGTATTTTTCAGCATCTTTTTCTCACTCAAAAACACATAAGTATGTACACATACCTATACAGGCTTTTTGTAACTTGCTTTATTCATTTACAAACATATCATGGTATCTCTCCAGTGTAGTAAATGGAACTCTAATTGTAAAAAGCTCAATAACATTCTATAGGGTAGCACACCATAATTTATTCTGTTGTTACGTAACTAATGGATATTAAGATTCTTTCTTTCTTTCTTTCTTTCTTTCTTTCTTTCTTTCTCTCTCTCTCTTTCTCTCTCTCTCTCTCTCTCTCTCTCTCTCTTTCTCTCTCTCTTTCTCTCTCTTTCTCTCTCTCTTTCCTGTTACAAACATTAGTCCATTCTTACTCATGACCAGAGAAGCAAACATTCTATATAAAGTGTTGACAAGATAAAACTAGTAGTATATTTAAAAGATAATACATCAGGGGCACCTGGGTGGCTCAGTCAGTTAAGCGGTTAAGTGTCTGACTTTGGCTCAGGCCATGGTCTCCTGGTTTGTGAGTTTGAGCCCCACTTCGGAGCCTGGAGCCTGCTTTGCCTGTTTTGTATTCTTTGTCTCCTTCTCTCTCTGCCCCTCCCCCACTTGTGCTTTGTCTCTATCAAAAATAAATGTAAAAAAAAAATGTTTAAAAGATAATACATCAGTGTTTATTCCAAGAAGGCAGGGACAGTTAAATAGTAACATAATTTAACATATTAACAGATTACAAGATAAAAACTATATGAGTATCTCTCTCTTTTTGGATGAGTTGGAGGACTTTGTATTGTATTTAGACAAAATAGCATAGGGAAATGTCTGCCCATGCAGATAGTAGTCCAAGTTTTGTACAGTTCTTTGACCCTCAAGTGATAAGCAGAAGCCTTTTCTTCCAGAGTCTTTGTGGAGACTTTGTGGGGCCTTTCTGCTTTGACCTTGGCTTAACTACAGGACTTTGGTTGCTAAAGCCTGGTACCTTTGACATATGGAAATAAGTATACTTCCTGAGACTGGGATGGATGACAAGGGTGAGCCTATCCAACTTAGGGCTGGCACTTTTTGTGATCTTGTGTTTGATAACTTTGGGCTTAATGAGCACCTTGTTGGCCTCTGTACTGGTGCTCATTGTTTGGAAACATTGGTCTGAATCATTTTGAGGCCTTTCTCATGCTTGTTGGCAAAATATGCATTCCTTAGGATCTAAGTTTCTTGAAGCTTTCTAGGACTGGTTGGTTGTATATAATATTCTTGGATTTGGCCATTTCTATACTGCCAGCCACAACTCTGGGAGTGGTAGAGACTGGAAAAAAAGAGACCCATGACCGTCATAATAGATGCCAGAAAAGCATTTGGAGTAATTTCCTCAGTGGATGTGGCATAATTTCTGAGTTCTTGCTTGAGTGAAAATGCCCATCTTTTATCTTGATCAGTGAATGATATCTTGGCTAGATAGTGTTCTTGGATCATCATTCTGGTTTTTTTTTTCCTGCTTTATAACATGTATACCTTATACCACCATTTTCAAGCTTGTGCAACTGATAAGTTTGATGCCTTTCTCCTTTCTTTATAAGTAACTGGTTGTTTATCTCCCACACAGTCTTGCCACGCTTATGTGGTCTGAGATTATCAGATCTAATCTCATTATGCACTTGATCCCTTTTATATCATGGGAAAGCCAGTACTGCCCATTCATCTTGCATTTCCTGGACTCCTGCCTATATTACTGTATTTTCCCCTTTCTGGTCCCAGTTTTCTCCTTTTTTTTCCTTCTTATTCTTTAATGTTTAGTAGTAGTATAGTAAAATCATTTTAGTGATTCTGAGTTGTTATTCTCAGGTACAAATTGTTCTTTCAAAATGTAGTTTCAAATATTTATTTCAGGAAAGTTTTTTTTTTTTTTTTTTTAACGTTTATTTATTTTTGAGACAGAGAGAGACAGAGCATGAACGGGGGAGGGGCAGAGAGAGAGGGAGACACAGAACTGGAAGCAGGCTTCAGGAAAGTTTTTTGACATACTGTTTTTACTATTCTGTTTTTTGTGTTGATTTCCTTCTTCAGGTGTTCCTATCACTGTATGTTCCATCTTCTTTGCCTGTTTTCAGTATTTGCCAGTTTTTCTCAAATCTTTTTGATCTCTTTGAGTCTTAAATTTTTCTTTTTTTTAACCTATTTTTCTTAAGGGATTATCTGTTTTTATTCATTCTTGTCTTCTGGAATGATTCTTTCCTTTTGTTTTTAATTATTTTGTGTCATGTCATCTCATTTTGAGTTTTTATAATTCTTAGATCTATTCTTTCATGTCTTTTGTCATTTTCTTAAGGTCTTTTAGTTCATTTTGAAATGGCATGTTACAGAGTTGATCTTTTATGTGGGCACGTCTTTCTGGTATGCTTTTATTGTCTGTAGGGATGTTGTTATTATTTTAATGTTTATTTATTTATTTTAGAGAGGGAGAACAGGGAAGGGGCAGAGCGAGAGAGAGAGAGAGAGAGAGAGAAGAAAGAGAGAATCCCAAGCAGGCTCTGTGCTGTCAACACAGAGTGCGATGCTCGAACTCATGAACCATGAGGTCATGACCTGAGCTAAAATCAAGAGTCTGATCGACTGAGCCATCCAAGTGCCCCTGTAGGGATGTTATTCTGCTCCTTATTCTTTCTTCTTGTAACTTAGTATATGGAATTGACCTTGATACTTTCTGTGATTCATTTTTATTTGAAATTAATTTCAAAAAATCTTTTAGAAAATGTCTGGGTTCAGGAAATCTTCTAATTTCATAGAGCTTTTTCTGTGATTGTTTTTGTGTAGTGTTAAAAAATATGGTGGCTTGTATTCTGAGATTTCCTGGCCTTACTCTCCTCTAGTAGTTTTGTTTGGACCTTCTCTTTCCTTCATCTCTCTTGTTTGATCCCAATTTTCACCCTTTTGTGATCATTAAACCCTTTCTCTCTGCCTTCTGGAGTTCATCTGCAAAACTCCCTTTGTCTTTAACCTCTTCTCTAAACATGAATACCTTCTTGCTATAAGTAAAACTTCTCCCCTGAGGGCCATACTTCCCCATAGAGTTCTAAAGTGGTGGCTCCTCCTATTGATGTGGGTTAAGTGTTCTCTTTGCTTTCTCATAGTTGCTTCTAGACTTCTTTGGGGGCTCACTGGTACTCTTTACTACTCCAGTTATGATTATTGGTATCTTCAGTATCCATACAGATGACCCTTCTGGTATTCTGTCTTCTTCACTTCCTCTCCTCTGCTGATCTTGTCCTTTGCCTCAGCCGTTTACTTCTGTGGCATATTCTGTGCAGATGTTTTTATTTTTTTTTAATTTTTTTTTTCAACGTTTTTTATTTATTTTTGGGACAGAGAGAGACAGAGCATGAACGGGGGAGGGTCAGAGAGAGAGGGAGACACAGAATCAGAAACAGGCTCCAGGCTCTGAGCCATCAGCCCAGAGCCTGACGCGGGGCTCGAACTCACTGACCGCGAGATCGTGACCTGGCTGAAGTCGGACGCTTAACCGACTGCGCCACCCAGGCGCCCCTGTGCAGATGTTTTTAAAACCCTCAGTGCATCTGCATTAACTGGGAAGCTTTGAGAAACTACAGGTGCCTAGGACTCACTCCCAGAAATTCTGATTTGGTTAATCTGGGGTGTGGCTTCATATGTTATATTTAACAGTTTTTCAAGGTGACTTTAATGTGCAGCCAGGATTGAGAGTCACTGTTCTAGAACTCCTTATTACCAATAGCTACAATTTTCTATAATATAATTTCTGGCATTTTACTCTCCAACTATCACCTCCAGTGTTACTGGCTCACTTCTAAGTACCCAACAATCTTGATTCTTTGACCCCACTGGGACCTTTAATTTACCACCTTTTCACTGTTCCTCAGGGCATACATGTCCTCAGTTCCTTTTCTAACTTGCTGAATTCTGATTATAATTGCTCTTCTGCATCTATCCTCAACCCTCTTCATCTCTTTCCCTTGGTTGTTCTTGCCTGGTAAAACCCGATCCTGGTTAAAACCAACCCTCCTTTTTCACACCTGCACACTTGTAGCTGTATATGGCTCAGCAAAACAGTCATGTTGACTTTAAATTCTTAGTACCCAGTGACTTTAACTTCATTTTAGTGCTGCCAAGCTATCCTACTTTATCATTCTAGTTCTTCCACACTCCCATTTGCTTAGTTGATTATATCTGTTCCTTGCATGCAAATCTTCAACATTTCCCTTTACGTCCTTTCATTCAGCTGGTGACCTTCCTATTTTATTAAGAAAATAGAAACGTTCTTCCCACCATCTGCATCTTTACCAGTTATTGTGAATTAACTGTCTTTTCTTCTATCGAAGGTCATTCCCACCAATTGTTCCTTTGAGCCCATCCCTTCTTGCCTTCTCAAGGACATTCTTCCTGCAATTCTTCCCTGTTTTTCCTTTTCTGGATCACTGTCAACAGATTAAGAGCATATTGTAATTTCTTTCATTTGAAAGAAATGCTCTCTTGACCTTACTAACCCTTCCGGCTGCTATCCCATTTCTTTTCTCATTTATACCAGACTCCGGAAAACAGTTTTGTTTACTTTATCCATCTCTCTTTTTTAAATAGTTTAATTAATAGTGTAGAGGTGTAATGTACATATTACAGAATTTACTCATTGTAACAGTATGATTTACTGATTATAGGTAAATCTATAGAATCGTGCAGTTGTCACCACAATCCAGTTTTACAGTATTGTGATCACTCCCCAAAATTCCTCTGAGCTTATTTGCGTTCCATCTCCATTCCTAACGCTAGCCTTAGGCAACCACTCATCTTTCTGTTTCAATAAGTTGGCCCTTGGACATTCATATAAATGGAATCATAAGTGGGTAGTTTTGTTTTATAATATGCAGTCTTTTGCTTCTGTCTCCTTACACTTAGCATGATGTTTTTGAGGTTAATCCATGTTGAACATGTGTCAGTATGTCATTCCTTTTTATTGCTGAGTATTTTTGCATTGTATGGATGCAAAATGCCATCATCAAATGATGGGCATTTGGATTGTTTCCAGTTTTTGGCTCTTATGAGTAATGCTGCTATAGTCATTCATGTACAAGGCTTGGTGTGGATATATGTTTTAATGTCTTCTGGATAGATTCCTAGGAGTGGCGTTGCTGGGTTTGTGATCCATTTTGAGTTAATTTTTGGAGGTGGTGTGAGGTAAGGATGTGAGGTTTTTTGGGTTTTTTTGTTTTTGTTTTTTTTAATGAATATCCAGTTGCCCCAACACCATTTATTGAAAAGATTATCCTTTCTTCCTATGAATTGTCTTGACACAATAAAAAAATGTACATATTACAAAATTTACCCTTTGTATTTGGGGTATGAGAAGGGATTATACTCCTGTGGTTGTCTCACTACTTCGAACTTCCTGTTAAATCCCCAGATAGGCCATTGGGTTATTGCTTGCTCTGAACAGGATGACAGCCTCAGGCTAGGAAATCTGACTGTTCACTTGCCACTAAGATGGCTACTTTAATTGGTAGTTCTATTAAATTGAGTCCTTTGCTGCAGTAGCAGCAAAGCTCCAGGTTTTCTTTGGCCCACCCTGCTTGAGCTACTACTTGTAGGGGGCAAGATTAAGGAGAATGAGAGTAGTCCCAGGCAAAATTGCCACAAGCTTCCATTGTTCTTACCCAATTTTGCCTAGTTTGCTTGAATAAACATTTCTTTGTTGTATGCCTTTGGTTGATTTCCAGAGTGCTATAAAGTCAGATCTCCATTCTCTTTGAACCCATCCCAACCAGGCTTCCTCTCCCACCGTTTCACTGAAACTGCTTGTTATGGTCATCAGTGGCTTTCATTTTGCTCAATCCAGTGATCCTTTTTTAGTCTCTGTCTTGCTTGATCTGTCAGCACCGTTTGATAGAATTGATTACACTCTCTCCTCCTTGAAGTCTTCGACTTCCAAAATACTTGGTGGTTCTGTGTCACGGGATACTTTATTTTTGTGGATTTCTTTCACTTAGTCCTCCTCATCTCATAGCCTATAAAACTTGTAGTGCGTTAGGAATTTTATCTTTCCTGAGGACATTATTTCTCTTTCTGCCCTCTCAAGTGATGCCTTTCCCTTTTTTTGTTCTCATAACCCTCATGCCACTGGATATGGAGATAGATACTCTCTTTATTCCCCTTTTCAGCATTGAAATCATTCTCTTCCCTAAAGTTCTTTAGCTTTGAAATTCACATCATCACATTTTATTTGCTACAAACCCTGTTGGTGTTGACTGGATTTTCTGGTTCACCCCCATACAGTGACTTCTGATGGTTACCACCTGGAGTTAGGTCACACTTCACAAGTTAAGGGCATAGTCCTCCACTAGACAGCTCTCACTTCAAATACCAGCTTCAGGCTTGGGGGTTCCCAGAATCATCCTCATTTCTAACCAACTGGCTGTAAAGTAAATGTGGGGATTCCTGCTACTCCCTCACAGTTTTACTGTGGCAAAAAGGATACAAAACAGAACCAGCCAAAAGAAGGGACACAGAGGGTAAGGTCTAGGAAGCTCTCAAATGTGCAGCTTCTGGTGTCCTCCCCCTTTGGAATCAGGACACATCCTCCTCCTGGCACATCTTTCTTCTGGCACATCAGTGTGTTACAGTACATAGACTATTGTTAACCCTAAGGCTCACCCAAACTTTGGTGTCCTGGGTTTTTATTGAGGCTTTGGTATGTAGGCATGATTGATTAAATCATTGGCCACTGATTAAACTCAGTCTCCAGCCACCTCCACTCACTGGACGGCAGGCCTCTAATTATATAGTTGGTCTTTTTGGTATAGCCAGCCCCCATCCTGAGTCATTTTGTTAGCACAAACTATTTAGGGGCCCGCTATGACTCATCTCATTAACAAAAGCTATCAGGTTCCACCATGAATAACAAAGACACTCCTATCACTCAGAAAAAATTCCTAGGATTTAAAGACTACCCCCCAGTAACTGGGAACAAAAGCTAGCCAAATTTCTTTATTACATAGGATTCCTTCCCTCTTCTTACTTTTTGGTTTTATTTTGTTTATACTCCCCTTCTCTCTCACAGTACTATTTCTGATCTCAATTCTTGGTCATTTCAACCATGTAGATAGTTTTTCAACATTCAGATCTTTCAGTTCTTTGGATTTCAGTTTTTGAATCTCTTTCTGTGATCTTGTCTTCCACCTCCCCTAAATCATTATGACTACCAAAGTTATTCCCTAGCAATAATAATTGCAACCTCCCCATAATTTCAGTTGTATGTGTCCCACTCTCTGGCCACTACTTGCTGTCTTTCTAATCTTTTCCCCTTTAGTACCCTGACTCCCATAATTCTTTAACCCCACTAGGACCTCTTATCCAGTGATTCAGCCACCATTTCATTGACTCTTTCTCTTGATAACTTCTTTCCCTTCCTTACTGAAGTCACTTTATAATCATAGTTCTCCCTTGCACATACCTTTGACATTGTTTCTTCTCTCTTGATTCATTGTTCTTGCTGTGCCAAAACCACATTCCTAGTTAAATCCACTTACGACCTCTTCCATGCCTGCACCCATGAAGCTGAAATGTGGTTGGTGTAAAACATACAACCTTGCTCATTGGTTTTGTTTTAAATTCATGGCCATAAACCTCAAGTGGAACCATAATGCTTCCAGATAATCATGCTGTATATCCTTAGTCTAGTAGGTGGGAGAATGAATGGATGATGAATTTATACATTTTCCCTCTTTTTTCCCCTCTCATCTCACTTGTAATACTTTCATTCTTTTTCTCAGCTAATGACTTTTCTTCCTACTTGATTGAAAAAGTTGAGGAGAACTTCTGTAGAATTCCACAGTCATATGTCTACTTCTGTCTGAAGGCAGTTCCTTCATTCGTCCACTAGATCATATCCACTCTTGCCTACTCAAGAACATTCCTTCAGTTATTTTCTCCTCTTTTAATTTTTTTTCTCTGATTCATTCCCGTCAGCATTCAAACATGTTACTTCTCTCATGTTAAAAAAAAAAAAAGTTTTCTTGATCTTACTTTCCCCTCCAACTACCACCTAATTTCGCTGTTCTGTCTTGTAGCAAACCCTTAAAAGAGTTGCATATAATGCTGTTTCATTTTTCTCCTCCCATTGTACTATATGCTGACTAACTTGGATGTAAATTTAAAATACACACATACATACATACATACACACAACATACTTTGGTGTTTTTTTCTCTAAGAACAGGGATATTCTCATACACCTCATATAATTATCAGAATCAGAAAATATTTAATATATATGTATATAAATATTCAATATTTATTGTTGGTATAATATATTATCCACAGTCTGTGTTTAGATTTTATTTTTTTCCCTAATAAGTCCTTATAGCGTTTTGCACACTGCCCCCCGCCAAGTCTGGGATTCATTGTAGTATTCCTTCCAGCATTGCATTATTGGATTTATTATTTAATCTGGAGCAATTCTTTAGCCTCTCTTGTTTCTTGTCATTGACACTTTGGAATATTACAGCCAGTTATTTTGCAGACTATACCTTGACTTGGTTTGTCTGTTTCCTTAGGTTTTATATTTTGGGGGCAGGATACTATATAAATGATGTGTGTTATTGGTGCATCCTATCAGGAGGCATATAATTCTGGTTGGATCTGTTATTGATCATGTTAACTTTGATCATTTGGTTCAAGTGTTGTCCACCAGTTTTTTCTACTATACAGTCATTATTTTATTTTTGTAGTATATGAATAATTCATGGGAAGATATTTTGAAATTGCGGTTGATCCTTAAATGATGCAGGAGTTGGGGACGCTGACCCCTTCATGCAGTAGAAAATCTGGGTATAACTTGGCTCCCCAAAAACTTAACTAATAGCCTGTGTGACCAGAAGCCTTACTAATAACATGAACAGTCAGTTGACTCATATTTTGTATATTGTATTATTATATACTGTATTCTTATAATAAAGTTAGCTACAGAAAAGACTATGTCATTAAGAAAATCATAGGGAAATGAACATGTCATGGGAATAACAGGTACATCATAGGGAATATAGTCAGTGGTATTGTAATAATGTTATATGGTGACAGTAGTTACCCTTACAGCCAGCATAGCACAGTGTATAGAGAAGCTAAATCTCTATGTTGTACACAATGTTGAAATGAATGTAACATTGTTTATCAACTGTCCTCAAAAATTTTTTTCTGTTTTTAAAAGTTTATTTGAGAGAGAGAGAGAGAGAGAGCGAGTGAGTGTGTGAGCACTGGAGGGGCAGAGAGGGGGAGAGAGAGGAAATGCCACGCAGGCTCTGCACTGACAGCACTGAGCCCTATGCAGGGCTTGAACTCACGAACCGTGAGAACCAAGAGTTGGACATTTAACTGAGCCACCCAGGCGCTCCTCAAATCAAATAAAAAAATTTTTTAAAGACTAAAAATAATTTTAAAAAAGGAAAATCATTAAGAAAGAGAAAATACATATGTAGTACTATACTGCATTGAAAAAAATCCATATGTAAGTGGACCTATGTAGTTCAAATCTATGTGGTTCAAGCATCATCTGTGTGTAATCTCGTTGCTCATCAACTTTTACCTACTTGTTTTAGTATCATTACTAATTCTCACTGGAATTAATTATTATTACTAGGATGGCTGCAGAATAATGATTCTCTAACTCAGCCATTGTTTCTGCATTTATTAGTTGATATTTAAATTGGAAAAAATCAAGTGTTTTTTTTCTTCTTAAGTAGGGAAAAAACCAGGTATGTGCTACTTTGTTTTTCTCTTGTGTGTCTACTTTAACTATTTACACAAAATATTTTATTTCTGACACTTCTAGTCACCAAATGTGTGGGGGTTTCTCCTTACAAAAATAAACAAATCTCTGACACCAGCTGAGTGTCCTACAATTTAATTCAATTTTCACACTGTGCTGCCCAAACATAGTGTCAGATCTCACAGGTAAGGGCTCTGTTTCACAAGAGTGCTCTCCCTTACCCCAACTTAAGATGCCAGTCTCAGGCTCAGGTTATCACCTGTGTTTGTGACCAACTGGCTGTAAATTAGAGGTTCCCATGATCTCCCTCCTCGGGTTCACATAATTTGCTAGAGTGGTGCATAGAACTCAGGGAGACACATTTACCAGTTTATTAAAGGTCATGATAAAGAGTACAGACAGCTAGATGAAGAGGTACATAGGGTGAGGTATGGGAAGGTCCCAAGTGCAGGAGCTTTTGACCTGGTGGAGTTTAGGTGTCACCCTCCTTGTGTGGATGTGTTCACCAGTCTGGAAGTTCCTTGGACCCCACACTATTGGTACTTTATGGAGGCTTCCTCATGTAGGCATAGTCAATTACTAACTTTGTTTCTAGACATCCCCCCCCCCCCCCCCTTCTTTGGAGGGTGTGGAGTAAGGATGAAAATTCCAAGCTTCCAAACCTGGTTTGTCTTTCTGGTGACCAGCCCCCACTTAGAGCCATCCAGGAGCCCGCCTAGAGTCACCTCATTGGAACAGAAGATGTACCCCTAGTACTGTCATCATTTAGGAATTTATAAGGGTTTTAGGAGCCCTGTGTCAGGGATCGGTCAAAGACAAATATTAGAACAAGAGTTGCTCCCAGTGTGTGTATCACTTAGGACATTACAACGGTTTTAGGAGCTCTGGGGACAGAGACCAATATATGTATTTTCTATTATTTCACAATATTCTGCTATGGAAGAGCCAGCCAAGCCTTCATCTTCCATTCTTTAATTAACAATATGAACTCATGGGTTCCTACTTTTTTTAGTGGGTTATGACCGATTTCTGTCATTTATTTGGTGCTCAAATTGTTCCTGGTTTATGCAGTGGGAGCAGCTTCAGGCTGGTTTCTTGTTACATGCACTGATCATTATTTTGAACACTTCTTTACTTTTTGGAGCACCAAGATATTCCAGCCTCAAATTTTGCTTTCCTATCCCAGCAGTAGAGTCAGACATTTCTCCTTGGAGCCTTGAATTCCTTATTTTCTTCCTTTTATTTGAGGTATGATTTACAAAGAATTAGATGCAAAGATGTTAATGTTATAATGAATTTTAGCAGTTATATATATCTATGTAACTATTACCCCAAACAAGATATAGAACATTTTTATCATCTAAGAAAGTTTACTCATGTCTCTTTATATCCAGTCCTCTCCCTTCCCCTAATTAAGAAGATCCTTTTTTTTTTGTTGTTTTTAAACTTCTGCTGCCATAGATTAGTTTTGTCTATTCTTCCACTTCATATACAGGGAATCATACATTAAGTGTTTTTTGGTCTGGCTTCTGTATCAGTCTGAATCTAGTCAGAAGAGAGAAACTACATAGTAATTTGAATAGTGAGTATTTAATATGAAGAGTTATTAACTACAGAGAAATGGATAACGAGGAATTGGCTAGTAAGAAGTAAAGACAAATTAGGAATAGCAGATATATGGAGGAGCCACTACTCCTAGACTAAGTGAGATGGAGTGTCCAGGGAAGAGTGCTCCCTCCAGCGCTGAGCTGACATCCAGCCTTTGTTGGAAAGGGCACGGCCATGACTCACTTGAATGGCAGAGAAATTGCTGTGATGTCACACTGAAAGAACTTTGTGGAAATCTGACTTCCAGAATTGCTGGAAATCTGTGCCTTGCAAAGGAAAACTATACAAGGGGAGGTGTCTCACCAAAGGTACTCTACTATAAAACCACCATAGGGAGAGTGTTTGGTGAAAGTGTTGGTTGCTGGGTACTCATGGCTGCCATGCAGCCCAGGGACAGGACATTAGAGAAGCTGCACATGCTGTAGTGACTTGATGCTGGAGAAGCTTTGCTACAGGAGCTAGGTGCTGGAGAAATCATGCATACAGTAGTAGTCTGCTGAGCAAGCACACTGGAACACAGAAACAAAACTCTTCCTTCCTGCAGAGTCTGTCCAGTGACTTCTTATAAAGCTTAATATTGTGCGAGCTGTCAAAGGAAAAAATATTTAAAGATCTCAGTTTCACTTTCACAGAACAGGCAAAAAAAGGATGAATTTGGAGCTGAGAATCAAAAAGTTATTAGTGCAGGTCACATTTTCTTTGCAATCTCTTACTTTTTATTGTATGCTAGGCATTTTGTATAAAAGAATAGTAGAGACCTAGGTAAATAATATTCACCTCCATAGAGGGGCATGCTGCTGCTTGTGTCTAGCAACTAACTAGAGTAGGATGCTTGGTCAATCTGATTTATCTTTGACCCGTAACTGGGCTTTATTGTTGCTTAGTTAATTTCATTTCACCATTGGCTTCAAATATATTGAAGGTGGTGTCAGGATTCTCTTGTCTGGAGAGCTTAGTATCTGAATATTGGCAAGTTTTCAGAGATCTCTCAGAAACTGAGTCCCCAGCTTTCTGAAATGCAGGAGATTTCTCTCTGTTTTATTGCCTGATTGTCAAATGTTTTTGGCTTATCCTTCCTGTGTTTATTCTTTTAAAAAATTTGCATATACATGCATATTTTTATTTCCTCTTTCTTACAGAAAAGGTAGCATAGTATACTACTCTTTTGCGTTTTGCTGTTTTTTACTTAACAATATACCTTGAAAATAATTTTATGTTACAGAGATGTTATTTCCTTTTTTTTTTTTTTTACAGTTGTATATAGTACTTCATTGTGTATATGGGCCATGATTTATTTGATCTCCTATATTTGGATATTTACCTAGTTTCCAGTATGTTGCAATAAAAAAATACTGTGATAAATAATCTTTTGTGTAAGTATTTTTATATTGTTGGAGTATATCCCTTTTTGAACTCCTAAACAGATACTTACCCTTTCTACTCCAGTGAAACTGCTCTTATCAAGGACCTCAGTGACCTCTGTGTTCCTAAATACAATAGTCATATCTAGATGAAGATTTCATGTGATCTCAGTCTGTATTCACTCCCTTGATGATCTCACTCAGTCTTAGGTCTCTGTTTACTGTCAATATGCTGGTAACTCCCAGGTGTATGTATCCAATCCAGATTTATTTCCCAAATTCCAAAGTCATATATCTAGCTGCTTACTTGACATTTTTACTTGGACATCAAATAGACATTTCAAGCACATTTTCCCCCAAATTAAACTACTCACTATCCTTTCCCTCTTCCCCCTAACTATTGTACCTGCAGTTTTTTCCATCTTGTTGTAGAAACTCCATCCTTGTACTTGTTTGGAATGTTGGAATCATCCTTGATTTCTTGTTCACTCCCCATATTCAACCTGTCAGGAGATCTATTGGCTACCTTCAAAACCTACCTAGAATCTGACTGCTACTGACCGTTTCTACCCAGGTCTGAGCTACTGATTTCACTTACCTAAATTGCTGTAGCCACCTTATTGGTTTGCTTCTATAGTTTCTCTTCAAAATAGCAGCTGGAGTGATCTTTTAAAAATTTGCCAGATCATGTTTTTTACTCTTCTTAATATCTGTCCTGTGAATTTTCATCTCACTAAGAATAAAAGGTAAAGTTCTTACAAGAGCCAGTAAGGCTCTACACATTGTGGCTCCATTCAATTCTCTGAACTCACCTACTTCTCTAACCCTTGTCTCTTGCCCCTGATCCACTGGGTGTTAGCTACCGAGGCCTTCTTGCTGTTCCTTGAATAACCTGAGCATGCTTCTGGCTTATGACCTTTGCTTTTACTATTCTGCCAAAATTTTCTTTCCCCAGGCATCTGCATAGTTTATTTCATCATCACTTTCAGGTTTGTGTTTATCCAGTTTACAATTACTACAACCCTCCAATCTTGATTTCTCTCAGCCCCCAATATTCCTGTCCACTTTCCCTGCCTTTTTTTGCCCCCTCACAGGGTTTATCTGACATACTATCTTTACTTATTTATTTATATAAATACTTATATAGACTCTAAGCTTGCTAAAAGCAAGGATTGCTGACTGGTTCCTTGCTGTATCTGTGTAGAATAGCGTTTGCCACATAATAAATAACCAGTAATTGTTGAATGAGTTGAATGAGTTAGTCATATCTGGAACTCAGATCTCTTTAAATCTTAAGGCTTAAATATTTTTCTCAGTTTAGAGCATTGGTTCTCAAACTTCAGCATGCCTCATAATCAGAAAGGAAAACTGAAATTTCATTTACTGTAAAAGTATATTCAGAGAAATTGTTTGAAATGTTATGAATGCATGTCAAGATTATAAAAAAATTGGTAGGAAAAATAGGATTTTAATAGATCTTGTAAGACTCACAAGGAGAAGGAAAGGCTAATATTAAGGAGGAAGACTGGGATTTTGTAGAGAAAGAGATTTAAAAGTGATAATAGGGATACCTGAGTGTCTTAGTTAAGTGTCTGATTTCGGCTCAGGTCATGATCTCACAGTTCGTGGGTTCAGGCCCTGCATTGGGCTCTGTATTGACAGCTTGGAGCCTGGAGCCTGTTTCAGATTCTGCGTCTCCCTATCTCTCTGCCTCCACCACCCCCCTCCAAATGAATAAACATTTTAAAAAGTGATAATAAATAAGTTAGCTTATCTGGTAGATAGGGATCTGACTGGGTGTGGGTGAGTGGGGTTTTAAGTTGTAAATATAAGTTGTCCTTAAAACTTCACCTCTCTTTTTTATCTCCAGTTTAATCTTCTGATTCTGTCTTGCTCTGTCTTCACCTTTTCTTTGCCCCTTTCTCTGATTATTGTATTACTTATCTATTCTGACTATTTTGTTTCATACCACATTCTATACTCTACTACATTCTGATCCAGAATTTTATGTTGGTAGTATTATTTTTCAGGTATCGTTTGGTAACTTATTTCATTATTTTAAGGTAAGAGTTCTGGCTGTTATTTTAAAAAGTGACTAAACTTTTTCTTAATCTTTAGTTGTCATTAACTGTCCATTTGAAATTTCACTTTATCTGAAATAGAATTCTTAGTTTTAGTTGTGAGCCCCTCCCCTTATTTGGACTTTTATTAATCCATTTAATTTTTAAACTGTCTCAAATTCATATACTTCATTCCATAGCATTTGGGCATGCACATTGTGGTGTGGGTATGCTGTAAGTATTAGGTGAATGAACTTATAAGATATAATAAGACTTTCACTTGTGATTTTTTCTTCTTTGTACCTCACCAAGGACACCTTTCTTGATTAAAACCATTCTTTGATTCTCTGCTGATAGAATTTTTGATACCTCAGTTTTTAATAACTGGGTTGTGTGTGTGTGCACGTGTGTTAGTTGACATCCCACTGTTTCATTGCTTTACTGATGAATAATTTAACACTACTGATGAATAATTGAACACATTCTGTTAAATGAGAAGTTTTGTGAGATAATTGCCTTTACTGGTCTTCTGGGTATTAGATTCTTTTCCTAGGTGCTTTTACATTCTATATTAGGGTTGTGTTCAGCTGCATGTAGCAGAAACTCAAGTACAGTGGCTTAAAAATTGAACTTCTTCTTCCAGAAACAAAGAAACCTGGATATAGGCTCAACTGACTGAGCCACCCAGGTGCCCCGATTTTGTGTAAATAGTATTTAAGATATTTTTTAGAATGTGATGCTCTTTTAGAAACGTTTATTAGTTTATTTATTTATTTATTTTTAATGTTTATTTATTTTTGAGAGAGAGAGAGAGAGAGAGAGAGCGAGCATGAGTGGGGGAGGGGCAGAGAGAGAGTGGGAGACACAGAATACGAAGCAGGCTCGAACCCCAAGAAACGTTTATTGGTTTAAAAAAATTTTTTTAACGTCTATTTATTATTAGGAGACAGAGACAGACAGAGCATGAGTGATGGAAGGGCAGAGAGGGGAAGACACAGAATCTGAAGCAGGCTCCAGGCTCTGAGCTGTCATCACAGAGCCCAACACGGGGCTCGAACTCACAGACTGAGATCATGACCTGAGCTGAAGTGGGACGCTTAGCCTGAGCTACCCAGGCGACCCACGTTTATTGTTTTTTTGTTTTTTTTTTTTTTAAATACAGCGAATACAAGAGGTTTCCTGCTGCTTGATCTTTTGGATATATAAAAATGATGAGATTCTTGTATCAGAATCAAGATAAACTGTGAATGGCGTGTGTAGTTTTATTGAGATCTGCTCAGATAGAGGATTATCACAGCATCTTACAAGGACTGTAGCTGGCTTTTCAAATTAAACTAAATATAATAATGTTTAATAACTTGGGAATTGTCATAAGGCAGATCATTTCAGGTTTCTTTTCTGAATTCATTAGTATTCTGTGATTTATAATCACCACCTGCCTAAATATTAATATTCTTAGCGTGTCTGACCAAAAAAAAAATCTAATATCTCAAATAATAAAGTGTCACCAATTTGATATTTTGATAAATGCTTTTATTAAAAATAAACTTGTTCTCATACTGGCAAAAGGTTCCCCATTTTGCTTTATATCTTTTTAATTTCTTATTTGCAAATTCTGGTACTTCATATACTTGTTTGGACCACATTATTCTTCTTTGTAGCCTTACTGATAACTACTCATTAAAGTGTATTTGTTTAGCTTACAAACATGTCGAAGATATGTATAGGTAGAGATATTAAAACAAGTAGAAATTATTATTTACACTGAGAGAAGAACCTAAGTTCTCTTCTCTTTCTCTGCCTTCTTCTTCCACTGCCAGGGTTCGTTCAAATCCCATTGATCATAGTTTGGTTGGGGAGGTGGTGGTTTGCATTAAGGAATAATGGGAATTTCCTCATCTCTCCCGGTGAGGGACTTCGAATGCCAGAATAATTAAACTAAACTTACCACTCTTTCAGAAAATATTTATTGAATGTTAACATGGGCGATAATGAGCAACTTGCTAGAGATACAAAGATGAATTTAGGGAAAAACATTACCTCATAGTACATGATTTGAAGCACAGGTTTTGGAGTCTGACAGACCTGAGTTCACATTCTGACTTGTTTATTTGCCAGCTGTGTGATTTGTGACAAGTTATTTGACCCCTTGAAGCTTCAGTTTTTTTGTCTGTAAAAGACTCATGTCAGTAATTTTGGATGAAGTGAATGAATGCACCGGAAGTGCTTAGCACAGTTTTTGGCATATGGTAAACTTCTCAAAAACTATTATCTACTACTGTGGTGATGTATAGTGAGGAGTAAACACACAATCCAATGGAGAGAAAGTGGGTTTTTTTTTTTAGGGGAGGCTGGGGGCAGGAGACTAAAACATATTAATAAGAGAAGTCACCTGTCACATAATTAAAAAGTATGTTAGATTGATATCCTCCACCCTTGTTACAGTGAATTAAGTAAGTCTCCACTGAACACAGTCTTTTTGACTCACCTGTAATTTTTTTTTTACTTAGTGTAATAATTTTTCTTGCAAGATATGGGACATATATATGAGAAATCAGATTACCTTGTTCTCAGGATGTCTTAGACTGGACCTACTTTCTTGCTTTAAATCTTTTTTTGTAGGTTTTCTTTGGCACTTAAGCTTTGCTCATACTATAATGAGGTTTTCTCTGGTTACATGTTGAGAATAGCAATGATGTTCATGTGTAAGAATGATTTTTGAAGTTAAATGCAGTTGATGTATAGTGAGATCGTGTATTAAGGTATATAATTGTTTTGGGTTATAGCCCCAAATACAGGTATTTAAAGGAAAATAGATAAGGAAAAAAATTTAAATGATATACAATTAGGGCTACATAATTAGGAAAAAATAATAAAATGATTCTGAGTATGATTTAGGTATCCCAGATTTACAAATCCAGTACTCAGGCACAGCTCTGACATTTCTTTCAGAGACCAAATCACCACCAACTCTAGTTGTTCAGCATGCCCGGGATCTGAACTTAGAGACAGAAGGAAGCAAGAGTAATATTCTACTTTCCTTCAAGATGGAAAAAAGAAGCCATGGTTTATGTGTAAACTTTCCCTTGAACTTTATTTCAGGGAAGCTAGGAGAAATTATTTTACTTCTGCAAAAGTCTACTTCTAGGAAAGTAGCATTTAAAAAAAGAAGTAGGCAGCCAGTATAAGAGACATGTTATAAATCAAGAACCAAGGAGTTTAGGAAAGTGATGATCAGAAGATACGGGAAAAATGGATGATGGTTTGTGTCTCCAATGAATACTGATTTTCAGTTCACACTTTAATGTTTAACAATTGCATAGTAGGTGCCAGACTGTGCTGAAGTGCTTTAGTTGCCTTAATTTTCACAACATATGAATGGAAAGTCACTTTCATTTATTTTTATTTTTATTTTTTAATTTTTTTAAACATTTATTCATTTTTGAGAGTGAGAGCGTGAGTGGGGGAGGGGCAGAGAGAGTGGGAGACACAGAATCAAAAGCAGGCTCCAGGCTCTGAGCTGTCAGCACAGAGCCTGACGTGGGGCCCGAACCCACAAACCATGAGATCGTGACCTGAGCTGAAGTGGAATGTTTTGTTTTTTTTTTTTTAATCTTTTTTTTTTTTTTTAACGTTTATTTTTGAGACAGAGAGAGAGGATGAACAGGGGAGGGGCAGAGAGAGAGGGAGACACAGAATCTGAAACAGGCTCTAGGCTCTGAGCGGTCAGCACAGAGCCTGACGTGGGGCTCGAACTCACAGGCCGTGAGATCATGACCTGAGCCGAAGTCGGACACTTAACCGGCCGAGCCACCCAGGTGCCCCTGAAGTGGAATGTTTAACTGATGAGCCACCCAGGCGCCCCAAGTCACTTTCATATTATTAGCCTCAATTTGCAGATGAGGAAATGGAGTCTTTGAAAGGCTAATTAGTTTGCTCACACTCAGAAAACTAGTTAAGTGGCTGTGGGGAATGTCCCCAAGCCCCAATCCTTGCCATTATACTAATACAATTAACTGTTTTGTTTGGTGTTAAGAGAGAATCAAATATGAGAGTGTTGATTAAAGACAGATATTGGGGGGCGCCTGGGTAGCTCAGTCGGTTAAGCGACCGACTTCATCTTCAGGTCATGATCTTGCAGTTTGTGAGTTCGAGCCCCACATCAGGCTCTGCGCTGACAGCTCAGAGCCTGGAGCCCGTTTTGGATTCTGTGTCTTCCTCTCTCTCTGCCCCTCCCCCTCTTACACTCTTTCTCTCTTTCCTTCAAAGATAAATAAACATTAAAAAAAAAAAAAGATATATTGGGAAACTTGATTTCTAAAGCTGGTTCTGATTTGGTGAAAATTCTGGGGATAGTTAAATAATCTGCCTCACATCCATTACTGAGCCATCTTCTTATCAAGCCTGGTTTCTCTTCTGATATCTTCTGCTTCCTATGTCTGCCAGTTTTAGAAATTGGAGGTTGGTCCTGGCATTATCTTTAAATGTCCAAAGTAGATAGCGGGGAGTAGCATAGAAGCCAAGTAAAGATTGTAAGTAACATTTTTGAAAATTTGAGGATGGTTCATATTTGGAGGATTAATGGATTTGACTTTGGTCCATATATCATGATAGAATCATAAAAAATTGCTTTGCAAGACAGGTATCTTGATAAGAGTAGTTGATTTCTTACTATAATCATTATAGTTATCAAAGTGTTCTTGTAGTTAAACTTATTTTGATCTTCTTAATGACAGTGTAGCTATTCTGCTAACTGCCCATAAAGTGTGAGTTTATTGACAGTGTTCATTTGATTTTAGATTATTGCAATGTCTAAGATTATCCAGTCATTGCTTTCTAAGAATGTTCGTTAGAAAACAGCAAACTATTTTCCATTGTCAACACTTTAAGGATTGAGATTTGAGTCTTTTGGTGGACATAAGCACTAATATATTCACTTCTGTTATATCACTTATTTTGAAAATGTGAATTATTTTAATGTGATTGATATATCAGGGGATGATTTGACCTTAATGGGAATTTCTCATGCTTAAGCACAATTTCCTCTGTGAGAAATACATGGTAAATGCAAAAAACTGTACCCCACTGAAACAGGTTGCATAGGAATATACAAAATGCACACACCTCAAACATGTACCGGCTATCCCAGTTTACCTTGTAGGTTGTGAGTTACACCCATCCACATTAGGTATTACAACTTTATATATGACATCTGATAACACTTTTTCCACCCTCCTTCACATCTACTTCCAAGTTAAAACCCTTCTGACACTTCCACGAACAAATCTCAGGTCTTTTTCAAGGTAAAGTGCCATATTTATTGTAGTATTTCTTTCTTAGCCATTTAATTTGTGTAAAATTGTGCTACTGTGCTACTGTGTTTTAGGTTCTTACTGCTGGTGGTTTTTTGTTTTTTTGTTTGTTTTTTCTTTTTTTATTCATTACTGACATAGTTTTGAGTGTTGTGTTCTCAACCCCATTTTTTCCATAAGCTTTCTGGTTTTTATCATGTGATTTTGCACAAAATTTTACAATGGGTTTTTCTATTCTGCAAGTCTACTATTTTTATGGCTTAGGTTTTTAATATTTTATTTCTATATTTTTAATACATCTAGAATTTATTTTTGTATGTAGGCAACAGTAGGAATCCATCAACTCCCTCTGCCATTTCTTTCTTTAATGACAACCTCCGCCACTTGACCCAACATTTACTAAATCTTCATCTTCCCTTGCTCCCCCCTCAGTTTGACATTTTACGTTTTCCTATACTTAACTTTGGACTCTATCTGAGCTCATATCAGTAAAAATTTTACTTTATATCAGTTAAAGTTGTATCTCTGAATACCTACTGGGGATTAAAAGAAATTGATGTATTTGTATAGATGGATTCCAGTTCTTAGTTTTAGGTTCTGTTAGTGTTTTGACATTAAGAATGTTTATCTTTGTTTGATACTTGGTGTCTTGCATAAACTGCCCTAAACACTCTCCGTAGGTCTAAATAACCAGGCTTATAAAGATAATGATTTTTGTGATTATTTTTTAAAATAGGGAATATGATGAGAGGATGCCGTTTATACTTTTTTTCTTTAAGTAATTTTTTAACCCACAAGCCAGCATAATAATTTTATTTAAATTCACTAAGATTATTTTCATCTATCTAAAGGTGGAGTAGATAAGCATTTGTAGTTTTTATACTACCCAGCATTTTGAGAATACCTCTGTCGCTGAGTTTTACATTATATGAAACCATCTGTAAGGTCTCTTACTTCTCTGTTAGGCTGTGAGTTTCCTTTCTTTATATATATATTTTTTAAAGATTTTATTTTTAAGTAATCTCCACATGAAACATGGGGCTTGAACTCATAACCCCAGTATCAAGAGCCATGGGCTCCATCGACTGAAACTTGCCCTGAGGCTGTAAGTTTCTTGAGAGCAGTTCACTGGTGGTATCCGTGGTACCCAGCATGACTCTGAGCATGTTAGTAGACACTTCAGAACTGTTTGTTTATTTAAACTCTCTTATAAACTCCCAACACTCTTTGTATTTCTCTTGTGCTACTAGCACCTTCTATTTTTAATTGTACTCGTCTTCGGTTTTCCTTAACTCTCATTACCAGACTGGATGCTCCTTTTAGGCAAGAACTATTATTAACTTAAAAATTTTTTCTCCAGTACCTTCTCAAGGCCTTATACTTTGTTCATAATGAACATTGAATAACTAGAAGATCAGAAGACATTTTATTTTAAATTTTATTTGTGGATTAAGACTAGAAAAAGATTTGAGGCAGCCTTGCCCATCTGTATTTCACATGTGTTAGAAGTAGAGAAGCTTTCGTAAGCCCAAGAGTATAATTTGTAAAGAATTTTAGCTAACGTGTTACTAAAATAAAGTTTTTACTATGTGTATGTGTGTTTTGGTTGTTTCTTCATGTTATTTATAAGAATGCTTAGTGCCTGGACTTAGTCCTCTAAAATAGCAGGTTAATTTTAACTTCACAGTCCTGCTGGACTGGTTCATTATATGGTTTGGAGAAACCGAGGGAAGGCAAATGATGCAGGAAGTGGTAGTGGTAGTTCTGTAAATACTCTGTGGATTTGACCTTTTACTGAACCTGGTGGCAAAACAGTTCTATAATGTAACTTTAAAATATTTGATTAGAAAATGTGTATATTAAAAAGGATCTAAAGTTTTAAATTTTGTTTTCATGATTTTGGATTTGTTTTTGGTGTAGTGCCATTGGATATGTATTGAGACATTGTAGGTTGGGGGGATACTTAGAAGCCGGTCAACTTGAAAGGCAAAGATTTTTCTAGAGTGCTCTCTGATCCTTCACTCTTAGAGATCTTATTTGTTTTGTGGGATTCACAGAAAATTTATACTGACTTAATAATTAAAAATTTTTACTGACAAAAATAAATACTTTGGGGGTGATTAAAATGTTTTGGAACTAGACAGAGATGGTGAATGTAGTACATGCCACACTGAATTTCATTTATTATTTTTTTAAGTTAAAAAGTGTGTTTATAAAAATTTTACCTTTATATCCCTTTTAATACTGTACTTATTTTCTGTTGGAACCTTTGTAAATTTTTATGTACATTTTCTGACAGTTCTAACGTATCTATCTATCTATATATATACACACACACACATGCATACATACATATGTCTATAAAGTCATAGTTTTAAAAATTATAATAAGGCCATACTTTACATATTACTCTGTGATTTCTTTTCACTTAAGGATAAAACTTGGAGAATTTTTAATCTTGAAATAGATGCACTGCACATTGTTTAAACTGTACATAGTATTCCACGGTTCATGGAATATGTCATACCATGGTACATGTCCAGAATTTGATCATTTCCCTATTATTTGATCCTCTTTCTGGTCCTTCTTTCCTACTTTAAAAAAGCAATTAATAAACTTTATTTTTAAGAGCAGTTTTGGATTCACAACAAAATTGAGCAAAAAATACAAAAGTTCTCGTGTACTCCCTGTCCCCACACATGCATCCTTTCCCACTGTCAGCAACCCACACCACAGTTGTACACATTTGTTAAAATTGAACCTACATTGACACATCATTATTACCCAAAGCCTGTAGTTTACATTAAGGTTCCTTTCTGGTTCACTGCATATTTCACTAAATTACAAAGTAGAAATGGCTAAAGAGAGAATTAGTGATTTGCAGATAGGTTTGAAGAAATTGCCAGAGTGCAGTGCAGGTAAAGAGATGGAAAATATGAAAGAGTGGTGAGTAGAGTAGTTTACTACTTCCATTCTGTAGTAAACTCTTTTGGTTCCTGCTCATAGGACTGTTTTAAGCCTGTTTTAATACTTAGAGGGAATAGATGGCTTAAAAAACATTTTTCAAAAATTGACTCAAGAAATAGAAAACCCGAATAGACCGATGACCATTAAATGGCTTGCATCAGTAGAGGAGAAGACTCAGTCCTGTTACTCTCTTCCTCTTAGTTGAATCCTGTGACTCCTTGTAAAATGGAATACTTCTTTTGCCTTTAGTCAGTAGAGTGTATGCCCCACTGACACTATGTGGCATTGCCAGGCCACATAGAAAGTGTCCTTTCTGGGCATCCTCAGTTCATAGATCAGAATTTTGGTTGGACTCTCTGGTCCAGAGGAAGTGTTGCATTCTATAACTGAACTGTGATTTCTTCCCAGTCCTTCACACTCTGCGTTCTCTCTGCCCTTCTCCTGTCCTTCTGCAGTACTGATACCATTCTCATACCCTTGTCCTAGATATATCGCAGGCACAATCCACAAACTGAGGCTTCTGCATTAGAGTATGTGAAAGGGAACTCATTGCTTCCATGTGTGGTAGTGGGAGGTGTCTTCCTTTTCTTTGAGAAGTAACTAAGGACCCCTTAATGCCTAAGGAGCATTAAGTATCCGCTCCCTCTTGTTAGGATTATTCTGTCCTCGTCACTTGTGGGATGGTGATATGTGTTGTTAAACGTGGTCGGTGAATGAGGCTCTTCTCTGCTCCCACTTGGAGCACTACTGGCCCATCTTTGCTTATTAGTGTCAGTTAGCAGGCAGGGATGGTTACTCTCCCTTCTTTTCCCTGCCAGGTTCTGGCCCTGGTTTGGTTGTACCATATAAGCTGGCAAGTATCCCTCTGAATCATTAGATTCTACTTCTGAGATAGTATACAGCTGTTTGCAAAACCCATTTACTGGAGTACTGTAGTCCCTTATACAATATCCCATTAGTTAGTGATAATTTCTGACATTCCTGGAATAGAGAACATCATTACCTTTAGTCTTCCCTATGAGAAGTGTTCACTTTCTCTCCTTTACTGCTATAGGATGCTACAAATCTTCCCACTTTATACCAATATTCCACTCTCATTTGGGAGCAGTGGCTCAAGTTTTAAGGGTATGTAAATCAAGACTGCTTCAGATACACATACAGAACTCTGATGACCTCCACTCCTCCTAGATTTTGCCTCAGTGGTTTAGGGCTAGAAGCTGTTGATTATGCACTAACAATAATGAGTACTGTGATCATAGTTTAAAGATCACTCTTGTTGCTCTGTGATATTCTATTTAATGCTGTTAAGGACATGTATGAGGTTTTTATCAATCTATATTTATGAAAGTATCTCTATACAAACTCCTTACATTTTTGGATAATCATTTACCTCAGTGATAAAATTCATACTTATTAACAGTTTATTAGTCTTTCTCTTGATAGTTTCTGAATAGGGAATGCCATATGTTTATTTTCTCCAAATCATCTTGATACATTATTGCCCCCTCAGTCATCTGAGGTGGGTATATAAAGGGTTATTGTGCAAAGGCTTATTGAGGTGGTAAAAAGTCATTACAGGGACACTGATTTTTCCAGCATTGTTTAAAATTGCTGCTTGCAGGCCTTCCCCATCTCTCTCCAAAACTAGGCTATAGATTGGGTACCTGCCTTTCCAGTACACACAGGTGCCCCTGCTATTTTCTTGCTGATATAAGATGCTAAGGCCTGGCAGGTTCTCTCTACTCACCTTGGCAAGGGCTTAGTGACAGCCATACAGTCTGTCTGTAATATTTGCTTAGTCTTTCAAAGATCTTTTCTCTAAAGGTGGTGCAAGGCCTTTGAGCACAGTCTTCTCTGGGTCTGTTCCTTGTTTGAGAATTTTTGGGTCTGCCTCATAGCTTCTTTAACTGAGTTACGGTAGAGCTGACACTCATCCAAGTGATGGTTTTAATTTTCTCCTTTAGGCAATATAGCACCATGAGAGACATTCTTGTCTCCTTAACTTACATTCTGCTTTCCCGTTGGTTTAGAAGCTTTGATTTTAGTGTGAGATGCCATTCTCAGTACTCCATTCACCTGGCCTAAGTGGGGCTAGAGGGGGAGGACATAGGCCTTAGCCAATCAGTGTGTCACATTGGTTTCTTCAGTACTACACACATTACCTAAACCATCTGATTGGAGTGAATCTTAGAACAAAGACCTTGCTCTCTTCTGCTGGACTGGGTGTGCTGATGATGGGAGTTTGAAGTTGTTGTGGACCACAGTGTGGAGGCCGAGAATAGGTCCAGTGTGGGTGAAGCAATCAAGAGTTGGATTCTTGTGATATCCTCAAGCCTTGGTTGCAGCAGAGGTCAACCTTACCCCTGATTATTCTCTAAAATAAACAGAAAGTTCTCTATTTTGCTTAACCCAGTGAGGATTGAGTTTATTTCCTTGATAGAAAGACTTAACTTCAGAGAATACCTTAAATAATTGCTTCTCCTGGGCCCGGCCCCTGGGTGGCTCAGTTGGTTAAGCATCTGACTTGGGTGCAGGTCTTGAACTCATGGTTCATGAGTTCAAGTCCTGAATCTGGTGAGCTTGTGCCCCACATCAGGTGAGCCCTGCTTTGGGTGAGCTCAGGGCCTACATCGGATGAGTTCAAGGCCTGCTTTGGATGAACATGAGCCTCTCTTTGGGTGAGCTCTGCTTCCCCCCCCACCCCCACTCTCACTCATTTGCATCCTCTCTCTCTCTCTCTCTCTCTCTCTCTCTCATTAAAAAAAAATTGTTTCTCCTATTTTTTGTAAGTCCTTCCAGATAGTTATGTCTTTACTAGATGTTGGGATGTTTGTACAGACTCTAAGACTTGATTGTCATGCCTGTTTTTAAAACAAACTTAATATGGTCCCTTAAATAATTGACTTGTGACAGAACAGTCTTTTGAAAATGTGAAAAATTCCTGGGATTTCTGTAACTCTATTCTCTTTTTACACTATTACTCCTGCCTTATGAGGCTGGTGTTGCTTTTTTTTTTTTTTTTTTAATTTAAATCCAAGTTAGTTAACATATAGTATAATAATGATTTCAGGAATAGAATTTAGTGAGTCATCACTTACACGTAACACCCAGTGCTCATCCCAACAAGTGTCTTCCTTAATGCCCCTTGCCCATTTAGCCCATCCCCCCACCCAACACCTTGCCAGCAACCCTCAGTTTGTTCTCTGTATTTAAGAGTCTCTTATGGTCTGTCTCCCTCTGTTTTTATATTATTTTTGCTTGCCTTCCCTTATGTTGATTTGTTTTGTATCTTAAAGTCCACATATGAGTGAAGTCCTATCATATTTATCGTTCTCTCACTGACTTATTTTGCTTAGCATAATATACTCTAGTTCCATCCACGTTGTTGCAAAGGGCAAGATTTCATTCTTTTTGATTGCCGAGTAATATTCCATTTTATACATATATACCACATTTCTTTACTCATTCATCATTCGATGGACGTTTGGACTCTTTCCATACTTTGGCTGCTGTCGGTAGCACTGCTATAAACATTGAGGTGCATGTGCCCCTTTGAAACCACTCCTGTATCCTTTGGATAAATACCTAGTAGTGCAATTGCTGGGTTGTAGGGTAGTTCTATTTTTAATTTTGGAGGGAACCTCCATACGCTTTTCCAGAGTGGCTGCACCAGTTTACATTCCTGCCAGCAGTGCAAAAGCATTCCTCTTTTGGGTTTTCCAAGTAGAGTATTATGCCATCTGTGAAGAGTGAAAGTTTGACTTCCTCCTTGCTGATTTGGATGCCTTTTATTTCTTTGTGTTGTCTGATTGCTAAGGCTAGGACTTCCAACACTATGTTGAATAACAATGGTGAGAGTGGACATCCTTGTCATGTTCCTGACTGTAAGGGGAGAGCTCTCAGTTTTTCCCCATTGAAGATGATATTAGTGGTGGGTCTTTTGTATATGGCTTTTATGATCTTGAGGTATGATCCTTATATCCCTACTTTCGTGGGAGTTTTTTATCAAGAAAGGATGCTGTGTTTTGTCAAATGCTTTCTCTGCATCTATTTAGAGGTGGTTCTTATCCTTTCTTTTATTAATGTGATGTGCCACATTGATTGATTTGCAGATATTGAACCAGGCCTGCATCCCAGGAATAATTGTTGATTGTGGTGAATAATTCTTTTCATGTATTGTTGGATCCAGTTTGCTGGTATCTTATTGAAAATTTTTGCATCCTTGTTCATCAGGGAAATTGGTCTGTAGTTCTCCTTTTTAGGGGGGGGTCTCTGTCTGGTTTTGGAATCAAGGTAATGCTGGCCTCATAGAATGAGTTTGCAAGTTTCCATTCCATTCTTTTTTTTTTTGGAACAGTTTCAAAAGAATAGGTGTTAACTCTTCTTTAAATGTTTGATAGAATTCCCCTGGAAAACTACCCAGCCCTGGACTCTTGTTTGTTGGGAGATTTTTGATTACTGATTCAGTTTCTTTACTGGTTATGGGTCTGTTCAAATTTTCTATTTTTTCCTGTTTTAGTTTTGGTAGTTAATATGTTTCTAGGAATTTGACCATTTCTTAAATGATTGTCCAGTTTGTTGGCATATGATTGCTCATAATTTTCTCTTATTATTGTTTGTATTTCTGCAGTGTTGGTTGTGGTCTCTTTCATTTGTGATTTTATTTATTTGGATCCTTTCCTTTTTCTTTTTGATCAAACTGGCTAGCGTTTATCAATTTTGTTAATTCTTTTAAAGAATCAGCTCCTGGTTTCATTGATCTGTTCTACTGTTTTGTTGTTGTTGTTTTTTTGAAATTGATATCCTTGATTTCTGCTCTAATTTTTACTATTTCCTTTCTTCTGGTTTCGGGTTTTATTTGCTGTTCTTTTTCCAGGTCTTCAAAAATTTTTCTTTAATGTTTTTATTTTATTTTGAAAGAGAGACAGCGTGTGAGCGGGGAAGGGGCAGAGAGAGAGGGAAACACAGAATCCGAAGCAGGCTTCAGGCTCTGAGCTGTCAGCACAGAGCCTGACGTGGAGCTCGAACTCACGGACTTTGAGATCATGACCTGAGCTGAAGCCAGACGCACAACTGACTGAGCCACCCAGGTCCCCTCTTTTTCCAGGTCTTTAGGATGTAAGGTTAGAGTGTATATTTAAGACATTTCTTCTTTCTTTAGGAAGGTCTGGATTGCTATATAATTTCCTCGTATGACCACCTTTGCTGCATCCCAGGAGTGGACTGTCATGTTATCATTTTCATTGGCTTCCATGTATTTTTTAGTTTCCTTTTTAACTTCTTGGTTAACCCATTAATTCTTTAGTAAGATGTTCTTTAATCTCCAAGTATTCATTGTCTTTCCACATTTTTTCTTGTGGTTAATTTCGAGTTTCACAGTGTTGTGATCTCAAAATATGCACAGTATGATCTTGATCTTTTTGTACATGTTGAGGGCTGATTTGTGTCCCAGTATGTGATCTATTCTGGAGAATGTTCCATGTGCACTTGGGAAGAATGCATATTCTGCTGCTTTAGGGTGAAATGTTCTGAATGTATCTGTTAAGTCCGTCCAGCCCAGCGTGTCATTTAAAGCCATGTTTCCTTGTTGATTTTCTGCTTAGATGATCTGTCCATCGTTGTAAGTGGGATGTTGAAGTCCCCTACTATTAGGGTATTATTGTCAATGAGTTTCTTTATGTTTATGATTAATTGATTTATATATTTGGGTACTCTCACGTTGGGGACATAAATGTTTACAATTGTGGTCTTCTTGGTGGATAGACCCCTTAATTATGATATAATACACATCTTCATATCTTGTTACAGTCTTTATTTCAAAATCTAGCTTGTCTGATATAAGTATGGCTATTCCAGCTTTCTTTTGGCAACCATTAGCATGCTAGGTGATTCTCCATCCCCTTATTTTCAATCTGCAGGTGTCTACATCTAAAATGGGTCTCTTGTAAACAACATATAGATGGATCTTGTTTTCTTATCCATTCTGTTACCCTCTGTCTTTTGATTGGAGTGTTTAGTCCATTGACATTTAGAGTGAGCACTGTGAAATATGAATTTATTGCCACTATGTTGCCTGTAGAGTTGGAGTTTCTGGTGGTGGTCTCTGGTCCTTTCTAGTCTTTGTTGCTTTTGGTCTTTTTTGTTTAGTTTCATCTTTTCTCCCTTCAGAGAGTTTCCCTTAAAATTTCTTGTGGTGTTGGTTTAGTCATCACGAACTGTTAGTTTTTGTTTGGGAAACTCTTTATCTCTCCTTTTATTTTGAATAACAGACTTGCTGGGTAAAGAATTTTTGGCTGCATATTTTTCAATTCAGCATGTTGCATATATCCTGCCACTCCTTTATGGCCTGCCAAGTTCCTGTGGATAGTTATGCTGCAGACCTGATCTGTCTTCCCATATACATTAAGGACTTTTTTTCTTTTGCTGCTTTCATAATTCTTTTCTTGTCTTTGTATTTTGTGAATTTGACGGTGATATGCCTTGATGATGGTCGGTTTTTGTTGGATCTAATGGGAGTTCTCTGTGCTGCTTGGATTTTGATGTCTGTCCCCTTCCTCATATTAGGAAAGTTTTCTGCTATAATTTGCTCACATAAACCTTCTGCCCCCTTTTCTCTCTCTTCCATCTTCTGGGACTCCTATGATTTGGATATTATTCCTTTTTAATAAGTCACTGAGTTCTCTAAGTTTTGTATTGTGCTCTTTTGCCTTTATTTCTCCTTTTTTCTGCTTCATTATTCTCCATAATTTTTTCTTCTTTATCGCTGATTCGCTGCTCTGCTTCATCCGTCCTTGTCAACATGGCATCAATTTGAGATTTCATCTCTGTTAATAGAATTTTTAATATTGTCCTAACTAGATTTTACTTCTTTTATCTCCACAGAAAGGGATTCCATGCTTTTTTGCGACCGCAGCTGGTGTTCTTATTATCGTGGTTCTAAATTTTAGTTCAGACGTCTTGCTTATATCTGTGTTGATTAAGCCCTTGGCTGTCATTTCTTCTTGTTCTTTCTTCTGGGGTGAATTCCTTTGTCTTATCATTTTGGAAGAAGAAAAAAAAATAAATATAAAAAATTTAAATTAAAAAATTAAATTAAAAATAAAAAATTTAAATTAAAAAATTTAAAACAAAACAAAAAACTCAAAGGAAGCTAGATGCTAGGTGTGTTTTGGTCTGCTTGTTGAAAGAAGCTTGATAGAATAGAGAAAAAAGGGAAAGAAAAGAAAAAAGGTAAAAAATTAAAAAATTAAAAAATTAAAAAAACTTATAGAATAAAATAGAATAAAATGAAATAAAGAAAATTAAATAGAATAAAAAATTTTAAAAAGTAAAAAAAATAATTACAAATTGAAAAAATTCAAAAAAAGAATATAAAAATAAATTTTTCTCTTTCGGTATCCAAGAAAAAAAAAAAGAAAAAAAAAAAACCAATTTAAATGAAAACGGAATAAAAAAAAACTAATAAATGAACGAGCAGACAGAATTAAACCTGAATGAAGTTACATCCAGTTTTTCTTAGAACTGAAAATATGAAGTCTTCTATAGTCTGGACACTAAATAGGTGAAGTGACTTGTGCTGGTCTTCTAGGAGATGTGCTTGGAGGGTGCATTTAGGTGGGACTTGGTGTAATGGCTCCGTTCTTCACTAGGTGGTGCTGTTTAGCTTACTGGGGTGGATCAGTGTGGTATGCATGCCCATGCACAGGAGAGGTGGAAATGACTTCACCCAGCTCCCTAGTCTCTGGCACAGGAACTTCCTGCTCTCACTCCTTGATCAAGCACCCCTCCTTTGTCTCTGGCTTCTGTCCACTCCCCGCCGCTACCCTGTTCATGTCCAAGCTGTCTGCCTGCCAGGTGGCGCCTCCCTCAAGAGTTTTATCTCAGATGAGATTGTGTTTTAGAACCCCACACTGTTCGTGAGATCAGTGCAGCAGCAGAGGTTCAGACATTATGGCAAACCGCAACACACAGCCAGTGCCGGGTTTCACCTCAGTCTGGTATCTTTGTCCCAGTAGCAGCAAACGTGGCTGTTCTCTGGAGTCTGCTGGGACCTTTGTCAGTGGGGAGGTCATGTGGCCTCTACTTTCCAGGCAGGGAAACTGCTTCTCCCCTTGTGGCACAAGGACCCCTTAGACCCCTCTATCTGCCCCTGGGGATTTGCCCTACTTCCTCCCCAGAGCACTATCTAGAACTTCAGACTCTGTGCTCCACTGTTTATAGAATCCTGGTGGTATTGAAACCCTCTCCTGTCTTCCTGTCACTGGTTTTGGGGAACAGATTTCTTGTTTGTTTGGTCCCCTGTGAGTGTTTTCACTCGTTCTCTCTTTCTCTCTAGCTACTTTTGGGAGAGTGTTTTTCTGTACTCTCCCGATGTATCACACTCTCCCCCTTTTCTCTCTTCTCTCTCTGCAAAAACAGCTCTCTACCCTCTGCGGCTTTTCTCTGCCCCATTTCACCTCTCTGCACCGGGTACCTGCCGGGTTCTATGGCTCAAGTTATGCAGATTGTTGTGTTAATTCTCAGATCAATTTCCTAGATGTGCAAAATGGTTTGGTGCTGATCTAGCTGTGTTTCAGGGATGAGACAAACTGAAGGTCTCCATGCTGTTGTGCCAAATTTCCTCCCTCTCCCTCATAGCTTGCTTCTTTAATCAGCCCTTTTTATTTTGGTAAATTGCTGAAATCAAAACTGTTTATCATCACCCTTTGGAAGGTGCTGGCTAAGATGTATAGGTGGTGGTCCCCTGGGTCCTCAAAGCTTCTGATTGTATAAAATTAGCAGACAGAGCATATATCAGGAGCTTGGTCAGATACTGCACCCCATTTAGTAACATGTATGTTATTATCTGAAATTGTAGTTGGTCAGTCTGATATGTTTTTTTCAGAACCACTGAACAGTTATCTTAATTCTGACCCTTTGCAGAGATAGGGTCAGATCCCACAGGTTAAGGGCTCAGTGCTATAAGATTGCCCCCTCCCTCCCACAGCCCACTTCAGATGCCTATTGCAAGTCTGGGTGTCAGGCTTGTGACCCTACTGGCTATAGATTGGAAGGTCCCGTGACCTCTTCCTTGTGTTCAGTTGATGTGCTAGAGTGGCTCGCAAAATTCAGAGAAACTTTTTACTAATGAGATTATCAGTTTTTTGTAAAAGGCTGTAACTGAGGAGCATCCAGGTGGAAGACATGCATAGGGCAAGGTATGCAGGAAGGGGCACGGAGCTTCCATTTTGTCTATGTGCACCCCACTCCCCAAATCTCCATGTGTTCACCAACCTGATGGAAGCTCTGTGAACCCCATCCTTCTGGGTTTTTATGGAGACTTCGTTACATACACACAATCAGTTAAATCTTTGGGCATTTGTGATTGATTCAAACTCCAGCCCTTCTCTGCTTCCTCCAAAGTCTGTGGGGTGAGACTAAAAGTTCCAACTCTATCCAATCACATGTTTGGTTCTCTTGGCAACCAACCCTCATTATTACATTACCCAGAGGCTTTCCAAAAGTCATCTTGTTAACACAAAAAATCACCTTACCACTCTCTTAGCAAAGTATAAGGGTTTTAGAAGCAGTGTGCCTAGAACAAGTCGAAGACTAAGTATATACAGTAAAACCTTGGATTATGAGTAACTTGTTCTGCGAGTGTTCCACAAGATGAGCAAATATTTCTAATAATTTTTAACTTGAGAAATAAGTGATGTCTTGCAATATGAGTAGTATGTGATGTGATGCTGAACTCCCATGATCACAGCTGAGGCAATGATTCTCTCTCTGGCTGTGGGATTGTGTGTGATAGTCAATGCAGTGTTGCATTTCTGCAAAATCTTCAAAAAGAGGCAAAAGCAAGTGTTGTTGGATAGGTTTCTTGTTAAAGTTGCACAAAAAGAAAAAGATTCCATTGAGCCAGTAGATAGCAGTGATTTCCTTTGTGATAGTGAAAGTAATCCTACATTACCCTCCTCTTTCTTGTCTCCCTCACACTAGCTACAAAGGTTGTCAAAGGTAAGTGCAGGTTAATTTATTTTCTTTATATTTTGTATTTTATTTATTATTTTGCATTATATTACAGCATTGCAATCATTTTTACGTAAATATTTTTGGGCTGTGGAATGAATCATCTGAGTTTCCATTATTTCTTATAGGGAAATTTGCCTTGATATACAAGTGCTTTGGATTACAAATGTGTTTCTGGAACAAATTATGCTCACAAACCAAGGTTTTACTGTATTTCTTTTTATAAAATTATAGTTTCACAGTTGTTAGCAAATAGTTCATCGGTACTGGTCAGGCTTGGAGGGCCAGCATACTGCTGAAATGTAGTAACTTCTACTTTCTTAACCCTAAGCTTCTTTCAGAAATCCTGGGCATTCCACGGGGAATCTTATGAGTCCCACTCCATTCAGATATTGTGAGTATTTGTTGAGTGAACCAGGTACAGCAAATAGACCAACTGAAAAATTGTTGTGGCTTATTCATCATAGCTTTTCTTAACTGAAACTTTCACTTGCTATCTCACCAGTCTTGGGGAAGATAGGAGATATTTGAAAGAATGCTGTGGGGTTGAGTCTAACGCATTGTGGATTCTGAGTATTTCCAATTTGGGGTTCAAAGATTATTTCTTGATCCTCTTTTCCAACAAATGGGAGAAGTTCTTGTGATGGATATGATTTATCAGAACATTGTATATTAGCAGGGTAACAGAAACTAGGTTACTGTTACCAGGGAGTCCTCTGAGTGTTTCTCACTTCCAGAAGATAAGGCTTAGAGGAATTTTTCACTGTGTTCATTATGGCTGTCAGCCCAGTAATGTGTTTCTCTGAAACCATGTCTGTTTGTTTCACTAAAAAGGGGTGTTTTTGTCAAGACGGGGGTACGGGTCATTCAATTCTTGCAAATAGTTCAGTTTCAGAATGATATATTTATAAGGTAAACCAATCTTTATGTTGCTAATATCAATTGCCTCTTAGAGCAGAACTCTGGTGAATTATTATGCATTGATAATCTCTATATCCTGGGTTTGTATGGATCAGGGTCCTGGTGTGATGTGGGGTGTGTGTGTGTGTGTGTGTGTGTGTGTGTGTGATTTGCTAATTGCCCTGGGAGGGGATGGACTAGGGCAAGATGTCATTGCAATTCATTTTCTTTGTAATCTAGTTATTACTGTGTTAGTTTATGTCTTCATTCTGCAAATATTTATTGAGCACCTTTTATGTGTTGGACACAGAATGTGCAGAGATAAAAAATTGAATTTTTGCATTCATAGGCTAGTAGAGGGAACAGTTAAAAAAGCAATTATGATAGAATGTAAGTGTTTATTATATGAGGAGGACAAAGGAGGGATAGGTAACCAGAACTTGGCTGGGGTAGTCCTGGGAGTCTTCTGGGAGATGTCTGAGCTAAAATTTGAAGGATGAGTAGGAGTTAGACAAGCTGAGATAGCAGTATGTTTGACTCTCTAATTTACATAAATGTCTTTATTTTTGTTAAATCTTAATAAAATAGTTATACAATTTTTGACTTTGAAGCCTCCTAAAATAATAGTGACCAATATTTAATGGGCTTTTACTATAAAAAATAATATATAATGGGCTTTTTCATAAGCCAGGCACTGTGCTAAGTTTTTACATGAATTATTTAATTTCACAGCCATCTGTAAGATATAGAGAGTTTAAGTAACTTGCCCAATATAACATATCTAGGAAGTAGTAGGACAGCAAGTGTGTCCTTTTGATCATTGTGGTACAGTGCTGTGTTCATAAAAGCCATCTAGTATAGTTCTCTTCTTATGCTTGAATACCTTTTTATCATATCCTGCCCGTGAACAAAGAGCATTCATTTAAAAAGCAGTGGAACATTTTTGAAAACTAAACATGTACTAGGCCCCCCAAAATCTCAAATTTTGCAAAGCAGAAATCTAAGAAACACATTCCTGACTACAAAAGGAAGAGCTAAAACAACAAAAAATTGAAATACTTGGGAAATTTTAAAACTCTGTCTTAAAATCCCTCCCTGCCACCTCCGCCCCAGCTTAAAAGATAATCAGCAGAATGATAGATTATATATAGAAGTGAACATCTGTGGGGAGTGTTGGAGGTGTGCAAGTGCTATTTGTAGAAAACTTTACAGTTTTAGAATGAAGCCCATAATGTATAAGTGAATTAAAGCCCACAACATATAAATGAATTAAACTCTGAACCTAAGAAACCGGATAAAAACAACAAAATAAAAAAGTAAAAGAAAGGAATTTAAAAACATGAAGGTAGAAGTCAATGAAGTAGAACTTTTAAAAATAGATTTAACAAATACACCAAAAATCTGTTTTTTTGATAAGAATATTAGGTAACTCTCTGACCAAGGAAAAGGTGAAAATATTTATAAACAACCTTAATCTCATGTCTTCACACCTCATATCACCATATCAGCAAATCCTGTAAGTTATATCTTTAAAATATAGCGCTTCTAACCAGATAGCATGTCATTTCTGTCATCCTGGTGGTAGTCCTCATAATCTCCTGGGCTACTCAATCTAAGAGTTGGAGTGCCTGCAATCTATTCTTTATGGACCAGTATTTCATCAAAATTCTCTAGTGGTGTCCCATCATACTGAGGATAAAATTCAGTCTTTACCCAGATCTACAGTGCCCTTTAAAATCTGAACCCTAACTATCTCTATGGCCTCATCTACCATTCCTTCTTATTCTTCTCCAGCCACATTGGACTTCATTGTTGTTCCTTGAACATTCCAAGCTCATTCCTGCCTCAGTATTTTTGTAATTGCTTTTTCTCTGGCCTCGATCTTCATATACATTCTGAAAGATTACCTCCTCATTTCATTCAGATCTCTGCAAATGTCATCCTCTCAGACAGACTTTCCCTGATCTTATTTGTGTAAGATATCACCTTCTCTCACTCTTTAAATGTTGCCCTTCTTTATTTGTCTTCATAGCATTTTTCACTCCTTGAAATTAGGTCATGTATTCATTTGTTTACTTATTGTTTCTTTTCCCTTCTAAATTAGAGAGCAAAAATCTTGTCTGGCTTTTGTTTTAAAGCTTTATATTTCCAGGGTGCCTGGGTGGCTTAGATGGTTAAGCATCCAACTCTTGATTTTGTCTCAGGTCATGATCTCATGGTTTGTGAGGTTGAAACCTGTGTCGGGCTCTGTACTGGCAGCATGGAGCCTGCTTGGTATTCTCTCTCCCTCTCTCTGCCGCTTCCTCCCACTCTCAAAATACACTAAAATAAATGAAATAAAAATATAATAAAATAAAGAAGTAAAAAGTAAAGTAAAATAAAATAGAGGTTTATATTTCTAATACCTAGAATATTGCCTGATATATAGTAGAAAATGATAACTCTTAGTTGAAGGAAGGAGAGAACAAGAGATTTAACTACATATATAATGAAGATTAAGAGCAGGAGGATATTGCATGTAAGTTTTGGTTTACAGATTGAAAAATTAGAAGAAATGATTTTTTGAAGAAAAATTTAAATTATGATATTTAAAAATAATTGGAAACCTATTTATGTGAAAAATATGGAATAGGTAAATCCATAGAAAGCAGATTAGTATTTATCAGGAGCTGGCTTCTGATTCTGGTATATTAAGTATATCAGGTATATTCGTATATATTAAGTATATCAAATATATATTAAGTATATCAAACTTTCCCCCTGCATTGCTGAATTGATTTTTCACAGTATCACCTCTTCCTCATACATATCTACTGTGGGTTTTGTGTGTATGTTTGTGTGTGTGTGTTACCTTTTAGATAAACCTTCCTTATGTCTCTTATCTCCCTTTTTATCTTTTAATTTCATGCCTTTTTAAAGAAAATGGTTGTTTTCTGTCCCTGTTTTATGAAGGCCATCTCTTACTGTATTGTCTTTTGGATTTGAATTAGATCCTTCGAAAGGGCATCCCTTTCCTTTGATTAGCTGGATCATAAACTCCATGAGAGAATGGACTGCTTTTTTATCATTAGCACCTAGGACAGTACCTGGTGCTTGGTAGCATGAAAATACATGTTTGCTGAATGAATGAGTGGGTACATGTTCCCTTTATTCTGAAGCATTTTAAGAAAATATGCTTCATATTGATTTACAATATTTTCTATGTTTATCACCAGATGTAGGGTATGGCTTGGTCTTGGTTTTGCCATCCATTTATTCATGATTTATTGAGCCTCTAGAATGTGCCAGTCAGTGTGTAGGTACAAGGATGGCAGTGAACATGACAAGCATGGTCTGTTGCCTCATAGGACACTCGTATGTTTAGTGTGGAAGTTGAACATTGTAATTTATTAGTGTTATAAAGGATCAGGAACAAGGTGTTTAAGTATTGGGAGTTATAATTGGCGGAGCTAATCTAGTCTGTGGCATGAGTGAAGGTATATTCTGACTGGTTAGAAAAGTTAGGTGAATTAGAAAGAATAAAAGATGAATAAACAACTTAGTGACAATGCTGATTTACTGGGCTGGAAAGTAGCAGCTACAATTAGAGGAGAGTGATATCCAGATAATAGGTGACAGAGTAATGGCAATCGATTAACTAGAAAGGGAGGTATTGAGAAAGGATTTTTATTTTTTAAAGTTGAGAGGATTTTTGAGCATAGGGAAATGCTGATGGAAGGAGCCATTAAAGGAAGAAGTTCAAAATACAGAAGAAGTAAAAATATAAAAGGTCCCAAGAAGAATGGAAGCGGGTGGAGTATAGAGCAAAGGTAGAGAATTTGAAAGTAATACATTTATCTATCTACCTATCTATTTTTATAGTGTTAGTGACAGAGTACATTTATTTTTATCCTATTTAGATTGATAACACTTCCTTCTGGAAGGAATTTATATGATTTTCTTTAAAAAAATTTTTAATTCCAGTGTAGTTAACATACAGTATTAAATTAGTTTCAGGTGTACAATACAGTGATTCAGCAATTTTATACATTACTCAGTGCTCATCAAGATAAGTATACTCTCAATCCCCTTCACCTAATTAATATATTTATTTTAATAGGAGGAGAAGGTGTGTTAATTGGCTTAAATTTGTAGGTTTGTTGGTAGGTAGTTGAAGGAGTTCTTATGATTTTGAAGACATGTGTTTTTCTTTGTGTTAATGGGAGCCAAAACCATTGGCTGAGAGTGATGGAGAGAAATGAGAGGTCAAACAGTGTTGAGAAGGAATTGACTAGAGAAAAACAGTAAATTGCTAAACAGTGAAAAGGGTCAGTTGAAATTTGCAACTGTGGATTTCTAGTGTATCAGTCTAGTCTGATGACATGACTTTTCTCCAGTAGTGCTTAATGGCCTTAGCAGAGTAGAATCAGCTTGAATTTTGATTTTTGTCTGGTGTATGGAACCAGAGAACAAAGGGGCTAGGGAGTTTGGTCAGAGAGTGATTGAAATGATAGGTCCAGTATTCTCATTTGGTGAAAGGAAACGAAAGACCAGAGGAAATTGATGCCTAGAACTCAAAAGCCTTCTTCATCTATATCACCATATTTGTTGAAACCACTTCCTAAAATCTGGAGGAAAAAAGTTTTATGTATATTTTCCTGTGCTGTTGCATGCCACACTTCTATTTATGTGCCCATCTTTTTTTTTTTTTTTTTGGTGATCTAACTAGAAAACTTTAAGATTGTATCGGTTAATAGCAAGATCTGAGGCTAAGATTTAGATTTCTGTACACCTTGCACATCCATGGCACACCCCAGTGCTGTTGTTTTTTGTGATATGTTGTGAGACTCAGGTGTCTTGTGAACTCTATAGCTATGGTGTAAATTTTTAATCAGTGTGTGAGGTTTATTTTTGTCACAACTATGTATTATTAGTTGAATGTCTTTTGGTTTGACTATAGAGCTGAGTTAAATGATGTGGAATAACTTGATGTAAGAAGTATAGAATTACTTTAAACTGGTGCCTCCCCTCAAAAAAAAAATCAACTGTTTTTCCTGAGAACTGAGAACTTTTGCTTTTACATATAAAAAGATAGATCTATAGAGTAGTATAGTAAACAGTTCTTAAATAAGAAACTTGGACAGGTACATTATTAGTGTGGCAGCTGCAGGCTTTTATAGGTGTTTGAGACATTGTTATGTGGTAATAATAACTATGTTATACATGTTTGTTGCTATTGTGATTGTATTCATTTCCTGTTGTTCTTGTAACAAATTACCATAAATTTAGTAGTTTAAAACAACACTATTATATTTTTTACAGTTCTGGAGATCAGAAGGTTGAAATGGGTTGTATATGGGCTAAAAACAAGGTTTTAGCATAGTTGTAGTCCTTCTGGAGGCATTAGGAGAGAATCTGTTCCTTGCCTTTTCCACTGTCTGGAAGCCACCTGAATTTCTGGGCTTATGGCCACATCACTTTGACCTTTCTTCTGTCATTACATCTTCTGAGATTGTTCTGCAGTTTTTTCCTGTTATAAGGACTCTTGTGATTACATTAGGCTTATCTAGATAAAATCTAGGATAATCTCCCTTTCTTAAATTTTTTAACTTAATCACATCTACAAAGTCCCTTTTGTCATGTAAATCCTAGAGGTTAGAATATGGATGCCTTTGGGAGAGGGCCTTTATTTTATTGACTTTGTCCTTTTTCAAGATTGTTTTGTCTATTCTGGATCCCTTGTATTTCTGTATGAATTCTAGAATTGACTTCTCGATTTCTGCAAAGAAGGTAGATGGGATTTTGTTAGGTGTATTGCACTGAATCTATAGATCAATTTGAAGAATATTGCCATCTCAACAACATTAAGCTTTCCAATTCATGAACATGGGTGTCTTTCCATTTAATTAGGTCTTTTTAAAGTTTTTTCAATGATGCTTTGTAGTTTTCAGCATACATGTCTTGTGCTTTTTTGCTCATTTTATTCCTAAATTTTTAAAAATTCCATTTTCCATTGCTCTTGTAAATGGAATTGTTTTCTTGATTTCATTTTTGGATTTTCATTGCTAGTGTATAGGAATACAATTGATTTTTGTGTGCTGCAGCTTTGCTGAATTCTCTTATTGCTCTGATGGGTTTTTTGGTGGATTCTTGAGAATTTTCAGTATATAAGGTCGTGTTATCTGTGAATATAGATAGATTTACTTCTTCCTTCCCAATTTGGATACTTTCGTTTCTTTTTCTTAATTGCCCTGGCTAGAACTTTTGTAACAATGTTGAATGGAAGTGATGATAGCAGGCACCCTCGTCTTATTCTTAATCTTGGGGGGAAGTAATGTCTTTCAGCATTAAGTAGGATATGAGCTGTAGGTTTCTCATAGATGTCCTTTATCAGATTGAGGAAATTTCCTTCTAAGTGTGTTTAGTGTTTTTGTCATAGAAGGGTATAGGCTTTTGTCAAATGCTTTTTTTGTTGTTGTTGAGGTGATTATTAGAGTTTTGTCCCTTATTAGTATGGTGTATTACATTGATTGATTTTTCATATATTGATGGTTCATTTCTGTGAATGACCTTGCATTTCTAGGATTCACTCATTGATTATTGAATGTGAGAAAATTCATCTGTCATAAGGTTATCTGAAGACTCATAGGCTGAGATTTTTTATGTGATCAATTAAACCTTCATCAGCATTGAGAGTGCTGTTTTCTCTCTTTTTGTATTCATCTTCTCATCTAATACTTGTAAAACGTCTTCCTTTGATAGTATTCTTCTCTGACATTTTGGGCAGAAAATGAAAATTCCTGTATTCTCAAATGTGTTCTCTGAGGGCTTAAAAAAAAACAAAAGCAAAAAACAGTGGCTAGAAAGCTGGTGTCTCCAAACTTGTGTCTTGAAAGTTGATGCAACACTTTAAGGCAAAGTGATAAGAAAAGCAAAGGAGGATATAATAGTGATAATTTATTTCATTGTTGAATCATTCTTTTAGAAAATTCCAGATGTTTCTATTTCCTTTTTTTTCCCCCTGTTTTTTGTAGTGAACAATACTGTGTAATAATAAAGCAATTTATCCACTGAATACCTTTTCTAAATCCTATTATCTCATCTGGGTTGTTTCCCAGGCATTGTTTCCTAGGCAGTGCACCTCAGGGGCTCAGATGGTATTTGTAGCTATAGTTGGGTAGGAATGGCAAACTGAGGACATACTGATCCTTGGTCTGTGATACAAAGATCCAGAATCTGGGATGAATTGAGAACTCATCAATTGTAAATCCATCTGGATAGATTACCTATGCTAAAATAATTGCTTGAGTTGAAATTTAGAAGTTAGGCAGCTTAGCTTAATGGGGAGGAAGGTTCGGAAGGGTGTAAGGAATAATGCTATCTTTTAGATATTTTTAAAATATGTGTTTTTAAAATTCAAGTATGTATGTTAATTTTTAGTATGTTTCATTAAAACCATGTATTATAAAATATTACCACTTTTTTTCAACGTTTCCATCACATCTACATCATTAACCACTGCATCCTTTCATACAATATTTAAAAATTTCTTTGAAATTTTGTAAATGTGTGATTGTGTATGTTTTGTTCCCTTACAGAAATTTCTCTGAAGGGAAGCTCTAGGTTGATACATGCTGGAAAATGGGTAACATTTACTTTAAACATATATAATTTACTTTTTTGTAGTTATACCAGCAGGTTGTTTTCAAGGGAACTCTGAAGGCACTATCCAAATTAGCATTGTGGAGAAAATCATAAAAGGAGGTTTTGTTGGTTGTCTGGGTAAGGAAAGATAATACTCATTAATCCATCATTTGGATCACTATGCATTCTTGTTTTTGTAGTTAGAGTTCTACAGATAATGTCTTACTTTATTACCTTTCCTTACTTTTTATTTTCTTACTATTTGAAACATTTTCTTCAGATCCCATGGAACTTTAAAAGCACTTGAATGGTGTAGTTTATCCACTAGGCATAGTTCTAATGTCAAGAAACTTGTTTCTAGAATTGGAAAACAAAAATATAAGAATAAGCCAATCCATCACAAAACCAAAAATGAGAATAAAAATAATACCAAGCACTCAAAATGGAAAAGGATATAGAAAAAGATTTTTTTAAGAAAGCTGGCTTATACTGAAAGATACCCTCTGTGGAAAAGCTAATGGGAATACCATAATTATTTAGCCTGAGTAGTGCAGAAGTGCTTAATAGTTAATTTGATTTTGTTATTACATAAACATTTTTATGAATAAAATAGTGCAAGACTGTATTGAGTAATAGGTTGAGTCTCCAGCCTTGGTGGACCATTTAGAAAATAGTCAATACTTTTCTTGAATGGTTTAGATCAGGTGTCATAAGCATAAAATGCGTAGGGGCCATGCAGATAACATAATGTTTGAATCAGTTAAGTTTAAGACAATTAGAAATGACTGGGGGGTTGTGAATGGCTTCTTTGGTATCTTACTGCCAGAGATTTTTACTTGCCAGGAATTTATTTGATGATTTCTCCTGAGAGAGTTACCATTTTTAAATTTGGATATATAATTTGGAAAAGTAAGATGAAATTTAGCCATATATTACTGTCATAAATCCAATTAGGTGAAATTGCCATTTCCCACTTAGCTTCAGTTTTGTGGAGTTTCTATATTAATATTTTATTACAATAAATTTTCTGGTGATGTGTTATCTTGAATAAGAAAGTCATTTTATCAACGTGTAACTATGAGATGGCTAATTAGTTTTAAATAAGTATTTTATGTTTCATTTTATTCTTTATACATTTCAGTCAACTTTTATAAAATATTTTAGGACTAGCAAAGAAAAAAATCTCTACACTTCAAAAAGTGATCATTGTAATTATTTTATTGCATACATCATCGTTTTTTACTTAAGTTAACCTTAGAATATTATCTTGGCTTATTTTTAGACATGAGATTTTTGTTTGGCTCCTGGTCTAGTAAATTTTAAATAATGGTTTAGTCACATAATCTGTGCTGTTAATTTTTTTTCATTTTGAGACTTTGAAGAACTGTACATACATATTCAAAGTTATATGTATATAGCTATATAACTTCTGAGTTAGGCAGAAGTTTGAAGTATGACTAGAATTTTCTTGTCTGTTTCTCATATAAATATTTGAACTTGCCTAGAGAATTTCTCTGTTTCCCTGGTGCTTAATCATCCTAGGTAGTGCCCATTGTTATCGTTAATTCATAACCTGTTCTTGTCTATTGAAACTTACTTGTATTGTGTCCCCTTACCTCTTTAACAGGTTAGTAATCTGATGAATCCAGTTCTTTGCTCAATTATTCATTCATTTATTTACTCATTCAAGAAGTGTTGAGAGCCTCCCATGAGCTAGGCATTGAGGATAAAAAGAGTTAAGACCAGGTTTCCCTTATAAGGGATTTGATTTGGACAGTGATACACAAACTGAAGAAATGTAATTGATTAATTCAATCAATATTTATTTGGCATCCACTGTTTACCAGGCACTATTCTCCAGTTCTGGGTTTGCAGCAATGAAACAGGCAATTTTCATGTCTTCATGGAGCTTATATTCTAGTGGGGGGACAAACAGGTATATCATTTACAGATGAGTATTTGAAGAAAAATCAAGCGTAGGAAGAGTTGGGTGAGAGCTTTGGAGCATAAGTCATACCACAAAGTTGTCTCCCTTTGAGTTAAAGGAGATGGTCTTTTGTACCTCTCTATTAAAAAGTCATTGGTGGCTCTAGTTAGCCTAGATCATTCTCTGAAGGTGGGAACAGCTCTGAGCCATTAATTAACACCTGAGGAATGTGTACTCTGATCCTGTTACGGGGATCTGGGTAGGATGTCATAGAGTCCACTAAAGCAGGGTATCTTTTCTTTTCCTCCTCAGTGTGTTTTGTCGTAATTTTTCTTGGTACATTTGCAAAGACTAAAGCCAACCTGTAACAGTATGTTTCTTTCTTTCTTTTTTTTTGTTAACTCACTAGATTAAGGTAAAATGAGTTAAAAGGCATTATTTCAAAAGTCAGAGTCAAATGGAATAATACTTGAGACTTTTAATTAGGATCACTAGATTTAGAACTTTCATAGTTTCAGTTAATGTTTTAAATAGATTGTGTCCCTTGTATAAGAATAGGCACTGAAGAGGAGGACCAAAAGCATGGGTTCAAATATGGTCTTAAGCTTATATTAGCTGTATAACTGTAAGCATGCTATTTTACTTTCCTTTATCTCAAATTTTTTCTTTAAAACAAAGCAAATACCACCCATCTTGAGGTTTCGTTGAGGGCTAAAAGAGATCATACATATAGAATATTTTACATATTTTGTTGATGTTTGTATATTCATAGAAAATCTTATACATAAGAAAATAGTTTTTCATTCTCTTTCAAGAAAATAAAAATTGAGGGGTGCCTGGGCGGCTCAGTCTGTTAAGCCTCTTACTTTGGCTCAGACCATGATCTCACGGTTTCTGGGCTCAAGCCCCGCATCCAGCTGTCTGCTGTCAGCATGGAGCCTGCTTCAGATCCTCTGCCTCTCCTTCTCTCTCCCTCCCCTGCTTATGCACTCTCTCTCTTTCTCTCTCAAAAATAAGTAAACTTAATCTGATGTGAACATTTACTGAATCTTGACAGATGCATACATCTGTGTATTCCAAACTCCTTCAAGATACAGAATTTACCATTATCTTGGAAAGTTTCCTTGTGCCTTTTCTCAGTTAATCCTCACATCTACATGCAAGAGACAATCATTACTCTTGATTTTTTTCTACCATTAATTACTACATACACTTTCATGTAAGAGTCTTTTATTCAGCATATTATATTTTAAGATTTGTCTGTGTTGTTGAACATATGAATATATGAATTATTGCTGAGTAGTATCCCACTGTATGAAAATCCCACAGTTTATCCATTTTCCTACTGATGGACACCTGGGCTACTTTTTGGCTGTTATGAATAAAGCTGCTATGAAAATTGTCAATACTAATCTTTTTATGCACATGTTGTAATTCCTCCTGGATTATATAATGGGTGGAGTCATAGGTATATGCTTAGTTTTATAATAAACTGCTAGACTTCTGTCCAAAGCAGTTATACTCTTACACTAAAACAATATATTAAGAGTTTCAGTTGCTTTTCATCCTGGTCAATATTTGATATTGTCAGTCTTTGAAAAGTTTGCACTTCTAGTGAAGCATAGTGTTGGCTCTTTGTAATTTGTATTTCTGCAGTGACAAATTGTGTTATCTCTTTCAATATGTGTGTTGGCCATTCATATATCTTCTTTATAAAAGTGTCTATTCAGATCTTTCACCCATTTAAAAATTTGACTGTCTCTTTACTGAGTTGTAGTTGTTCCTTATCTTGGATATCAGTTCTATGTTAGATATGTGTTTTGTGAATAATTTCTCCCAGTTTGTGACTTGCTTATTCGTTTTGGTGATGTTAATTTTTTATAAGTACATGTTTTTTAAAAATTTAATAAAGCCCAAATGTATCATGTTTTTCTTTTATGGTTATTACTTTGTGTGTACTAAGAATCCTTTGCCTATCTCTAAATTATGAAGATACTCTTCAGTGTTTTCTTCTAAAAGCTTTATGATTTTAACGTTTATGTGATGTTTAATGCTTGATTTATTTTGAATTAACTTTCATGTATAGTGTAAAGCACAGATCAAGGTTAATTTTTTAAAAGTGAGTATCTATTTGTTCCACCACCACTTGTTGAAAAGACTTTCCTTTACTCATTAATAACTTGGTAAAAAAAATGACCATCTAAGTGTAGGTCTTTTTCTGGGCTACCTGTTTAGTACTATTGATCTGCTTGATGATACTTATGAGAGTACCATACTGTCATGATTTCTGGAGCTATAGAGTAAGTCTTGAACTCAGGTCGTATAAACGCTGTAGCATTTTTTGTTAGTTTCCAAGATTGCTTTGGATATTGTAAGGCTCTTTTGTATGCATTTTATGCATTTTGTATGCATTTTAGAATGAACTTCTCAATTTCTCCAAAAAATGACTGCTGGAATTTAAGATTGTTGTCTCTTTAGAACATTATAGGGAGAATCAACATTTTGACAACAGTGAACTTTCCACTCTATGAACATGGTATATCTCTACATGTTTAAATATTCTTTAAATTTTCTTTTTAAGTAACCTTTGTAATTTTCCATGTCTTCAAGTAAGGATTTTTGTTCATAAGATTTGTGGTCTGTAATTTTCTTTTCTTGTAGTTTCTGTTAGGTTTTGGGATTAAGAGCATGCTGCCCTCATAAAATATGTTTGGAAGTATTCTGTTTTCTTAAGGAAATTTTATAAGATTGGTATTGTTTGTTCCTTAAATGTTTGGTAGATCTATATAGTAATCTGGCCCTGTAGTTTTCTTTGTGGGAGGAGTTTTGATAAGTTCAATTTCTTTAATAGAGATAGGCCTGCTTCAAATTTTCTGCTCAATTTTGTGTCAGTTTTGGTAAGTTGTATTTTTCAAGGAATTTGTTTTAAATAAAATGTTAAATTTGTTGTAAAGTTGTTATATTATGTTCCTATTTTAAAAAAGCCTTTAAGGGACGCCTACGTGGCTCAGTCAGTTGAGCATCTGGCTCTTGATTTTGGCTCAGGTCATGGGATTAAGCCCTGTGTCGGGTTCTGTGCTGAGCATGGAGCCTGCTTAAGATTCTCTCTCTCCCTTTGCCCCTCTCCCCTGCTCACGTGCTGTCTCTCTCTCTCTCTCTCTCTCTCTCTTAAATGGAAAAAAAAAGGTCTTTAATATCTGGGGCACCTGGCTGGCTCAGTTAGAAGAGCATGTGACTCTTGATCTCGGGGTTGTGAGTTTGAGCCCCATATTGGCTATAGAGATTACCAAAAAAATAAACTTAAAAAATAAAAATAAAAAAGACTTGAATAACTAAAATGATGCCCCTTATTTCCTTTCTGATGTTTGTAATTTCCCTGTTATTTTTTGATCAGCCTTGTTAGGGGTTTATTAATTTTACTCCTTTTTAGAAATCCAGTGTTTGGCTCATTGATTTGATCTTTTTTGGATTTGTTTTCTGTATCATCCATGTCTACTCTTTACTCTTTCTTTCCTTCTACTTTCTTTGATTTGCTGTTTGTTTTTGAACTTTTGAGATAGAAGCTTAGATATTGATTTTCATTTGTCTCTTCTAATACGTGCATTCTTCTTTACATTTATTTACAAGTATTTTAGTTTCATTTTCTATGTTTCCATAGTTTATATTTTCATTATAATTTATTGTAAATATTTTTAAATTTCCATGATGATTTATATACTTTTATTTTTTTGACTCATGGGTCATTTAGAAGTATGTCACTTAATTTTCAAGCAGTAGGGGAGTTTCTCAATTTTTGAAAATTGTTCACTTCTAGCTTAATTGCCTTGTAGTCAGAGAATATACTCTCAGAGACTTCAGTCCTTTGAAATTTAATGAGATTTGCTTTATGATTCAACATATGGTCCATTTTGTATGTGTACTGTGTACAGTCTATATTCTGTTTTTATTTGGAAGAATGTACTATGTATATTAAGTCTGGTTGGTCACATAGTTCAAATCTTCTGTATCTTGGTAAAAATTTTTTTTCACCTGCTTAATCTTGTAGTGATTAACAAAGGTGTGTTAATCTCCCACGTGATTATGGATTTGTCTGTATCATCTATTAGTCTTGTTTTTTGAACTTTTTTTTTTTGCTTTGTATGTATTAAAGCTTTGTTATTGGGTCCATTCATACATAGAAGTATAATATCTTTTGTTGGTATGACTTTTTAATTATTAAGAAATGTCTTTTTTTTTTTTTTTAGTAGTGCTTATTGCCTTAAGTTGACTTTATCTGATATTGGCTTAGCTATGACAGTTTCCTTTTTATTGTTTTTTTGGATAGTACACTTTCCCCCCATCATCTTATATTTAATCTTTCTGTGACCGTAAACAGTCTTATAGTAGAGGGAATATTTAACATAATAACTATAATTTGAGTTTAAAGTTACTATCTTACTATTTGTGTTTCAATGATGTGCACTGTGCCTTTTCTCTTCTTCTTTGGTTCAATGAAATATTTTAATTATTCTTTTTCTCACCTCAATTAGCTTTTTTAATGGCTATCCTAGAAATTACTACATGAATTTTGAGTTATTGCAGTATGGTGTAGGTTATTACCTCTGCCACTTCCTGCATAATGCAGATATCTTAGAAACTTTGACTCCCATTTACTCCAGTTCTGACTTTTTAAAATTGTTTTCATGCATTTTAAAATTTTAAACTTAACAAGATAGTAATATAATTATTTTTATGTCATTGTTCATGGTCATTGTTCATGTTTCCCAATATTTACCTTCTTTACAGCTCTTACTTTTTGCATTTGTTTTTTTTTTTTCCCTAGTATTATTTTCTTTCTGTTGGAAGAATTTGTTTTTAGTATTTCTTTTACTGATAAATTTTTACTTATTTTTCTGAAATCACTTTTATTTCATTTTTCAAACATTTTTTAAACTGTGAATAGATTTCTTAATTGGCACCTATTTTCTTTCAGAATTTTTTTTAAAGTTTATTTATTTTGAGAGAGAGAGAGAGAGAGAGAGAGGGAGAGAGAGAGTGTGTGTGTGTGTGTGTGTGTGTGTGTGTGTGTGTGTGTGTGTGTGAGAGCAGGTGAGGGGCAGAGAGAGAGAGAGGGAGAATCCCAAGCAGGCTCTGCACTGTCAGCACAGAGCTCATTGTGGGGTTCGGACTCATGAAACTGTGAGTTCATGACCTGAGCTGAAATCAAGAGCCGGATGCTCAGTCGACTGAGCCAGCCAAGCACCCCTTTCAGAATTTTAAGAAGTCATTCCGTTGTCTTCTGCCATTCATAATTTCTGTCTAAAGTTATTTTTCAGTCTGATTGTTGCTTGCTATTTATTTATTTTTAAAGTTTATTTATTTTGAGAGAGAGAGTACAAGCAGGGAAGGGACAGAGGAAAAAGGAGAGAGAGAATCCCAAGCAGGCTCAGCGCTTTCAGCACAGAATCTGATGAGGGTCTCAATGTCATGAACCATGAGATCATGACCTGAGCTGAAATCAAGAGTCATTGTGCTTAACCAACTGAACCTCCCAGGCGCCGTGATTGTTGCTTATTTAAATCTGTTTTTTCCTCTAGGTCTTTAAAGATGTGACTTTATATCTTTCACTAATGTTAGAAAGTTCTTGGTTGTTATCATTTCAGATATTGCTTCTGGCTTATATTCTCTCTCTCTTCGTCTGGGAGTTCAGTCATGTGTGTGGTAGAAGCTTTCAGTGGATTCCATAGGCCTGTTTTTCTCTCTTTTACATTTTTCAACTTTTATTTCTCACTGCTTTGGTTTGGATATTTTTTTGGAACATCTGTTTTAGTTCAAGTTTATTCTGTTCAATCTGCTAGAGGCACCAAGCACTAACAACACTTTGGAAATTTTGCTATGAAGAGTAAGGATATAGGAGCAGTAATTGGACCATGTGGGAATAAAGAGAGGGACTTACTTTTCGTTTTTGGTTAGACATACTAACATGTTTATGTTATGATTGAAATGATTCAGAGAGAAAAAAATTAACTCTGTGTGGGAAAGAAAAGGAAGATGATTTTTGGCTAAACGTCTCTGAGGAGGTGAGAGAGGACATAATCCAAAGCATAACTGGGAGAACTTTGCTTTGATAGAAGTGGGACATAAAGAGAATAGGCACTAATTTATTAGTAGTCTTTGAGGTGGAATTCTGGCTTGTGATGGAAAATATGCACTGTTGTAAGTTTCTAGACTCTTAAACTTTGGGAGTGTGTGTGTTGGGCATATGGGAAAATTGTCCAAGAAATAGAGAGTTAGTGAAAGAGTAGACTGTATTGAGAGCTACTTAATACTTTCTTCTACTTCTGTGTGCCCTCAGCGATAGCTACCTTTATCTTTTATGGTACTCAAAGTACTACAGTGTACTTTTAAGGAAATACTTAAATGTTTAGTTAAGTTAAATTAATTAAATGTTTTTCTCATACCATTAAAATTTCTTTACTATATATTTGAACATAGTTAATTCCTTAAAGTGCATTTAAAATTAATTATTAATAGTATTTTGAATAGGAAAATCCAGGTTTCTAACATTTTCCCATATTATCTTTTACAGTTCTGTGAGTACTAGAATAGCACAACCATGTTTCGGAATAGTCTCAAGATGCTTCTTACTGGAGGGAAATCAAGTCGTAAAAACAGATCAAGTGGTAAGTGACTATGCTACATTTATTCTGTGTGCTATTTTAGAAAGGGAAGTTCTTTTAGGGATCTGAATTGATGCTACAACTTTATATATTTATTAAGTGGTTAATTTTTAAAAAAAGGAGGTTTACATTTCTCTAGGCTGCCATACTCTTTTTTTTTTTTTTTAAAGTTTATTTATTTATTTTGAGAGAGCGTGAACAGGGGACAGGCAGAGAGGGAGGGAGGGAGAGAATCTCACGCAGGCTCCGCACTGTCAACATGGAGCCCAGTGCAGGGCTCAAACTCACTAACTGCGAGATCATGACCTGAGCTGAAATTAAGAGACAGATGCTTAACTCAGTTACCCAGGTGCCCCAAGGCTGCCATGCCATACTCTTAATATAAGACGTAGGAACACTTAAATATTTACCAGGAACAGTCAGATAAAGGAGTTTGTGGATGAAACATATTTATTTCTGATATATGAGGGAGTAAAGCTTCTGTGTACTGCTTATTAAAAACTTTCTAGACATAAATTTATTTTTTGAATTAACATAGGAAATTATTTCATTCTTAGGCACCCTTTGGGGAATGAGACTGTAGAAATAGGAACTGCCCTCAAAGGGTTGTACAGAAAGTGAAATATAAACTTAGATTTTTACAGTCATTAAAATAAAGTTTATGAAGTTTGTTTTAAGAATAAGGAGATAATTCTTAAGCTTTTAAGGTAAAAAACATAAACTTGTATGTATACTTTTTTTGGAGAAATGTTGATAAGAAATGTAGTAAATGTTTTCTGTTAATGGGTTGTAGATACTTATTGTTTCAATCTTCTGATTTTCTAATTTTTCTGCATTTTACAAATTTACATTGGCGGTATATTCATTATTATTCACTTAAAAATGTTTTTAAACTCTCATTGTGATTTCTTCTTGACCCATAGGTATTTAAAGTGTAATTGTTAATTTCTAAACAGTTGGTGCTTTCCTGTTTTCTTCTTATTATTAACTTAGGTTCCGTGATAACAGTATAGTTAAGTTCTCTTATATTATTATTTTATTTTTTTGATTAAAAAAATTTTTTTTACTGTTTATTTATTTTTGAGAGAGAAAGACAGAGTGTGAACAGGGGAGGGGCAGAGAGAGAGGGAGACACAGAATCCGAAGCAGGCTCCAGGCTCTCAGCTATCAGCACAGAGCCCAATGCAGGGCTCGAACTCACTGATGCAGGGCTTGAACTCAGCAACCTTTGAGATCATGACCTGAACCAAAGTCGGATGTTTAACGGACAGAGACAGTCCAGGTGCCCCTATTTTTTTGATATTTTTTGAGATTTGCCTTACAGCTCAGCTTATGGTCAATTTTTGGTGAATGTTCTAGATGCATCTGAAAATAATATGGATTCTACAGTTATTGGGTCTAGTGTGGGTCAGTTTTGTTAATGGTGGTACTCAAATATTTTATACCCTTATTTATTTTAAAGAAAGTATTTACTGAGAAAGATGTGATTAAATCTCACACTATGGTTGTGGAATTTTCTCCCGTTTCTCCTTCTGGTTCCTGACAATTTTTGCTTTATATATTTGGAACCTATCTTATTAGACACACTGAAATTTAGAATGGCTGTATATTCCTAGTGAATCTGTTTTACCATAATTAAATGTCCTCTTTATTTCTAATAATGTCTTTTGCTTGAAAGTTGAGTTTATCTAATATTACTGTAGCTATCCTACCTTTCTCTTGATTACAGTGCTTGCAGAGTATAATTTGTTTTATTCTTTTACTTTCAGCATTTCTGTATGGTTTTACTGTTAATAGGGTATAGTTGAGCTTTCTTTTTTTAATTTATTCAGACAAATTTTTCTCTTAAGGGAGATGTTGGTTAATCCACATTAATTCAACCAATGATATATTTGTGTTTAAATATAACACATTACAATGTGCTTTCTACTTATACTGCCTGTTCTGCATGCTTTCTCCTTTCTTGCTTTATTTTTGATATATCAAAACATTTTTTATTCTGTATCTCTTCCTTTTGACTTAGAAATTACATATTCTTGTACTTCTTTCAGTGCTTACCTTAAAGATTAAAACATCAATCAAAGTTTGATGTCAAATGGTACTTTTCCTTTCTTCTTGGACAATGCAAGAGCCTTAGCCTTAATGTCTCTACAAGACATTATTGTTGTTTTATATACTCACCATTATTTAGGTTTACCTATATATTTGATCATTTCACTGATTCTCATTCCTTCTTTCATCCCTCACTTCTTCTAGATGGGATCACTTTTAGTTTTGTCTGGAGAAGACCCTTTAGTATTTCCTTCATGTGGCAAATTTACTTTGGTTTGTGGAAATGTCTTTATTTTGCCTTTATTTTTGCAGGATATTCTTGCTGGGAATAGAGTTCTAGATTGGCAGTTGTCTTTCAGCACTTTCAAATATAGTTGTCTTCTGGCTTTTTTTTTTTTTTAACTTTTTTTAATGTTTATTCATTTTTGAGAGACAGAGACACAGTGTGAGTTGGGGAGGGGCAGAGAGAGGGAAGCACAGAATCTGAAGCAGGGTCCAGGCTCCGAGCTGTCAGCACAGAGCCCAACGTAGGGCTTGAATCCACAAACCGTGAGATCATGACCTGAGCTGACGTCAAATGCTCAACTGACTGAGCCACCCAGGAGCCCCTGTCTTCTGGTTTCTTGAATTATTTCTGGTGAGAAGTCAACTGTTAGTCTTAATTGCTGCCTCTTTAAAGGCGATCTTTTTTCTCCTTGTTTTTAGTTTTCTAGATTTACAGTGATGTGCCCAGGAGTGGTTTTCTTTTTTTTTTTTATTATTATTAAAGTAGAGTTGACATACAATGTTATATTAGTTTCAGGTATACAATAGTGATTGGACAATTAGTATACTGTACTTTTCATCTCCATGACTTGTTTTATAACTGAGGGTATGTGCCTCTTAATCTCCTTCACCTTTTTTGCCCTTCCCCAAACCCCCTCCCTTTGGCAGCCACTAGTTGGTTCTCTGTATTTACAAGTTTGTTTCTATTTGGTTGGTTGGCTGGTTGGTTGGTTGATTTTGTTTTTTAGATTCCACATACCAGGGAAAACATACGATATTTATCTTTCTCTGATTTTTCACTTAGCACAATACCTTCTTCCATCATTGTTCATCATCTGTTTATGTTTGTAGTGTTTCTTGAATTTATGGCTTGTTGGCTTTCATCACTTTCAAAAAGATATTATCCATTATCTCTTCAGATTTTTTCTTCATTTTCACTCTTTCCTTTATTTTTAGGACTCCAGTTATGCATTTGATAGACCACATGCATATCATCTCTGTCTCTTAAAATCTCTTCCTATCCTTTTCTCTCTATATGCTTTATGCAGGATATTTTCTTTTTGATAAGGATATCTTACAGTTCACTAATTCATTCTTCAGTGGTGTATAATCTGCCCTTAACTGTATTCAGTTCTTAATTTTAGTTTTTTGTGTATTTCAGTCCTAGAAATTCCATTTGCCAACTTAAATTTTTTTGAAATAAATTTAAGCTTACTGAAAGGATGCAATAATAGTACAAAGAACACATGCCCTTCCACACATTCATGAGTTTTTAACTTTCACTGCATTTATTTTATCACTCTCTCTATACATACATACATGTTCTGTCTCCCTCTCTCCCCAAGTCTGTCTTCTCTCTCACACTCACTTTTTAAAAAATCACATGAGAGTAAGTTAAATACATTGTGCCCCTTTACTCTTTAAAATTTTTAGTGTGACTTTCTTGAGGAAAGGAGGTTCCTCTATATAACCACAGTATAGTTATCAATTTCAAACAGTTTAACATCGATATACTTTTTATCTAATCTACCATTTATTTTCCACATTTTGTCAGTTTACCGAGTAATTTCCTGTGTAGAATTTTCTCCCTTCTTCCCAAGCTCTAATAAGGATAAGGCATTACATTACTTTGTCATGTCTTTTTATTCTCATTTAATTTGAAATGCTCAACCTTTTTTGACATTTTTGAAGAATAAAGTCTCTCTTTTTAAAAATAAGCAGAAGCCCCTAATTTTGTGTTTGATTTTTTTTTTTTTTTAAATGACTAGATTCAGGGTATGCATCTGTGGTCTGAATGTTACTTAAATTTATGTTTTTTCTTCTTGGGGCATCACAGCTGGAAGCGCACAGTGTCCATCTGTCTCTCATTAGTGATTTAGATCACCAAATCAAGGTGCTCTCCAGGTTTTTCTACTAATGGGTACTGATTTTCCCCTTTCAACTTAAAAACAATCAGCAGGTAGACGCCATTTGATTCTTTTTATGGTTTTCATTTCTTTGCCAGTATTCTCAGTCTTGTCTCTTATGTCCCTAAACATAGTAAAATCTGTGTCTGGTAACTAAATGTGTCTGTTTCTATTGTCTTTTTCTTTTGGTTTTTACTAATGTTATTTCATTTCCTTGTTTGTCTGTTATTTTAGTTTTTAGTTATTTTTTTGAAGTAAACATTTTATTTTGGGTTAAATTTGGATTTAGAGAAAAGTTGTAAAGATAGTACAGACAATTCTCAATACCACTTACCCACTTTTACCCATTGTTACATCTTATATTCTTATGGTCCATTTGTCTGAACTAAGAAACCAACATTAGTAAACTACTGTTTACTAAACTGCAGATCTTTATTTGGATTTCATTAGTTTTTCCATTAATGTCCTCATTATGTTTCAGAATCCAGTCCAGAGAACCACATTACATTTAGTTATTTTGTCTCCCCACACAGTTTGAGTTTGCAGAAGACAATTATTGGCATCATTTTTTGATCACATGCACACACACACACACATACTCATAGAGATCAGAGATCTGAGTGGTTTCCAAATTTGACACCTAAAAAAATGGCTTATCCCAAATTTATTTTCTGGCCTAGAACCATGATTTTCTTAGACACCTTCAGTTGTTCACTTTTGACACCAGCACTAGCATTTTCTATCACTTCACAGCTATTACCTTCTATAAGATATTAGTAGAAATCAATAAAGTCATACTAGGATGCAGTTGTGAATAGACTTTTTGATCTGAGTACCAGATAAGTGACTTCTGTATACATACTATTCTGATTAAAGGTAGGCATCATATTTGCACTTTAGCAAAATTACAAATGATTATATCTTAGGCTTCAGAGTAAGTACAACTCTAGCAGAGATATTATTAAATCCATACATGTCAGGGTTCTACTGTAGTATTAAAGCTAATTCCTTTTGATTTACTAGATATTTAATTATGTCAATAATGATTTTGGGGGGTCTCATTTTACTATTTATTCTTCTCCATGGTTTTTCGTGTAAAATGTTTATAATTTAGTGTAGTTATAAGTTAGATTAGGTATAAAAATAGTGCTTTGTATCCTGTGTGAAAAGAAGCCAAATGTACTCCAAGGTAGGAAATTATAAAGCAAGAATAAATTTTATATTTTAAAAAAAGTATACCTATCGAATAACATCATTAGTGTTTTCATTATTATTTTTTTTCTTTAACTGTTAATGAATAATTGGGTGGACTTTATTCTTTATATTAACTTTTGCTCTTAGCTTATATTTAAGATTCATAAGGTAACTTTTCTCATAAGCATAATTATTTGTTTTGTTTTAGGAAACTAACTTAGTATTCATTTAAAAAGAATTTGTAATAAAGGGAAATTGTCTTGTTGTAATTTGTATTTTAAATAGTTGATCTGAACTTTTGTGTAGGCCACTATATAAATATTTCACAGAAATAGATTTTATATCCAAAAATAACAAATGAATTTTCTCAGGCAAAGTTTTCTCCCTAAGCATATGTAAATACCAGTTTTATAACTGAATTTTATAACTTCTTTCAAAATTTTCATGTAAAAATTATTTTTGATACATGTAGGACTAGATACATGTAGGACTCCTAAGTTTTATCAAAAAAAAAAAAAACAATTGTATGACTCTTTTTAAAACATTATGAGTTATAAAGGAAATATATATGTTTCTCTTTTATTTTAAAAGTTACGTTTAGGGGTGCCTGGGTGGCTGAATCGGCTAATTTCCGACTTCAGCTCACGTTGTGATCTCACAGTGTGTGAGTTTGAGCCCTGCATCAGGCTCTTTGCTGATAGCTCTGAGCCTGGAGCCTGCTTCAGATTCTGTGTCTCCCTCTCTCTCTCCCCTTTGCCCACTCACACTGTCTGTCTGTCTGTCTGTCTCTCTCTCTCTCAAAAATAAACATTAAAAAATTAAAATAAAAGTTATATGTTTATATATTTTCTTAATTTTTGTCTTAACTTACTATTTTAAACACGCAAGTAATTAGTGAAAGTTAAAAAATGCTTCTTTGAAAACATTTGACAAAATACAGCGTCCTTTATTGATAAAAACCATTAAGAAAGTAGGGATAGAAGGGTCATACCTCGAGATCATAAAAGCCATATTATGAAAGACCCAACGCTAATATCATCCTCAATGGGGAAAAACTGAGAGCTTTCCCCCTAAGGTCAGGAAAAAGACAGGGATGTTCACTTTTGCCACTGTTACTCAACATAGTATTAGAAGTCTTAACCTCAGCAGTCAGACAACACGAAGAAATAAAAGGCATCCACATAGGCCAGGAGGAGATCAAACTTTTATCACTCTTTGCAGATGACACAAAACACAAAAGATTCCACCAAAAAACTGCTAGAACTGGTCCATGAATTCAGCAAAGTTGCAGGGTGTAAAATCAATGCGCTGAAATCACATTGATTGGTGCATTCCTATACAACAATAATGAAGCAACAGAAAGAGAAATCAAGGAATCAATCCCATTTACAATTGCACCAAAATCCATGAAATACCTAGGAATAAATCTAACTAAAGAGGTGAAAAATGTATACACTGAAAACTATAGAAAGCTTATGAAAGAAATTGAAGAAGACACCAAAAAATGGAAAAAGATTCCATGTTCCTGGATATGAAGAACAAATATTGTTAAAATGTCAACACTACCCAAAGCAATCTAAATATTCAATGCAATACCTATCAAAATAACATCAGCATTCTTCACAGAGCTAGAACAAACAATCCTAAAATTTGTATGGAAACAGAAAAGACCCTGAATAGCCAAAGCAATCTTGAAAAATAAAACCAAAGCAGGAGGTATCATAATCTCGGACTTCAAGTTGTATTACAAAGCTGTACTCATCAAGACAGTATGGTATTGGCACAAGACCAGACATTCAGATCAATGGAACAGAATAGAGAACCCCGAAATGGACCCACAAATGTATGGCCAACTAATCTTTGGCAAAGCAGGAAAGAATATCCGATGGAATAAAGACAGTCTCTTCAGCAAGTGGTGCTGGGAAAACTGCACAGCGACATGCAGATAAATGAACCTTGACCACTTTTTTACACCATACACAAAAATAAACTCAAAATGGATGAAAGACCTAAATGTAAGATAAGAAGCCATCAAAATCCTCGAGGAGAAAGCAGGCAGAAACCTCTTTGACCTTGGTTGCAGCAGCTTCTTACTCAACATGTCTCCAGAGGCAAAGGAAACAAAAGCAAAAATGAACTATTGGGACCTCATCAAAATAAAAAGCTTCTGCACAGCGATGGAAACAGTCTGTAAAACTAAAAGGCAACCTACAGAATGGGAGAAGATATTTGCAAACAGTGTATCAGATAAAGGGTTAGTATCCAAAATCTATAAAGAACTTATCAAACTTAACACCTGAAAAATAATCCAGTGAAGAAATGGGCAAAAGACATGAATAGACACTTCTCCAAAGAAGACATCCGGATGACCAACTGACACATGAAAAAATACTCAGAATCACTCATCATCAGGAAAATACAAATCAAAACCACAATGAGATACCACCCCACACGTGTCAGAATGGCTAACATTAACAACTCAGGCAACAATAGATATTGGTGATGATGCAGAGAAAGAGGATCTCTTTTGCACTGCTGGTGGGAATGCAAACTGGTGCAGCCATGCTGGAAAACAGTATGTAGGTTCCTCAAAAATTTAAAAATAGAACTACCCTATGACCCAGCAATTGCACTTCTAGGTATTTATCCAAGGGATACAGGTATGCTGTTTCGCAGGGGCACACACACCCCAGTGTTTATACCAGCACTATCAATGATAGCCAAAGCATGGAAAGAGCCCAAATGTCCATCAGTGGATGAATGGATAAAGAAGATGTGGTATATATATATACAATGGAGTATTATTCAGCAGTCAAAAAGAATGAAATCTTGCCATTTGCAACTATGTGGATGGAACTAGAGGGTATTATGCTAAGCAAAATTAGAGAAAGACAAATATCACATGACTTCACTTATATGAGGACTTTAAGATACAGAACAGATGAGCATAAGGGAAGGGAGGCAAAAATTACATAAAAACAGAGAGGGGAACAAAACATAAGAGACTCAAATATGGAGAACAAACAGAGGGTTACTGGAGGGGTGGTGGGAGGGGTATGGGATAAATGGGTAAGGGGCATTAAGGAATCTACTGAAATCATTATTGCACCATATGCTAACTTGGATGTAAATTAAAAAAAAAATAAATCAAAAAAAATTAAAAAATATGCTTCTTTGATAGATGTTAATGTCATTAATTGGTATCATTGCATCATTGTAATTGTAAACCATCATTCAAGTATGAATGGGAAAAATAACTGCTAATTTCACATATTTGAGAACTCAAAGTATAGTACCCTAGTGTAACACAGCTGTCGGAAGAACAAAACTTGAGGGTATCTCCCGGCAAAGTAGAAAATAAATGTAAATTAAGCAGGAGGTAAAGAAAGAAAAGCAGGCCAAAGTAAATAAGTAAAACTTATAGTTAAATATAAATAGTTGCTGATGATGTACTATAACAAGTAGAATTTATGCCAGGAATGCAAAGATGTTTATATAACAGAAAATCAACAGGTGTTTGACTTAGAAAAAAAATTAAAAACCACATTGTTGTAGCATTATATTCTGAAATAGCATTTTATAAAACTGAGCAGCAGCCTTTAAAAACATCATCAAATAGAAAGAAAGGTACTTTAAGTATAATAAAAGCTAGTCACCAAGTCTAAAACTAAACATCATACTGAACAAAGAAGTACTCTAGCCACTTCTACTAAAACAGAAACGTGGCCACGATTTCTCCTGTTACCACTCTTTTTCACAATTGTTTGGAAATTCTAGTATATAATAAAGACAAGAAAATAAAATAACTAGTATAAATATTGGAAAAGAAAAGACAGTGTCATCTTTATTTTTAAATGAATGAAAACCCTAGAGAATCCAGTAAATATCTAGTAGAAATAATATAAGTTGGGGGGTGGTTGACACTTTTAGCTCTACCAATATTTACTGATTAGAAATACATAACAAATTTACATTCACAATGATAACAACCATCATATTCTCAGGGATAAATTTGACAGGGAACCTGTGTAAGACTTGGCCAAATGGAAAGACATATCATGTTATATGATTTACACATTAATTTGTTGCAGTTTCATTCAAGGACAACGACAGGTTCACTTTTATTTGGTTAAAATAATTTAAGTTCTGTGGAAGAATAAATGAGAATAACTGAAGATGAAAAAGAATAATTGATTTTGGTGGGGGTGTGACTTACAAAGTACTAAAGCTAATTATACCTGCTCACATGGTTAAACATAGGCTAGATGTGTCTAGGACAGAGAGTAAGGAAAACCATGGCATATTAATAAGGCCAGAGCACTATTGCTACTTTGTTTTTTGAAATTGTCCAATGCATTGTAGGACAAACTGCCATTATGACTGAGGGATACCTCCTAAATTTTTAAACCATCAGAGTCTGCCCGTGATTGAGACCTGAGCTAGAGATACAATAAAGGGGTTATATTTTTATGTTTTCTTGTGTCATCGTATTACCTTAAATGCTTGGGGTGCTAATTTTTCTGCTGTGTTTTATGACTTGTTCCTGGTGGGTTATTTCCTCATGTGTTTTTAAAGTTTGTTTATAAGCTCATCTTGGGTAGGAATTGTTTTCTGTGGGAGATTCTGTGCTGTTGAATATTGAAATCGTCTGTTCTGCTAGGCATTGCACTAGTATTGCAGGCCATGGACTAATCTTTTGAAGTTTTTTTATTGTGGTAAAATATATATAACATAAATTCTCTATTTTAACCATATTTAATTGTACAATTCAGTGGCATTAATTACTTTCACAGTGTTGTGCAGCCATCACCACCATCTGCCCAAAACTTCATCAGCTCCCAATTTTTCATCATTCCAAACACAAATGCCATACCTATTTAGCAGTAACTCCCCATTTCCCCCTCCCTCTAGCTCCTGATACCCTCTAATTTACTTTCTGTTTCTCCGAATTTGCCTTTTTAGGTTTTTTACATAGTACAATCATACTATTTTGTCCTTTTCTGTCTAGCTTATTTCATCTGGTGTGGTGTTGCCAAGGTTCATTTGTGTTTTAGCATGTATCAGAACTTCGTTCCTTTTTCTAACTCAATAATATTCCTTTTATGTATATGTCACATTTTGCTTATCCATTCATCTGTGGACAAACACTTGGGTTTTTTTTTTCTTCTTCTTTTTCACTATCGTGAATAATGTTACTATGAACATTGTGATACAACTAAGTTTGTTTTAAATTTTGGGGGAGAATATTTATAGGAGTGGAATTGCTGGTCTAATGGGAAAATGTACAGGGTTTTGTGTGAACATAAGTTTTCATTTATTTCAGATAAATGTCTAGAAGGTACTTCAGTTGCATGTTTACTTTCTAAAGAAAATGCCGTCTTTGCCAGAGTGGCTGTTCCATTTTACATGCCTACTAGCCTTGTTTAAGTGATCTGGTTTCTCTTCATCCTTGCTAGCATTTGTTTTTGTCACTATTTTGATTTTAGCTGTTTTGGTAAGTGTATAATGGTATCTCATGCTTTTAACTGCATTTCTGTACTGGCTGATGATTACTGAGCATTTTTTCAGGTGCTTATTTGCTGTCTGTATTTCTTTGGTGAAATATCTACTCATATCTTTTCACTGTCTTCTGATTGGATTATTTTGGTTGGTGTGTGTGTTGAATTTTGAGAGTTCTTTATATATTCTAGCCTTTGTTAGATATGTGGTTTGCAAATATCTTCTCCCAGTCTTTTGATTGTCTTTTTACCTCTTTATCAGGGGCTTTTGTAGAGCAATGGTTTTTAATATTGAGGAAGTCCAGTTTATCACATTTTACTATCTAAGTACCAGGTAGGGTACTGGATGTTTGAATTTGAATTTGAGTTAAATTCCCTTTAAATACCCCCATGAACAAAAATTACATTATCTGTAAAAATAAGGCACTTTATTAGAAGTATTTGTTACTGGTGGGTTTTTCCTTTTCCTTTTTCCTTTTTTTGGGGTGGGGGAGGTCTATAGTCCACTGAAGTTAATTAAAATCTTTATTGCTCTTTGAATAATGATTGTTCATAATAAACTGTAAAGAAATACATATAATAGTATTTAATGCAAATATAATTGTATTGTAAAAATATCTTTTTCCCTCTGGGGACAGTACGTTTATTTCACTAATAAACCATGAAATTACAGCATATGCTTTTTAAGAGTTTTTACCTTTTCTGTAACCTGTTCTAACAAAATTTGGTTAAAAAATACACTCTCGGGATGCCTGGGTGGCTTAGTCAGTTAAGTGCCTGACTTTAGCTCAGGTCATGATCTCACAGTTCATGAGTTTGAGCCCCGCATCAGGCTCTGTGCTGACAGCTCAGAGCCTGGAGCCTGCTACTTTGGATATCTGTCTCCCTCTGTCTCTGCCCCTCCCTCGCTCATGCTCTGTCTCTGCTTCAAAAAATAAACATTAAAAAAATATACTCCCATTTAATATGAGGAAAGGATCCTGCTTACTTAATTTAGAGCTACAAATCTTTTTGTAATATCACCTAAACCTGTCATATTTTTTTCTCCAGTACAGTATCTCCCTTTCTGTTTCTCTGCCTATCAATTTTTCCAATTTGTGGTTGGCTGTTGAGATCGTTCTTATGAAATTCATTTGTCCTTGCCAGTTAAGATAGGTTGTCATGGAATTCGAGGTGAAAAGTCATTGGAGAAAGCGACAGAATGTGGTCATATAACAGAGAATAAGGATTCTTATTTGGCAGTAGACAACAGTGAGCCAGAAAAATTAATGTGGTTGGGGAATGAAAAAAGTAGTGAGAACCTTGAAGTTGCATTTTGAAACAAGTTTGATTTTATTGGTTTCTTTTATATTTCTGATATTTGTAGCAGTTTAGTAATTAAATTAAGAACACTTCTCACCAGATAGACACATACACTCACACTCATGTTTTCACATCTATTTTTTCCCAGTTTAATTCTCATCCCTTTTTTTTAGAGTTGTTTTAGAGTTGTGCTAACTTCACAAGATGAATTGTTATGGTTTCTATCTTTCACTGTGCTTTATGTATCGTATAAATTATTTATTCCTTGTAAGTTTAATAGAACTCATACATAAAAATGGTTGACCTAGGTTTCCTGAGGGGTTTTTATTGGTAGTTTTTGGACAGTATTTTCTATTTTATTGTCATTCATAGAATTAGGTTTCCTTTAGGTAATTTAGGTAGTCTGTTATTTTCCCAAAAAATTGTCCATTTCATTGAGATTTTAAAATGTACATAAAGTTATATATATTATGGTCATTTGAGATTAATTTAGCTTCTCCTCATACTATTTTCATATTTCTTATCTCTGAGCTTTCAGGCTTATCTTTTTTATTAGCTTATTTCCAAATTTACAACTCCTTGATTTATCAATTTTATCTTTTTCTTGTTTACATTATACATTTTCCTTATATAGCTTTTGCCCTATTCCATAAACTTCTACATATAATCTCATTATTAACTATTCACATGGTCTATAATTCTTGATTTTCCTTTAAACCTGAGTAATTTAATCAGCTTAAAATTTTCCAAGTCATTGATTTTGTTTGTTTGTTAATACTTTGTTATAATTTTCTAGTTTAATGTATGGTGGTTAGAAAATGTCCTGATCATTTGCTTCTCTTTAAAGTAGTGATGGGTGAACTACCTCCTGTAAAGAAACCACCTGTATTTGTAAATAAAGTTTTATTTACATAGCATCACATTTGTGATAGAGACTGTACAGCCCACAGTCCTAAAATATTTACAATCTGGCCCTAAAAGAAAAAGTTTGCCTTGCTTTTAAAGTATTGGAATTAATTTTTCTTGGCTGAATTTTGATCAGATTTTATAACTAGTGGGTTCTGGAGAATGAAATGTATTTTTAATTCATAGGACGAAGTTAACTATATTTATTAAGTAAACCACTAATTTTTTAACTACTGATCTTTAATTTTTAAACTACTAATTTCTTCTCTTTTATGTTAACTTCTTTTGCTTAGTTGAGCTTTCAGTAATTTTGCCTTAAATATGTCTGGATTTTGTATTTAAGGTGTATCTCTTATAAATGTCATGTATTTTTTGTCTTGTTATATCCAATTTGATTTTCCATTTTTAAATGGTAAAATTAGTCCATTTACATTGACTATATAACTTGATATGATTTGGTTTAAGTTTCTCATCTTGCTCTTTGTTTTGCATTCCGTATGTTTCTTGTTCTTTTTTCCCCTGCTTTCTGTCTTGAAGATTTATCAAAAAAATTTTTTTATATTCTTTCCATTTTCTTGGCCTTTTAGCTATACCTTCTTGGAATTTTTTTAAAGAGATTACACAAGGGATTACAGTATGCATCTTTAACTTTTTGTGGTTTAACTTGAATTTTTATTTTACTACTTTGTTAGCACTGTAATGACCTTATGATATTTAATTCTATTTATAGCACACACTTCCATTGTCTTATATTTTACTTCTATAGTATATATTTTACAATACATTGTATTACTGTTGCTTTATGTAGTCAGCAGTCTTCTTAAGATTTAAAAAAAAGTCTTTTTTTATTTACCCATATATTTACCTCTTCTAGTGTATTCCATTCCTTCTTATAAAATGGTGTTATATCTGAGATTTTTTTTCACCCTGTGGAATTTCCTTTGCATTTCTTGAAGTGTGGGTCTGCCTGCAGTGAATTATCTCAGCTCTTGTTTTCCTATGATGTTTTTTTTTTTTTTTTTTTTTGCCTTTATTTTTTGAAGGATATTTTCCTTAGGTATGAAATTGTAGATTGGTAATTTTTTTCTTTCAACACTTTAAAGATGTTATTCTATTATGTTTGGACTTTTATTGTTTCTAATGGGCGCTCACCCATTATTTGCTGTGTTTCTCCCACCCTTCCCAACTTGGAATATAATGCGACCTATGTATTTATTTAATTTGATCTGGTTGTTTTTAATTTTTTTTATGTATCTTGGCTTTTAGTATTGGGCTGTGATATTGCCTAGGTGTATGATTTTCTTTCTCTGTTTTGTATTTTGGAGATGTCTCATCAATTGTGGACAGCCTGAGCCATTATTTCTTAAAGTAGTTCTTTTTTTTTTTTAATCTGTGTTTTAGAACTTTATATATATTAGATTCTTTGATATTATCTGTCACGTATATCAACCTGTGTTCTTTTTGTTTTTTGGACTTTTTTTTCTCTTTGGTTAATGTATCTTGGCCTGTCTCCATGTTCATTGATCCTTTCTTCTGCTGTGTTCAGTCAGCCTTTATGCCCAGGAAATTAATTCTAATTCAGATAATGTTTTTCAGTTACAGATGCTCATGTGGTTCTTTTAAAGATAATTACATTTCTCTATTGAAATTTTCAGTCTTTTCTATTTTTTTCTGCTTTAACCTCTTTTTTCTTAACTTACACATACTAGCTAAAAATAATAGTTTAATAGCTGATGTCCCTGCTAAGATATATATGCATCTGCTTCTATTAATTATTTTGCCACTTGATTATGGGTCATATTTTCTGACTTCTTCACATATCTGAGTTTGATCTTTTGGATTTGATGGGTCGTTGAAGTGGATAAGAGCTAGGTTATAGTTTAGTTTGTTTCAGTTCACATGTATTCCATATGTCTAGGGTGAGATCTGTGTGTATGTCAGTACTTAGCAGGATTCTGGCTAATTCCATCTGATTAGGAGATCATAATCAACTCTCTTGTCAGGCTTCCAGTCCTCCGTGCTGCCACTGTGAACTTGGTGGAAGTCCTGTGTGGAGAATCATTGGGCCTGGAGACCTACTTTGAATATAGGATTTCTTCATCTTCTGTATCAGAAGCTGGCAAACTGTGGCCTGCAGGCTTAATCTGGCTGCCACCTGTTTTTCTAAATAAAGTTTTATTGGGACATAGCCATACTCATTTGCTTATATTTTTTCTAAGTCTGCTTTCATGCTATAAGAGCAGAATTCTGTGGTTAGAACAGAGACTGAAATATTTAATATCTGATTCATTAAGGAAGAATTTGCTGACCTCTGTTCTATACTATCAAGCAAGTACACAGAGTAAATAAAAATTTTGCTGATTTCTCTTTATCTCACTGGAGCCTCTGCCTGTAGCAGAAGTATTCCTCCTACTACCCATGCTTTGATTTTGTAAATGACCATAGTGATCTTAAATAAATTTAATCGGATCATATCAACCCTAATCTTAGAGTCCTACAGTAGTATTAGTAGGTCTTAGAATAAAATTCAAAGTCTTCATCTAAATTTATAGAGCCTTTGGTAATATAAATACTCCCTAATCTTCAACCTTCTTCTTCTTTTTTTTTAAATAGACTTTATTGGGGCACCTTGGTGGCTCAGTCAGTTAAGCATCTGACTTTGGCTCAGGTCATGATCTCACAGCCTGTGGGTTTGAGCCCCACATCGGATTCTGTGCTGACACCTCAGAGCCTGGAGCCTGCTTCAGATCCTGTGTCTCCCTCTCTCTCTCTGCCCTTGCCCTGTTCATGCTCTGTCTCTCTCTCTGTCTCTCAAAAATGAATAAACATTAAAAAAATTTTTAAGTAGACTTTATTTTTAGAGCAGTTTTAGGTTTGTGGCAAAATTGAGGGGAAGATACAGAGATTTCCCATATACCCTCTGCTCCCCCACGTACATTAATATTCACTGGCCTTTCACCTCAGTCTTCTCACTGAACTTCTTTCTCAGCCCCTACCGTGTTCATACTCCATCCAATTACCATTTCTGTCCTTATAGTAGATACCATTTTTTGATATAGTTTACTTTGCTTGGTTTGGATTATTGTTTATCTTCCTTAATAAATGTAAGCCCTACAAGTTCACTATCTTATTTCTAGCATCTAGAAATTAGTAGATCTATAAATATTTGTTGAATGAATCAATATACTGTTTTTCTCTGACTCACCATCATCTGCCTTCACTCTCATCCTGCTGCCATATTACTTTTATTAGGGTACTAATTTTAGCTAAAAAATTCTTAGTTGGCAGGACCTGACCTCACCTACCTTCTGTAGCCTCATCCCTGTAATATTTATTTTATTTTGTATTTAAAAAAGTTTTTTTGAGAGAGTGCATAAGTGAGTGAGGGGCAGAGAGAGAGAGACAATATCCCATGAGGGGCAGAGAGAGAGAGAGTGAAGTGGGGCTCACCTGAACCAGAGCTCAATTTCACCTACTGCAGAACTTGAACTCATGTGAGATCATGATCTGAGCTGAAGTCAGATGCTTAACCGACTGAACCACCCAGAAGCCCCTCCCTGTAATTCTTATTAAGAAACTTTCTACTTTATCTAAATCAGACTTCTTAATACTTTCTATTTTCTGTACCCCTTTGATCATGACATTCACCCTGTATAGAATAAACTTGCCATTTATCCTTGAGTTACCTCTTTAGTCCTATCTAATCAATCACTAAAATCCAGCTTATGTGTCATTTTGGTTCACAGTCATCAGTCTTTTCCCTCACATACTGTAGTACTACTTACTGCCTGTATTGCTAATATGAAATTTAATAATATAATGCCTTCTATTATTTATGAACTTTCTAGAAATGTTTTCCTAATATAGTTTATCCTAAGGGTAAGAGAGATGCACACTTCTTTCTGTCCCCCCATTAGTTCAGACTGTCACTGTATTTACATTTATATATCTGTATTTCATTCAAAGTAAATGTAAGAAGTCATGTTAAGTTACCGTCTTTGATGAGGCACGTATTGAGTAACTGTTACCTTACATTTGCATATGTTCTATGTTTCACAAAAGCAAATGACTTTAAATATATTACCTAATTTAGTCTGTATAACAAATACCACTTCATTTTACAGATGAGAGAAAAAAGACTTGCCCAAGATAAAAAGACTTTCTCAAGTGTCTACAGCTAGTAGACAGCTGTAGCAGAAAACATCGAATTTTTACTCTTCATATCTGAAGAGTGACTGAATAAATTAGACAGTTCATAGTGAAATGAAGTCTAAACTGAGATCTGAAAACTATGTCTTTTCTTTAAAGTAGCAAGTTGGATGTTATGAGATCTTAAATTGGTAAGGATTATATCAAAGGAACAAGTAGGCAAGAGTTTGGTGGCTTCATGTTAAAAAAATGGGTACTAGTGTTAGGGGCTGCTGGGTGGCTCAGTTGGTTAAGCATCCAACTTCGGTCAGGTCATGATCTTGCAGTTCGTGAATTTAAGCCCTGCATCAGGCTCTGTGCTGATAGCTCAGAGCCTGGAACTTACTTTGGATTCTATGTCTCTTTCTCTTTCTGCCCCTCCCCTGCTTGTGCTCTGTCTCTGTCTCTCTCAAAAATAAACATTAAAAAAAATAGGTACCAGTTGTATGCTGTGAGTTGACTTGTCAGTTTCCTATAGTTTATTATTTGAAAAAATTGCCTTAAATGTAAACTAACATTAGCATCTCTCCATGGCTTTCGTGATTATTAAATGTACAGTAATACACTTGATGTTAATTTAAAACATTTTTTCATGCAGCAGAATATTGGCCTCAGTCATTTTTCTGCCCATACATTCCTGCAATATTTACTGAAAATATTAGGGGCTCTCATCTAGAGTGGTAAAGACAGAGATTAGAATGGGAGACATTAAGTTAGATAATGCTCCACTTCCAGTTGTAGAAATTTTCTCCTCTGTTCTTACTGACTTAAGGTAGAGTATTTGGGGATGGGCTGGTGGGAAAAGAAAGTTGGCAGACAGAATGGAATGATGAATACAAAGGCCATAGTGAGAAATTACAGCAACAAGTACCCCTTCTTTATGTCCCTCCTTTTATTTTGTACCCCTTTTATATTTTGTCTCTGTTGTAATTATCACTATTTATCTTACTGTGTATCTTGTTTCTCTTGTTTTTTAAATTAAATTAAAAAAAATTTCTTTTTATTATATATATAAAGAGAGCATGCACAAGTAGGGAAGAGGGGGAGAGAGAGAGAGAGAGAGAGAGAGAGAGAGAGAGAGAGAGAGAGAGAGAGAGAGAATATCCACACTCAACATGGAGCCCTATGCAGGGCTCAATCCTATGACGCTGGGATCACAACCTGAGCCAAAAATCGAGTTAAACGCTCAACCAACTGAGCCACCTAGGCGCCCCTTATTTCTCTGTTTTATTTTCTTCCTTTCCTACTGGAAAACAAGTTTCATGACAAGTTCACTGTCTTTCCCACTTCTGTATCCTGTCTGGCACCTGGTAAGCACTCAATAGTATGTATTTGTTTTATGAATGAATAACATTTGAAGGAAGTTAACTCTGGGGTCAGTGTATAAAATGGACTATGGTGAAGAGATAGTAGTTCAGAGATGATGAAAGAGCCAAAGAAGTGACAGCAGGGGGCCCCTGGGTGGCTCAGTTGGTTAAGTGTCCAACTTTTGATTTGGGTTCAGGTCAGGATTTCATGGTTCACGAGATTGAGCCCTGCATGGGCTCTGTGCTGGCATTGTGGTGCCTACTTGGGATTCTCTCTCTCCCTCCCTCTCTGCCCCTCCTCTGTTCTCTCACTGTCTCCCTCTCTCTCTCAAAATAAATAAACATTAAAAAAAAAAAAGGCGACAGCAGGACTAATGAGGTTACACAAGGAAGACATTTTTGGGGTGAACTAGAAAGGATTTGGGTACTAGGGTATCAGGGAAAGGAAAAGAATGAGCAGAAATAATTTGTTCTGAGATTTCTGACTAGAGAGCCTGGCTTACTGGTGTCATTACGTCATTCCAGGCCCATATTCTATGCACAGTGATCATATATTAAATGAATAACTGTCCAGAAATAAGCTTTTACCTTTTGCACAAAATCTTGCTTTTAAATGTAATTTGTTTAACTCCGTGGTTTATTTCCATTCTTCTGGGTTTCTTTGTAATTTACTCTTTTTTAAATTTTTATTTTTTGAGAGACAGCATGTGTGCAAGTGGGAGAGGGACACAGGGAGAGAGAGAATCCTAAGCAGACTTTGTGCTCAGCATGGAGCCCAACTCAAGGCTCAATTTCAAGACCATGAGGTCATGACCTGAGCCAAAATCCAGAGTTGGACTCTCAACCTACTAGACCACCCAGGTGCCCCTATAATTTACCCTTATTTGAGCTTTGAGATTATGCTTCCCCTGGATTTTAGGACAAATTAATGTTACAGCCCTTTTAGCACTGCTCTGCAATATAGCAGCTCAAAGTCATAGTTTGGTACTTTCATAGTTTACCATTTCCATCATTGTTGCTGAAGAAAGAAGCCAGAGAAAAATATGTAGAGGTTTTGCTGTTAGCACAAGTCCTTTTGTGACTAATTCTTTCCAGCTTATAGGAAGTAAGTTTTCATTCTTCTAATTAGCTTGTGCTTATTTCCAGGTGCCTATACTCTGCATATTGCACAAGGTGCTTGAAATATAAAATACTGATTGAAGTTCCTCTGATGAAACTGACTTCCATTATTAATCCAATCATATGTTTTAAAATTTTTTTTTAACGTTTATTTATTTTTGAGACAGAGAGAGACAGAGCATGAACGGGGGAGGGGCAGAGAGAGAGGGAGACAGAGAATCGGAAGCAGGCTGCAGGCTCTGAGCCATCAGCCCAGAGCCCGACGCAGGGCTCGAACTCACGGTCCGTGAGATCGTGACCTGAGCTGAAGTCAGACGCTCAACCGACTGAGCCACCCAGGCGCCCCTCCAATCATATGTTTTAAATAGCAGTTTTTTAAAAGATTAAATTATTTAAACTGGTTTAATTTGGACACTTTCTGCAGATCAATTACTATAAAAAGCCAAGTATATTTCAGATATGCCACTTATGATCCTACATACATAAATCAGAATGTTCAATGAAGAGAGATAAATATTTAGGAAATATGTTCTAATTTCTGATCTAAAAATAGATTTAAATAGTGGTCAAATATATACTTTTCGGGATGCCTGGGTGGCCCAGTTGTTTAAGCATCAGAGTCTTGATCTCAGCTCAGGTCTTAATCTCAGGGTCATTAGTTCAAGCCCCATGTTGGGCTCTGCGCTGGGCTTAAAAATAATGTATATATGTGTAATTTTTTAAAATGTTTTTTTTATATAGCATATTTTGATGTATAGTAATGCTCTCACCAAATTAAAATAGTAAATTAATGCTGTCAAATTTTTCATCTGAATATATGTAGTTTTTGTTTTCTTAGAAAATTTTAAATATTTCAAATTAAAAGCCTCTAGATTATAGATTTGTGGTTTTGCTAATTTGTGGTATTCTATATTATCCCATGGTTTCCTCGTACATAATATATAATCATGCTTACTTTTTATGGTATATGGCAGTTTTAATAATAATATATACATGTACTGATGATAGTAAAAGGTTAATGAGAGAGCCATGAAATGAATGAGATGCTAAAAGGAGAAAGTGTCTTTTAAAAATTGCTTTGGTGCAGCATTCATACACTCTTGCCCTCAAGAATCTCTGGAATACAGTTCTGTAAATGGGAAGCATTTTTCATACAAGTATAATTTGTATGTCTTTAAAGAAACTCAATAACCAAAAATTTAACATTAAAAATATGCTCTGCTCCACCCCACCCCATTTTCATAGATTTTTTCTATCAGGTTTTATTTGACTTCTGGAAAAAATAGGTTAACTTAATTTTTTTTTTCCAGATTCAGAATGTTCTGAGCAGGAGTCATATTTTTTTTTAATTCATCCCTAAGTATCTTCCATCAAAAATCCTGGATCTTTAAAGGAATTTCAAAGGAATCTTTTATGCATTATCAAGATGTAAAGTAAACTGGTCATGTTTTTAAACTAAAGATAAACGAGCTGAGTTTTTTTTGTTTTGTTTTTTTCCTAAACCACCATTAATCTTTTAATAAGTTGAAGAAACAAGTAACACTGAAAATGTTATCTTTACTATTAGAATGACTGAAATTCTTGCATGTAGCTCTGTGATTCAACAATTTTCAAATGAAATGTCTTTTGTAAAATTACTTTGTGTAATCAATAGGGTATATCAGTGAAGTAATATTAATAAAAATGTATAGGATAAAGATATAACTATAACACTTTATTTCTTTTTTTATGACATTTTTTAAAAAGTTTATTTTTGAATTTTTTTTGTTTGTTTATTTTAGAGAGAGAGAGAGACAAAGTGGGGGAGGAGCAGGGAGAGAGGGAGACACAGAATCCAAATCAGGCTCCAGGCTCTGAGCCTGACGCAAGGCTTAAACCCATGAACCATGAGCTCATGACCTGAGCCGAAGTTGGACACTTAACGGATGGAACCACCCAGGCGCCTGTTGAAAGTTTATTTTTGAGAGAGAGAGCGCAAGAGCGAGAGCACATGTGCATGTACAAGTAGGGGAGGGTCAGAGAAAGAGGAGGCAGAATCTCAAGCAGGCTCCACACTGTCACCAAAGAGCCTGATAGGGGGCTCAATCTCACAAACAAAATGGTTCATTTCTATAACAAAATGGTTTTACTATCCTCAGATGAGTCTATGTCATTGAAATGTCCTTTCTGTGTGTATTGTCAGGGAGCAGGAATTCCTGTCTTCATCAAGATCCTTCTTCCCAGACTAAGAATCAAATGGACATTGACAGGTTAATAGGAGAAAATCAAACTTAATAGGCTAAGAATGGAAAATCCATATAGACATGGAAATTACAAATGCAGGCAACATAAGGTATATATATGTCATTCTGAACTAAGGAGAGGAAGGGGTCTGGGGCTTTAAAAGGAAGGAATGCATGAAAAAAGGTAAATGTTTAGTAAAATGTTTGCTAGGCCACTCTGACACAATGCTAGGCCACTCTGACACAATGGGACATAGAGGACTTTGATCAAACAGATCTTGCTAGGTTCCTCCCTATCTACCATACTTGGCTTATGTAATAATGTGGTTATCTATGGGAATAGCTCTTTTCCTAGAGTAGGTTATCTAAGTTCTTTTTAGGCAGTTGAAGGGGAAGGTAAAGCACTTTTCTTGAATTTGAAGGGTTTTAATTGCTTTTTTTTTAATGTTTTAAAATTTATTTTTGAGAGAGAGCACACGCACACACACACATACACACAAGCATGAGAGGAGGAGGAGCAGAGAGAGAGGGGGGACAGAGGATCTGAAGCCGGCTCTGCACTAACAGCAGAGAGCCCAACTTGGGGCTTGAACTCATGGAGCTCATGACCTGAGCCAAGCTCAGATGCTCAACTGACTGAGCCACACAGTCTCCCCGTTTTAATTGCTTTTTAACTCAAAATGATCTTTATACCAAAGTGGCCCATCTTGGGGCAGCCTGTTGTTGGCTCTTCCAGTACATAAAGATATAAAACTTGGAAAATTACTTTGTTCATCTGCATGCAATAGATTCAGGATCAGCATACATTTACTGAATATTTATTATGTGCCTTTCACTGTGTTAAATACTTTAACCCAAATTATACTCGTGTGTTAGTCTATATTAACTTGAAATATGTGTAAAATTTGAAAATTGTGGGAAAATTTTGCTCACTAAGGATTTTATTTTAGGGAGCTTATTTTGATTAAGAAGAATTTGGTAAATATCATTTATGGTTATTATACAGCCTTTAGGTAGTAGTCTGTGCTCAGACCAAGAATGTTATTGAGAACAGAGACATCTCTTATCTGTTTCGTTTCCTTGGTCCAGTTTTCTTAATAAATATTTGTCACATGGCATGAATTTTCTGAAAAAGCCATAATATTATTTCATGTTATATTTTGTAACTAAAAAAAATCAGATAAAGCTAGTTTTAAATCACTTTGAAATAACTTAGTGACCCTTTAGAATAATACTGTTCAGTAGAACTTTCTGTGATGATGGATATATTTTTATAAGTCTGTATTCAATAGCATAATGGAAAGAACTTAGGACTGCCCCAAGTACAGTTAATTAAATCTCAAAGATTTTTTTTAGTACTTACTTTGTAGTAAGCATTATGATACATGTTGCGGATAGTTCCTGTTCTCAGGGAGCTCAGACTCTAATACAGAAGAGAGATTCCAAACCTATCAGTGATAATACAGTTGGGGATAGGCAGGAAGGAGAGGAGAATTCAAGTTGAACTTTGAAGGATAAGTATGCATTGGGGGTCCACGTAGAGAAAGTAGCATTTGCCAGTAGATGAAGATGGGAGACTATATGGTGCATTCCAGCAACTGTAAGAATTCTCTATTCCTGGAACCTAGGGTGAGTTAGAAAGTTGCTAAAAAGGATGGACAGTTAATCACTCATCAGTTAATGAAATGTTTTGTGTGCCATGCTAAAGAGTTTGGATTATATCTTTAAAGCCATAAGGGAGCTGTTACAGGGTTTTAAACTGATGAGTAAAAAAGATTTTAGCATGAGGGCACCTGGGTGGCTCAGTGGGTTGAGTGTCCGACTTTGGCTCAGGTCATAATCTCATGATTTGTTAGTTTGAGGCCCACATCAGGCTTGCTACTGTCAGTGCGGAGCCCGCTTACGATCCTTTATCCGTCTCTCCCTCTGCCATTCCCCTGCTTGCACTTTCTCTCTCAAAAAATAAATAAAACATTAAAAAAAAAAAAAAGGAGTTTAGCATTTTAACTCAGTACCCTGGTCCCAGGTTTATTTAAGTTTGAAATTTCTAGAGGAAATGAGAACTTTCTGTTAAAATTTATGTTTGATTAGATCTTGTATAATTTTTTCCCTGGTCAGTTTTATTTGCTGTTGTAACAGTTAGAATGGTTAGAATTACCAAAGATCCAGTTTAGAATGACTGAAATATGAAGAAGATTTATAAGCTCATATAATAGAGAATTCAGGAGGTGTGGTGATTTATAGATAAGTTAATTCTGAGGCTCAGCAGCATCACGAAGGACTCTGTTTCTTTCCATCTTTCTGCTGTGCCATTTTCAGCATCTCGGTAGTGGTTTTCTGGCTTGTTCTTAAATAGCTGCAAGAGAACTACCATACCTTCAGCTTGTATACCTACACACAGCATTGTTTGGAGACTGGTAGAACAACAGGCCTTTCTGGGTCCATTTTTAAGATTGAGGAAAACTTACCAGAAAGCTTTCTCTCTCCCGCCCCCATTCGCTTCACATCCCATTGGCCAAAGTAAAGCACATAACTTTTTTTTTTCGTTTTTTGTTTTTGTTTTTGTTTTTTAATTTTAGAGCGCATGTGAGCAGGGGAGAGAGAAAGAGAGAGAGAGAGACAGAGAGAGAGAGAGAGAGAGAGAGAGAGAATCTTAAGCAGGCTCTATGCTCAGTGTAGAACCTAATGTAGGGCTCAATCCCATGACCCTGGGATCATGACCTAAGCTGAAATCAGGACTCGGAAGCTCAACTGACTGAGCCACCCAGGTGCCCAAGCACATAACCTTTCTTAAACCAATTAGTGGAATTTCAACTGTTACTATTAAGATTTATTTACTAGTTAAGGTTTATTTGCTGAGGCTAGGGAGAGAACCAGCCTAAAATACCTGAAATAAAATCAGGGTTATCTGCTTTGAAGACATATCTTCTTTACAGACTTGGTTTATGACCTGCAAAGCTGAAGACGGCCCTGAGAACCATAGGATTTTTCTGTGTAAGAGGCCTTGCCTGGGAAACAAACCAGCTGATCAACCTAGAAGATAGATTTCTATATTGTTCTTGACCAGGGTTATTCTTTTCTAGTCTAGATTAGGAGTACATGGGAGATTTGCTCTTACTAAATTTTTTCTTCCAAATATGTATTTTTAATGATAATGAATCCTTTTTGTGTCTTTTGTTAAGGAGCCAGATTTTTCAAACTCAAATATTTGGAACAGGTTTGTCTGCCCTTTTGCTGTCACTTTCCATCCTAACCGCAAAAGACTTGGCTGCTTGAAGTTTTGGGTGTTTGGTGGGAGAAAGACAATATTGAAGAAAAAAACTGATTATTTCAAAATAATGCTTAGCTGTACTTTTTCTGCTTTAAAAATTTACTTTATGCCCCGTTCTGTTACCTCTGGTATTATTCATGTACTAGTTAGTTAGTGTAGTCATTTCTTTACTCAGAATATTGTGTTACTTAGCAATTAATTCTTAGTTCCCATCTATGGCCAGACTTGGAGTAAATCTCGTTTCTGTTAACCTTCCAGTCACTTTATATTCTGAGGCTAAAATACTATTAGGAACTCTGTAGATACTTCTTTCCTCCCTTCCTGTCTGTGTGCTGTCTTTTCATCCCTGATTATATTGTGAGCACCTATTATGGGTCAGGTAAAATACTGAGGGATACAGTTTACTTAGAGATATAAGACATAGTCTCTCCCAGATTATACTCTATGGTATAAGTAAACCTGTAGTATTAAAATACAGTATGAGAACTATTATGATGAAGTTCTGTACAGGATGCTGTTAGAGCATAGAAAAAGAACTCCATCTCAGACTTGAGGGAAATGGAACAATTCTGGGAGGAAGTAGTGACTTGTTTTAGGTAGAGGATACAGAAATTATAATGGCTGAAGTTGTGAGGGAACTTGATACATTAGGGAACAACATACAGATAGTTTGGTACTTTCTTATATTTGCTTTCTTTATCTTATATCTGCTTTCTTATATCCATTTCTTATATCTGCTGCTTTCTGTATGTCTGTTTCATTCTTCTCTGACCTTACACATTAGTTTCCTCTGTTCAGTTCACATAGTGGAACATAGCTACTAACAACACTTCACTTTTACATCTTAACAGCTTAGGCACCCAGAGGTGAACACCAACTCAATCATTTTGTTTTCAAATCCATATGCCCATGGGTAGGTTCACTCTCTCCTAACTTAGGTCTTGTATGCACCCTGGACAAATCAGTTCTACTCTGGACTGGGGTTTGGGTAAGGTTTGTCATCATGTCACCTTGGGTTAGGTAACTTACCTCGGTAGAAATCAACCATGGCAAAGGGAGGGAGTAAATTAGCAGATGGAATGAAGATTGGTAAAGGGCAGTTCCCAGAAAGGGGTGTGGTATGATAGTGGGCAGGGCAAAACAACGCATGTCAATGTTAGGAGCAGTGGCAGCAGTGTCCAAGTGAGAGATAATGAGGGCCTGAAATTAAAAGGTGGCAGTGGAGATGGAGAGATCCCACTGGACTTGATTGATTGAGTTTGGGCTAAATGAAGAAGGTGCCATCCTTTTATTTATTCATTTATGTATTCACTCAACAAAAAATACTGGCTGAGTGCTTGCTCTATGCTAGCTATAGTTAGGGGTACTGGAGATACAGCAGTACCATAGTTCAAGTTATTGTCCTGGTTATGCTGTAACTTACTCAAAGATTACTCTCATGTTTCTGGCTTAGATGGTTGGGCGAATGGTGGGTTCCATTCACTTGAATTTTAAGAGGGAATGCAATGAATTAATTTTTGGAGATAATAAGTTTTCAGTGATAATGGTATATTCAGGAGAAGTTAGATACATGGGTTAGGGGCTTAGGAGAGGGCAGAGTAAGAGGTCTAGAATTGGGAGTCGTGACCACATGGTGGTGGCTGAAGTTTTAAAAACTTGTAAGGTAGGATTTACTTTGTATGTGTGTATGTACAGTTCAGTGAATTTCAACATGCATATGGATATATGTAGCTGCCACCACAATTAGCATACGTAATGGTACAGGTTACATTGTGGTACCCCTTCTGGTTACACCCTTACTCCATCCCTAATCCTGAAAAGCAATGAGCTATTTTTCTTTTTCTCTGTAGTTTTTGTTTGTTTGTTTTAAGAATGGGATATAAATGGAAAACAGAATAATAGAGCCTTTAAAGACTGGCTCCTTTCATTCAGCATAATGCCTTTCAGATTCATTCAAGTTGTTGTGTCCAGCAATAGTTTGTTGCTTTTTATTGCCCAGTGGTACACCATTGTATAGATGTACCATTGTTTCTTTATTCATTCACCCACTAAAGAACATTTGGGTTGTTTCCATTTGGTCGAAGTTATGAGTAAAGCAACTTAGAAACATTCATGTATAGGTTTTTGTGTGAATGTAAGCTTTCATTTCTCTAGGGTCAGTGCCTAGGAGAGAGATTGTTGGATTATATGGGAGGTATATGTTTAACTTTATAAGAAACTGTTAAACTGTTTTCCAGAGTGGCTATACCATTGTCACTCCCACCAGCAGTGTATGAGAGTTCCAGTTGTTGCACATCCTTGCTAGCACTTGGTACTTTCAAGATAGGTAGCTTTTAATTTTAGCCATTCTGTCAAATGGTCAGTGGAAGCTCATTGTAGTTTTAATTTGCATTTTTCTAGTGGCTGATGATGCTGAACACATTTTCATGTGATTATTTGCCTTTAATATATATATCAAGTGTCTGTTTAGATTTTGTCCCATTTTTTAATTCAGTTATTTGTTTTCTTGCTGTTGAGTTTTGAGAGTTCGCTGTATATTCCAGATATCCATCCTTTGTTGGATATGTGAATTGCTTTTTTGGTTCTCACAACAGTGATTTTTTTTTTTTTCAGAGCAAAAGTTTTAAATTTTGATGAAGTCCAGTTTATCTTTGTTGTTGTTGTTGTTGTTGTTGTTGTTTAAATGGGTCATCCCTTTGGTGTCATATCTTAAAACTGTGCCTAACCCAGGTCATAAAAATTTCTCTTATTTTTTCCCTGTAAGTTTTATAGTTTAGATTTATGGTCTGTTTTGAGCTATTTTTCATATAACATGTAAGATTAAGGTTGATGTGTGTGCTTTTTACATATGGATAGGCAGTTGTTCCTGTTGTTGAAAAGAACATCCTCTCTCCTTAGAATTACTTTTGCATCATTGTCAAGTCTGTTGGCCGTATTTGTTTGGGTCTATTTCTGTGCCATCTATTCTTTTCCACTGATATGTTTATATCTGTGTATAATAGCATACTGTCTTGATTACTGTAGCTTCTAGAAAGTCTTAAAACAGGGTAGTGTGGTTCCTGTAACTTGATTTTTCTTTTTCATACTTGTTTTAGATAGTTTAGATCTTTTGCCTTTCCATATACATTTTAGAATCTGTATCTATAAAAAAAAAAAATCCTTCTGGGATATTGGTTGGAATTGCATTAAATCTACAGACCATTTGGAATAGACTTGAAATCTTTACTATGTGGGGTCTTCCAGTCCATGAATATGATATGGTTTTCCATTTATTTAGATCTTACCTGATGTCTTTCATTAGCATTTTTTACCATACAGATCCTATATTTGTTTTGTCAAATTTATGCCTAAATATTTCTTTTCTTTTTTCTTTTATTAGATGTTGTTAATGGGATGCCATTAGAATCTTGTTTTCTATTTGTATATTGCCATTGTGTGTGTGTGTGTGTGTGTGTGTGTGTGTGTGTGTATACATATACACACATGTATATGTATATAGATTTATGATTGATTTTTTTTTTGACATTGTACTATGACCTTGCTAAACTCACTTCTTAGTTCTACGAGGTGTTTGAGGGGGGGTGGTTTGTTTGATTTTGGTAGATTCCTTTCGATTTTTAAGTGGACAATAATGTCTTCTAAGGATAAAGATAGTTTTAGTTCTTCCTTTGTAATCTGTGTGCACTGATTAGTACTTCTAGTATGATGGTAGCCAACAGTGGTGAGAATGTGTGTTCTTGCCTTGTTCCTGATTTTAAGGGGGAAGCATTTAGTCTTTACCACTAAGTATGATGTTGACTGCAGGTTTTTTGTAGATGTTCTTTATCGAGTTGAGGAAATTCCCTCCTATTCCTAATTTTCTAATGTTTTCATGAAGGGATGTTGGATTTTTTAAATACTTTTCTGCATCAAGTGATATGATGATGCAATTTTTCTTCTTTAAATCATTAATATGATGGATTACACTGAGTGATTTCCATAGTAAACTAGCTGAGCATGCCTAGTATAAACTCCTCTTGGTCACTGGGTGTGTGTGTTTATACATCATTGGATTTGATCTGCTAATTTTTTGTTGAGGATTTTTGTTTCTGTGTTCAAGAGGGATATTGGCCTATAGTTTTCTTATTTTGTAATGTTTTTATCTGCTTTGATATCAGAGTAATTTTGTCTTCATAAAATGAGTTGGGAGTATTTCCTTCTCTTTTCTGGAAGAGATAGTGTAGAATTGGTGTTATTTACCTAAATGTTTGGTAGAATTACCTGTGAAACCATTTGGGCCTGGAGATTTCTTTTTTGCAAAGATTATTTAATCACAATATTTATTTAATAGTTATAAGAATATTCATGTTACTATTTGATTTTGGTTGAGTTTTAGTAGTTATTAATTACTTATTAAAAGATGTGTTTGGGGTGCCTGGGTGGCTCAGTTGGTTAAGCATCCGACTCTTGGTTTTGGCTCAGGTCATGATCCCATGGTTCATGAGTTCAAGTTCCACATCGGGCTCTGTGCTGACAGTGTGGAACCTGCTTGAGATTCTTTCTGTCCCTCTCTCTACCCCTCTCCACTCGTGCTCGCTCTCTCTCTCAAATAAATAAACTTAAAAAGAAAAAAGACATGTTTTGAGGACCAAGTTTTGCTGCTGACTAGCTGTGTGACCTTGGGAAAGGTACCTCAGTGTTAACCTCTCTGGTCCTTAATTTGTTCATCTGAAAAATTAAAAAGACTTTTTTTGATTCCTTAAGATTTTTCCTGGTTTTTGGATTCTAGAATTCGGGTAGGATAAAAGTGTATGTGTTTGAAGTTTATGTGAAAGGATTGTGAGCCTCTGTTTCTTTTTCATCTGTTAGTGTTTGAACATTGGTTTACCTTGATTCACTTAGCCTTTTAACAGAGAAGTTCTGTATTTTCTTATCAGTGGATTATGTACTGATGAAAAGGTATGGTTAGAGGCAGGCCTTTTTATGGATTTATACATGATATACTTACGGTATACGAAAAATTACTTTCATAATTATGTAAGAAGATGTAAGGTAAATCATATGCTGGCTTTTAATGTTCTATATTTTTGAAGAATTAAATTACCAGTTTAGAATTTATAGAGTGTTAGAAATGCATTTCTCTTTTGGTGATTACTCTTCTGAATCTTCATAACATAGTGATTATCTTTCTGATTTAAAAAGTCACTCATTTTTAGCTACTTAATGGAGATAATGTCTATAAATATTTTATGTACAATTCATTTTCAAAAGGTGCACACTTGTGTATCCTGTCCATTTATTGGGTTAAAGCAAAGTGAAAATAGCATACAGATCTGCTGCTGAAGGAAACATTAAGTGGCAGCTGCAGCTGGAGGATTTTACGTAGGCACCTGTGGGTTTGAGTGCGTTCAATATACAGACTGCAGCAGGAGGCTGGCACTGCCTCTGCTGACTCCAGTACACTCCTTCACTGCTGTCTGCCGATCTCTCCACTGGCCAGAAGACAGACAAAATGGTGCAGCACGTAGAGGGCATGGGAAAAAAATAACCGTCAATATGATTCGAAGGTGGGTTTGCTGCATTGAATAGCAGAGAAAATTGTTTAACAAGATTAAAAGCTTGGATATAGTTCAGTGTGTCAGAAATCCTTAGCTGTTTTAATGTTTGATTGTGACCATTTAAGAATGAAAATGTATAGTTCTGAAATCTGCATGCTCCCTATATATAGAGGTTTCGGGTATATTGCATGTGTAACATTTAATAAATGTATGCATGGTAGATTATAAACAGATTTATATTTGTACTAAATGTGTATAATGTGTGTGTGTGTTGTGTGTATATATATGTATAGATAGATAGATAGATATAACACACAACACACACATACACATGAAGGGTTTTTTTCCCTATTAATACTAGATTGTTAAAAAGTAAACACAGGTTTTATATTTTTTCTGTTTTATATTTGTCGCAGCTCCTACCAATGTCTTTTTCTTTATATTGTTCATTTATAATAGTAGAGAGCATTAGTAGAGCATTCTCTGGTGAGATGGAAAATAAGTAGAATGAACACTGGAGTTGGCACTTCATATTTTATTGATGACTGTAATGCAGTGTGAGTTCGCATTGCACATAGTCATGATTTAAATGATTACCTCTTTTATGAAAGCAAAATGTTTGTAAGAACGGCCATGTTGTAGACAGTGAGTATAAAATGAAGAGAGGAAGTAGGACAAGTAAAATTTCTCTGTCCTTGGTTTCTTGAGCAATGTTCAGCATTGACTCAAGGCACTGTCATTTTAGAAGTACAGTATAGAAACAATTGAACATCAAGCATAGAAAAAACATGGAGGTTTAGTTTCCCACCCCTTCCCGGAAGCACTTTACTTATGTACTCATATATTTTGGGTTTCAGTGGCTGCATGTTACTGGGGAGCTGTCCAGTTGAGACAAGATATATTTACTTAAGCCACACCCAACAGATTGAGCTTTTTTATGCATTCGGGCACTATTTTAATCCTGTGCTGATTTGTAACCATCATATGTGGGATGCCTTTGAGTTGTAAAAAGAAACAAAATACTAGATTCACAGGTTTCAGCTTAATGTGCTCTTGAATATCTGAGTTGTTTTATTAATAGCACAGAAGAACAGTATTTAAGTTATGCAGCATTATCTGAGGCAGAGAGAGAGATTGAGAGAGGAAATATTTGTATGGTGCCAGTAAAAGTGTACTGCAAGTGCTCTGATCATATAGGAACAGTGCTGCTGGTATACTATTTTTTGGTTAGTGTTGTAGGTGTTAAATTGGGGTTTGACATTAGAGTTCAAATTCTCTTCTTTGAGAAAGTATTTGTCCAGGTGCCTTAAATATTTCACTTAATTTTTCTGTGCTTTAAAAAAATTGCAAAAGATTAAGCCTGAGTTTAAATCTATTTATAATATTGTATTCTATACTAGTGACATGTTGTATGTGAAATCTATTTATAATATTTTATTCTATACTAGTGACATGTTGTATGTGATAAGAATTAACAACTGTATGGCTGTTTGCCACTGTGTTGGATTACCTCAGCCACTTTACTATAAACAGAAATAAGGAGGATCAGCACGCATCTGAGTAGTCTGCAGAGTGCTCAGATGCTGTATTTTCACAAACTCTTTCTTTTAGACAAAGCAAATTCACTGTTTTCTTCCCCGAAAGAAAAATAACCCTCTCATCTATACTATATTCCTTTGATTTTATTGAATAACACAGAAGAATAATATGGGATTTTTATATGTCAGATTTAGTGACAGTAGATAGCTAACTATAGACTGAAATATCCTATATTATTAGAATGTTTCATGTATCTAAAATGTTATATAACCCTGATGGAATGTTGCAGATGAAACAAAGAAATCTGATTGGTTCCTCACAAGACACAGCAGCCTTGAAATCTATTCTAACCAGAGGCTTCTATAGCAGACTGGATGGCTAGTTAGCATCACAGTAAAAGCATAAAAAATACAGTGGAGACAGGGAGGGGTTTGAAAGAGAAAATGAAGTTAAAGCACTTCAGTAATTTCTCTCTTTGGAGCATTTTATTTCCTTGCAGGGGTTCCCCCCCCCCCCCAACTTTGGCCTTTTTTTTTTCTTACTGTTATTTCAAGGGTGTTATATTCTATTAAGTTAACAAACTTTCTAAATAGTATTTAATCAACTAGAAGAGCCTCTCTAAAAAGAGTTTTACTTTAAGTGATGGTGTGGGTTAATGAAGAATATGATTTCAGAATACTTATTAAATATAGATGAGTGGGACTTGGGGGAAGGCAGGAGGATGTGATGGTAAAGAGTTCTGAAGAACAGGCCACTAATAAGAACTCTTTGGCCCTACCCTTCACCATCCTATTAAAATTGTATTAGATGATTTGTCATCTAAGACTTCAGTGATGCTTGGTGAGGACACATTGTTATTGACATTCAAACAGCAGCCCATTGCAAGTCAAAACAGGTGGAGAATTGTTTGCTGTCTGCTGGCTGTTAGAAACACCCTTGAAATGTGCGAACAATATATGTTATCTATTATGTATTTATTATTCTTGGCTAGATGGTCTGCTGGAATATAGTTGTAAATTACAGTACCAAATGTCCAACCCTTTTATCTTTTACAGAAAATATTTAAAATACATGTGTAGTTTGTTTTATTAAAATTTGAAATTCTTATATATAAACAGTAATAGGTCAACCTCATTTATAGGTTTAGGGGAGGGAAAATTACTGTGAGCAGGAAATGAGCATTTAAATTAAGAAAATTAATTAAATTGAAAGGAAGTAGAGAAACATAAAGCATATTTAAACAGTAATATCTAATATATGGATATATTCTGATAAAAACCAACTGTATCTTTTAGGTTCCATTTCTGTGCTTACTTTCTAAATTATCCGATATGCTAATAGAGTCAGGCCGAAGGCAGCTGGCTGCTAGTGTTACAAGCTGAAAACAAAATGGCTGGCAAGGATTAGTACTGTAAATTTGCAATAGAGAACTGGATGCAATTAAGATATCTTTTGTGGAAGGAGACTGTTACAAAGTAAGTTGATGAGGGAATGACTGTTGTAGTAGATGTCTTGGGCAATAAAGAAACATCTTTTTATTAAAGAAAATGTAAAAATACTTTATTACAGCGTAAAAACAAAAGATTTTATACTGTAAATAAAGAGTAATTCATTTTCAGCAAAGCAATAAAAAACCTCTTGTTAATATTCATTTAACCATCATTGTCTTTGTAATTCTAAGATCCAGGTAGTTTCTGAGTGTATTATTTATGAATCTTTCGGATTAACAGTATGGTTACAGATAAAAGAAATAAAAAATGAATATATTCTTAGAGTAGGGAGGAAATTCAGAGATAAGTTTTATTAGTATTTTATTAGTTTTATTTAGTAATGAATCTTTTAGATTAGAATCTTTCAGAAGGATAAAAGAAATAGAATAACAGGAAAATTTAGACATAATGAGAATAGAGTTTAGAAAGTAACTTCATCTATAGGTTTGTATATTAATATGGATTTTTCTCTGTATAAAACTATAAGCCTTATCTGTTGATTTTAAGCAATTGTCAAAAGATTAAATGATGTCAAAATTGTTGGTAGGCTCAGACTGAGAAATCGCTTCAGGACGTTTTAGTTACTTAGGTTGAAGATAGCACATTAGCTCACAAGTTTGTCTCTCACGGTATGATGGCTACATACGGTAAAGAGGGCAGACAATATAAATTTGTCATCTCCACTTCTCCAGCACTTAGTGCAATGCCCTAGCACTTAGTGGGTGCCTCCTAACTGGTGAAGAATAATGATAGCAAACACTTTGTATGTGCATAGAAAGACATACACCCACACATAAATACATACATAATTATACTCATTTACTTTTCAGAACCTGTGGGATAAATTATATTACAGTTGACCCTTGAACAATTGAGGGTTGGGAATGTTGATTCCTGCGCAGTTGAAAATCCACAAATAACTTTTGACTCTCCAAAAATTTAACTACTAATAGTCTACTGTTGACTGGAGGCCTTACAGATAACACAATTGATTAACACATAGTTTCTGTGTTATATGTATTATGTACTATATTCTTATAATGAAGTAAGCTAGAGAAAAGAAAAAGCTAAGAAAAGCATAAGGAAGAGAATATACATTTATAAAATCACGTATAAGGGTCCACACAGTTCGATTCCATGTTGTCAAGGATCACCTGTACTTTATGTTACTCACTTAGCAGATGAAGAAACAGAGGCAGAGAAAAAGAAGTTAAATGACTTGGCCAAAGTCCTACAGCAAGTATGGAATTTGTTCTTGTACGGTCCCGAAGTCTTTTATCGTCTCTTCCTCAGAGGTATTAGTATTCACCAGTACCCTTAACCCTCAGGAGGACATGTTGTGCATATAATCTGGCAGAAACTGCAGAGCGGAGAAAACCTTTCTGCTGCATCTCTTTCAAAATTGCTTTAACTGATATTTTGTTTTCTAAAATCCTTTTCTATCACTTAGCTATAGCTGATGGACCATTATCATCATCAGCTAGTGTAGATGTCACTTTTGAAAGCTGTTTAAAAGCCCATAGCGAGCGTATTCAGGAAGCAGTTGGGAAATATGTGAAGCTTTCTGCACTCCCAAAATGGCTGCCAACATGTAACCTGCCATCAAGTCCACTTGATTAAAACTTCTGGATGCTTCTCAACTTTGTCTTCTCTTGTCCTCTTCCATTCTCACTTCCTAATTTTAGCATTTCCTTTTTTCTCACTTAAATTATTATGTCTCCAGTCTTAGTACCCTTAGTCCATTCTTTATTTTGCTACAATAATGAATTTTCATAAATGTAAATCCCCATAACTTTCAAAATAAAATATGGCATGTCTTTTCACTAGTTCTCATTGCTATAACCATATCCTAACACAGATGCACACAGACATAAATAATACAGACTCATACATACAGATTTAGGATTTGGTTAAAAAAAAAAAAAAAAAGTTGGTTTTGAATCTCCTTTATCAGAGATGAAAAGTCCTAATACAAATGTATCCATGAGCAGTATTTAGTTTAGTATTATACGTATTCTAAAATTTACTAAGTGGTAACATTCTCTCTATAGAATTCTGCATCTGGCTTATTTTATTTTGCTCTTGTTGGTATATAGGATTTGGTTGATTTCTTGTATGTGTTGTATATTATTCAATTTTATGAGCATACTTCTTTTATTTTTTTTCCCTCCTAACAGAAATCTGAGTTTATTTCAGTGTTTGTTTTGTTCTGTGTTATTACAAATAATGCTGCAGTAAATATCCTTACACACATATCAGAGTTTCTCTAGGAGCTATACCTAGAAGTTGAATTGCCAGGATGTAGATTATTTGCATTTCACTTTTACTAGATAATTTCTGTGCTGTGTCACTACTAATTTATAGTCTTCTCAAAAGTGTTTGAGAGTCCCGTTTTGCCATATCCTTCCCAACATTCACATGGTCAGACTTCTTCATTTTCCTCAATCTGGTATGCTCTTTTTCTTATTGATTTATGGATATTCTTTGGATATGGCAAACTATATAGCCCATGGGTCAAATCCAGTCTACCACCTGTTCTTGTGCAGCCTGTGAGCTAAGGATATTTTTTACAGTTACTTTATGATTCAGCAAAAAAAAAACAAAAAAAAAAACAAAAAAAAAAAACCATAAAATGTCACAACATGTGAAAATTATATGAAATTCAAATTTCAAATTGTAGATTGATCCTTAGTCCTTGATAGTTATTGCAAATATCTTTTCTCAGTGTCTTTTCTGTCTTAAAACTTTGCTTTTGGTTAGACCAAAACTTTGGTCTTTTGGTTAGACTAAGACTAAAACTCTAAACCTCTGTGGAATGTAAGTTTAAAATTTTAATTTATTCATGTTTTTCATTCTTTATTCCCCCTATGTTGTTTCAGAAAATTGTTTTTAAATAGTTGAAGTTTTGTGTTTTTTATTTTCAGATTTTTATTACATTTTGATTTTTTTCCCCTTTCCCCTTAATTTTTTGATAATGAGAATATGGCTTGACAGGGAATCTATTTATTTTTTCTCCTGTGAAAAAGTTAATTTTTGTACCTTATTTGTTGTTGAATAGCCTTTCCTTTCTCCAGTACTTTATAATGCTGTTTTCTCATATATGAAGTTCCTTTATTTACATGTGAGTCTTTATTCAGTTTCTTTATCCAGTTACTTCCTTATTTTTTGATTAAATATTTCTATATTCTTTTTTCCTAATGTTTATTTTTGAGAGAGAGAGAAGCAGGGGAGGGACAGAGACAGACAGAGAGAGAGAGAGAGAGAGAGAGACATAGAATCTGAAGCAGGCTCTTACATCTCAGAGCCTGATGTGGGGCTCAAACCCACAAACCATGAGATCATGACTTGAGCTGGGAGTCGGATGCTTAACCAACTGAGCCACCTAGGTGCCCCTAAATATCTTTGTATTCTACTAGATCCTAATGATTCCTTTTATTCAACCACTTAATCATTGTTGTATTTACATTTCCTGGTTACTTAAGAGAAAAATACAATATAGTAATACTCTAGTAAAGACCTTACACATGACAAGTTTAGAGAGGGAAATAATGTTTTGAATTTGTATGTTACATATAACAAGGTTTTTTCTTTAAAAAAACTTTTTCTGGGGCACCTGGGTGGCTCAGTTGGTTAAGTGTCCGACTTCAGCTCAGGTCATGATCTCGTGATCCGTGAGTTCGAGCCCCGCGTCCGGCTCTGTGCTGTCACCTCAGAGCCTGGAGCCTGCTTCAGATTCTGTCTTCCTCTCTCTCTGCCCCTCCCCCACTCATGCTCTGTCTGTCTCTCTCTCTCTCTCTCAAAAATGAATAAACATTAAAAAAATTTTTTTTTAAAAAACACCTTTTTCTGTAAAACATTTTGACCTTGAATTTTTATTTTCATTGCCCTTATAATGAAATAATATAGGCATATGGGATAAACAAAGTATAACTTTTTTTGTGAAAAAAATTGAGGGATAGTTAGATAATATTTTTTATTGACTTTTTATTACTTTGGTTTTTCAATGAGTGTCAATAGATTTAAACACACTTATCAGAACAGAAAGATGTGCCTTTTCTTAGAGGTGAATTTTGGGAGGGGAATATTTGATTTTTAGTCTGGTAACTATCATCCTATCCCTTTAGGGAGTAAGAGGAATAACTATGAAAGTTTATTTTGTTATGAACATATGACATAAAATAAAAATTTTCTATTAGTAGTGCTGTTGAAACTTATCCTCATATATGAAGGCAGGAATTTGAGGTGAAAACCACTTTATCCTGACTTCCCAGGTATATAGTAGTTTCTCATAGACATCCTGAGGGTAGAGATCAGAAACTGGGGGACAAAGGGAGATCTAATTAGAAATGAAGCAGGAAAATGAAGGTCTTACAGACCATGTTAAGAATTTGTATCTATTCTAAGGGGGATCACTCTAACATTTTAAACATTAGATGGGAAAACTATTACATTTGCATTTCTAAATGATTACTCAGCTATTTTATGGATAAACATTTAGAAGAGAATGGACATGGGAGTTGGAGACAGGTTGGGGTCAAGGGACATTTAGGAAAGAAAAATCAGCAACATTTGGTGATGAATTCATTGAGATGAGCTCTGATAGAGTATCAAGTTTGAAAGGGTGAGGGAAAAAGTGAGAATTTCGTGTTTGGATGTTTTGAATTTGAGGTATATACGATACATTCAAGTAGAGATTTCAAAAAGGCAATTAGTAATTAGTAGACGAACCTTTCCAATTTTTACATAAATAGATGAATAAGGAGCTCCCTAGTAGAATAAAGGATTTAAAAGTAAAACATAGGGGCGCCTGGGTGGCTCAGTGCAGACAGCTCAGAGCCTGGAGCCTGCTTTGAATTGTGTCTCCCTCTCTCTGCCCCTCCCCCACTCACACTCTGTATCTCTGTCTCTCAAAAAAATAATAATAATAAATAAACATTAAAAAAAAGTAAAACATAAGCATTTGTGTTGAGTATTAAGAATCGTTATAGAGCTCCTGTTGGAGAAATACTTGTTTGGTTTAAAAAAAAAAAATCAAGGGATGAAATAATTTCATTTCTAGCTGTTCATTTTTTCCTCCTTCTAGTCCTAGATCTAGAATTGATAAGGCACTAAATAGAGGTTAAGATTAATTAGATTGTAAATTAAATTTTTTGTTAAAGTGACTTATTATTTATCCTTTGCAATCTCCCATCTTATGTTCTCTATCTTGGTTAATGGAATTACAGTCAGTCCTTCCCAATCATGAGTTCTAAGGCATCCAGAATTCCCTTCTTTCACTCATTTCACTTTTTTTTTTTTTGCCTTATTATATAACAACATTTGTTGCAGTTAATCATTCTCTTTTCCTTGAAGTTTTCTCTTCACTTAACTTCCAGGATACCACCCTCTCCTAGCTCTGTTGCTCCCTATCTCCCTGGTTTGTTCTTTCTCATCGCCCCAGTCTCTAAATGGCATAGTGCCCCAGGGCTCACTTTTCACTCATTAATTAATTCAGCAGCTATCTTTTGAGCACCTACGGCGTGTCAGCGGTTGCTCTAGGCATGGGGGATAGAACAGTGGATACAACATTATTTGCCCTCATGGAAGTTACATTCTAGTAGAGAAGCTGCCCAAAATTAAAGTACATAAGTAAAGTACAGAATATATTAGTGATAACTACTAAGGAGAGACAAGAACCAGGGAAGGGAGACATACTTTTTACTTGTCTATGCATTTGTGTAAAAAGTATGTCTGTGTAACAAAACTGAGAAGTGACCATTGGATTTAGCGATGGGCTTTATAGGAGATCTTGGTAAATGTGACTTTTCTGGAGCGGTGTGGGCAAAAGGCTGATAGGAGTGTATTTGAGGAAGAAAGGGGCAGGAAAACTGATGATAGTGATTAGAAACATCTCTTTCACAGGGATGCAAGGTCTTTGTGATTCTCAGTCCCAAATATTCCATGAACCTACCCTTTCTTCTGTATTCTCGGTGTTAGTGCATTTATTCAGGCTTTCCTTTCCTTTGGGCTTAGTGCAGTGATCTCTTTGCCTTTAGCCTGTGACCCCATAATGCCAACTTAATATATGCTTGCCAAATTTGTCTTTTGAAAACACTGGTCAGATCATGCTCCTCCCCTGCTCAGTGTCCTTCATTTTCTTCCCTACTTCACTTAGAGGGTGAAGTCTACTCATAAATAATGACTATGCCTTTTGTGATTATGCCTCTGCCAACTTTTCTGCTTTCATAGCCTGCCTCTTCCGTATACTTTCTGCACTCTAGTTCTGTCAAACTCTGGATTTTCCTAAGTGCACCATGTTCTTTTATTCTTGTCTGTTTTTATAAATAAAGTCTGGTACTGTTCCTGAACATCCCTTCTCATACTTTAGGAGCTGTGGCTTGCCTGAGACCAGGTTAATGTGAAGAAGCAGAGGCTATTCCAGTTTTTAGAATCTTATTAGGAAGCTTTTCATCTAGGTGACATCATCATCTTGGTGGTAGAACTTCTCAAGCCCAGCCCGAGGGAGTAAATTGAGTCTAGTTATTGATAGGTTAAAACCACCTTGACATTACACAATATTATCCCAGTTTAGTCCACAATCCCCCAAGCCACCAAAATCAGTAATAAACAGGGAGTTAACCCATGAATGTAAACTTCATCCTCAATTTAGAGATCATATCCTTCTGTACAGTTAGTGTTTCTTACCTGTAGGATCTGTCTGTTAGCACTGGAAACTTGCAGATGGATCCGGTTCATCACTGTCTCATAGCTCCGCTCAGTGTCTACTAACGCTTCTTGACTTTGGCTGCACGTTCAGTCATCCAGGGAATTTTAAAGACCCTGTCATGCTTGGGTCTGACTCTAAGTATTCTCATTTCATTAATCTGGGTGGTAACTTGAGCGTAAGGATTTTTTTTTAATCCCTGGATTTCTAGACCAGTCTGATATGTGGCCAAGATTGAGACTTATATGTATCCTCAACATCCAGTTCCAACAGATAAGAACACCAAAAATACATAAGGTAAGAGTGTGTTTGTGTATACACCTACTGACATTCAGTTATAATTTTTTTTTAATTTTTAATGTTTTTTTTTTCTTGAGAGAGAGAGAGCGAGAGACAGTGTGAGTGGGGGAGGGGGCGGAGAGCAAGGGAGACACAGAATCCCAAGCAGGCTCCAGACTCTGAGCTGTCAGCACTGAGCCCGACACGGGGCTCAAACTCACGAGCCATGAGATCATGACCTGAGCCGAATCAGATGCTCAACTGACTGAGCCACCCAGGTGCCCTGACATTCATTTATAATTTTAGCTGTTGTTAAGTTGCTGTGTTGGACTCTTTTATTCAAAGCCTCAACCCCACAAAGTGTTTAAAAAGTGTAAATTGACAAAAATAAACTGAAAATTCCTTCTAGCTCTGTCATTCTATGCTTATCTGTAAGAGATATCTATGCTTCCTAAAAATTCCATGCAGAAAAAGCTGGTGAACTCAAGAATTTGAGTGAGCCATACTGAGTATCTAATTTGAGGTGAAGAGGTTTGAAATCAGAGATTGTTTCAAAATCACCTTGGAATTTTTTCATCTTTTTTTGGTCTCGTACCAACTGTAACATGTCATGATATATTTGTGTATAGAAAGAGAATGGTGGAGAAGAGAACAGGCTTTAGAATTAGGCCTGGCTTCAGATCCTGGATCCTGCACTTAACTAACTCCAGCTGTGGCCATATTTGCTGAAAATCTCAACTCCTGTTTCCTGATCTATCAAAAAGAAAAAATGATAATTAGATTATAAGGTTTTATTGAGGATTGAGTGACATAAATTTGTAAAACACTTAGCACAGTGCCTGACACATAATAAGAGCCAAAGAGGTAGTGTCTGTTTTCATCAATGTTGGCACAGCTGAAGAAGCTAGGGCTTGAATTTTCTTTTGCAGTGATGTAGGGCATGTCAACATGTCTACCTGTTTAGTTAATTTGAGTGTATGGACAGTGTGCATTCTTGGAATTATATGATGAGGATAGCAATTTGCCTTTGTGGTCTTCCTCCCCTAAACCTATAACCAAAGTCTAATCATGAGAAAAACATCAGACAAACCCCAACTGAGGGCATTCTACTAAACTGACCCGTACATCTCAAAACTGTCAAGGTTACCAACAAAAAAGTCTGAGAAACTAATCTAAGGAACCTAATATGTGATGACTAAATGTAATGTATCACGGAATGGAAAATATATATTAAATAAAAACTGAGGAAATCTCAAAGTGTGGACTTTAGTTAATAATGTATCAATATGATTCATTAGTTTTGGCAAATGACTAATCTAAGTGGGAAACCAGGTGTAGGGTTTATGAGATTTCCCTATACTACCTCAGCAACTTTTCTATAAATCTAAAACCATTCTAAAATAAAAGTTAGTGCTCCCTTTGGCAACACATATACTAAAATTGGAACGATACAGAGAAGATTATCATGGCCCCTGCACAAAGATGACACACAAATTCATAAAGCATTCCATATTTTTGAGGAGGACAGATATCATATGTTTTCACTCCTGTGTGGATCTTGAGGAACTTAGAGAAGACCATGGGGGAAGGGAAGGGGAAAAGAATAGTTACAAACAGAGAGGGAGGGAAGCAAGCCATAAGAGACTCTTAAATACAGAGAATAAACTGATGGGGGTGGGGGGTGGAGGAGAGGGGGAAATGGGTGATGGGCATTGAGGAGGGCCCTTGTTGGGATGAGCACTGGGTGTTTATGTAAGCGATGAACCATGGGGATCCACCCCAAAAACTAAGAGCACACTTTGCACACTGTATGTTAGACAATTTGACAATAAATTATATTTAAAAACTAAATAAATAAAATAAAAATTTTATTAATAAAAAAGAAAAAATATATCATTGTAGATACATTTTTTGTTTAATTTTTTTTTAACATTTATTTATTTTTGAGAGAGAGAGGTACAGCACAAGCAGGGGAAGAGCAGAGAGAGAGGGAGACACAGAATCCAAAGCAGGCTCCAGGCTCCAGGCTCCGAGCTGCCAGCACAGAGCCTGACGCGGGGCTCAAACTCACAGACCGTGAGATCATGACCTGAGCCGAAGTTGGCCACTCAACCAACTGAGCCACCCAGGCGCCCCGATACCTTTATTTTTAAAGGTTGCTCCATTAATTTAATTCTGTGTTAGGCTTGACATTTTGTATATTCATTGTGCACTTTGAAAGCACAGTCATCAACTTTTAAGATACATTATTGCTGGTGATTGCTCCATTTACAATTAGCGAGTCTACTTTGTTTTCCTCTTATTAGTCCTCATCATTGATGCATAGCTCTATCATGAGAATCAAAACATTCTGTGTTTAGAACTTTTCTTGAGCCTACGGATCAGACCTTCTGGGATACCTTAGGCAATTTTGGATAACTTAGGCAAATATAAGTTAATAACTCATCATAGGGAAGTTATTTTTCTTATTTAGATTTAGAATATATAAGCTAGATCTGTGAAAACCTGTGAAAAGTACTGATAGCATTATGTTAATAAATACTTCTTAGTTGGTATAGTGTGCTTCCTTTTTTCTTTAGAGGAAGAGCCACTATAGATGTTTTCTAACGAACAAAATCAATTTTAGGTGGCTCTGGGCTTCCCTATGAAAGTTCTTATTGATAATTAAGATCTCTGAGACTGTTATGGAGGATAAGGGCTTAATGTTTAGGATAATGCCACTCTTCTTTTTATAGTTATAGTTTGGATAAGAAAAGAAAAACACTGAACTTCTTAAATTGTGTCTCAAACCACATTAATACCACTTATTTTTTTCTTGAACTTGATTTGGTTTTATGAATGCATTAATTTTAGAGCTGGCCCTTGACAAAATTAATTCAACAATGTTTTTTGTTTGTTTGTTTGTTTTGAGAATACCCATGCCATACCAGATTCCAAGTTGGCAGTGAAAATACCAAGATGAAAAAGGCTTTCAAAGGCACACTTTAAACTTTTTATAGTCCAAAGATAGTCATATAAATAATTAATCATTATGCAGTGTGGCAGTGCTGTAAAACAGATATGGGTAATGTGCTATAGAAGCACAGAAGAGGGAACAATTAATTCTTAATGGGAGGCATCCCAAAAATCTTATAGAGAGGATCAGGGAATGATATTTAAGCTATCTTTTGGCGAAAGGATGTTGTTACTGATGGGATGATGATAAATGAAGATTCCAGTTATCAAAAAAAAAAAGAAAAAAGATTCCAGTTTCCATTTATTCCTAAGTGTTTATTTAGTGCCAGGTGGCATGCTGTGTTTTATATACATTACTACATTTGTTTTTTACTACAACTCCATAGGTATTATAGCTTCATAGATAAAGAAATTGAGGTTCAGGGAAATTAATGAATATTCCTAAGTAGTTCAAAGATTGAGTCCAGCTTAGTTCTGCTAGACACCAATCCCTGTTAAAATGTGTTGGATATAATTTCTTATATTGTCAAGTAAAGGCAGCTGCATTTTAAGTAGAAGAAATAGCGTGAATAAATTGATGGAGGCATTATAATGCATTTCCTCTTTGAATATCATCAAGTAGTTTGGTGTGCCAGCATATAGGGGAATGTATTATTTAGGATGTTACAGTTGCAGGGAATAGAGTATTTGTCCCAGAATTGCTTGAACCCGGGGTTCGCTAACTTTTTCTGTGAAAGTCTGGATAGTAAATATGTTAGGTGTTGTAGGCCAGATAGTTGCAAATACTGAACTCTGTCATTGTAGTGTAAAAGCAGCCATTGACTATATATAAATGAGTGATCATGACCACATGCTAATAAAACTTCATTTATGGACACTCAAATTTGGATTTGATATACATTTTATTTCACAAAGTATTACTGTTTTAACTTTCAGTCATTTACAAGTGTGAAATCTGTTCTTACTTCGCTCACTGGCTGTACAAAAATAGGTAGCAGGCTAGATTTGGCTTATGTGCTAGTTTATTCACCTCTGGTTTATATGATGGTGAGGATTTATTGGACCAGAAGTAGGGTAATTTTCTTCAGTTATCCAGTGTTAGTAAGGACGTTGGTGTCTTCCATCTCTGTCCTAATTTCCATAGTAATAACTTTATCCTATGATTTATTCCCTTTATTTTTAAGAATGGCAGCCAGAATATCCAGTTAATGGGTTAATGGTTAATGGGTTGTCTTCTATGTCTAGTGAGAGAGAAGACCTTCTCCAGAAACTCTTTCTAATCTCTCTTGAACTTAATCCCATCAGGTTTCATCCCTACCACTCCACAGGAACCATGTTAAATCATCTACATTGATTAAATTTAGTGATCCGTTCTCAGTTTCATATTACTTGACCTATCAACATTTGATCTTTTCCCTTCCATGAAACTCTTTTCTTCTGTACTCTTCTAGTTTTGTTTCTGTTCTCTGGTTACTACTCCTTATTGTCTGGTGTTTTTCCTCATACCACCAGCTTCTGCATGTTGGATTCAGCCCCAAGCTTTAGTCTTTTGACTCACTCTCTCTCTCTCTCTCTCTCTCTCTCTCTCTCTCTTTCTCTCTCTCTCTCACACACACACACACACACACACACACACACACACACACACACACACTTATACTCCCTTATGTGGGGATGTCATACAGTTTAAAAGTGGTTTATGTACTGATGGCATATGTATGTTCATGTTCACGTCTGCTTATTTGTGTAACAGGCATCTCAAGCTTAGTATGTCCAGAACTGATTTCCAAATACTTCCCTCATACCCAGACTTATTCTCTCACAGTCTTTCCTGTCTCAGTAAATTGCAGATCCATTGGTTGGGTCCAAGATACTAGAATTACCCTGATTATTTCTTTATTTTTCTCTTCTGACAGTAGATTCTCTCTGCTGTACCTTCAAGATAAATCCAGCATCTGACTCCTTCTCACCACTTCCACTGCTCCCTTAGTTGAAGTGTTCATTCTTCTTCTGGATTTTTGCAGTAGCCTCTGAATTGATTTCTGCCTGCTTCTGCTCTCTTTTCCCTGAAGTCCCCCCTACCACCACTTTAATGATTTCTTTGTTATAGGGGCACCTGGGTGGCTCAGTTCGTTAAACAACCAACTTGGGCTTAGGTCATGATCTCGTGGTTTATGACTTAGAGCTGTTTCGGGCTCTGTGCCGACAGCTCAGAGCCTGGAGCCTGCTTCAGATTCTGTGTCTCCCTCTCTCTTTGTCCCTCTGCTGCTCATGCTCCGTCTCTCTCTTTCTCAAAATAAATCAAAATACATTAAAACAATTTCTTTGTTATAAAAGATAACAGTAGAGATTTTTGAAACCAGACAATTTGAATTTTAGGATTGTGGTGTGATTTGGGGACAGTAACTTTCCTTCCCTGAGTCTCAGTCTTATATTTAAGGGGTAAATGGGTGATTCAGTTGGTTAAGCGGCCAACTCTTGATCTTGGCTCAGGTCATGTGAGTTTGAGCCCCGCATCAGGCTCCATGCTGACAGTGTGGAGTCTGCTTGGGATTCATTCTCTCTCTCTCTGTCTCTCTCAAAATACATACATACATACATACATACATACATACATACATACATACATTCTATCTACCTACCTACTTACCTTTGGATAATAAATCTGGCTTATGTTCTTGGTCCTTCCTTTTGTATTAAAAAAAAAAATTCCACTCATACCTTCCAGTTCTTGTCTGCCTTTGTTGGCATTAAGTGTACATAGTTCTTACAGATTCATGCCTGGCCAGTAAAAGGAACCAGAGTTTATAGTTGAATAGTAAAAGTATTGTATTTTATGCAGTTTTAATACCCCTCCCATGCTTTCTATTAGGGCAGTATATTTAAAGTTTCCAAAGGAGAATTAAAGGCAACCAAACTTCAAAATTTTAATTTATAATCTCATCTGTTATTTATACTAGCACAGTATTTAGCTGAGAAGACTAAAGATGAGCTTAGGTTACCAAATTCAAGGTCACTTAAGTTGTTAATTTTTCAGCTGTAATATTTTGATCCTGGGTTGAGAAGAAGAATCATTTAAAGTATCCCCTACTTACAGAAAAGAAAATATTTTTCTTGGAATGGTTCAGGCACTTTCTTAATAGACTTTCTTTAACTTAAATCCCTTCATAGAAATCACTACATACTGAATATCTGTATATGGTTGGTATTTCTTTACCAGGACTGTTTTAGTGCTATAATACACCTGAGTTGAAAGCTATCTACCCTATGAAGTAAATTCTCCTATGACATTTTGCATAGGAAATAATGGGAATAGGAAATCTATTAAGGTTTCTCCATATTAAATATACATTGTTTTATATTACTTGCTGGGTTTAACTCAGTATGCAGGTAAAAAAACAAATGTTCTTTGCTGATTATCTTAAATCCAGGAAACCTAAGTTCTGCTTTTAACAGCTAGCACTTGAGTTGGACAGTCAGGTCTTTTTATTTCTGTACCTGTTACATCAGGGGTTTTCTTCTGTAAAGTTCACAGTATATCTGAAGTAAGTCTTTAATTCAAGTTTGATGAGTAAATTCTAACTTCATAGACACACCCCTGTCCTACTGTCTACACTCTGGGGTGAGGTAATAAGTGTCATGCAAATAGCTTGACTTGCTTAATGACTGAAGGTCTTCTGTTTTGTCCATAAATGTTGATGTGTCCTGTGTGGGAGGTCTTACTTGTACTGAAAGAATTGTGTGTTAAAGCAAAAACATTTATAGTACTGTATGTCACTGCAATCTTGCTATTTTGGATAATGGTTTCGTTGGTTCCATAAGCATACCGCAGACACTTTCAAAGGGGTTGAAATTTTTCCCTACATCATTTTGGGGAAGTGGTGAGTTTATTCTTTTTGAAAAATCTTTATTGTCTACTTTTACCTGAGGGTTAATCTCAGCTCTTATGATTAGTCTCCACTGAGGTAAGGCATGGTTGGTTATAAGGTTTCAGTCTTAGAGGAGTGCAATGTATTTCTGATTTTATTTTGAAAATTTAGGCAGTTAAAACATTATAGATTATGGTGGTATCAAAATTGGTGATTTTTTTTGTCTTCATATTCATTGGCTTGCTGACTCAAAATTATGTCTTAAGCCATTTCTTGCCTATTTTTTTCCTGTGTATTATTTTATCAATACCGTAACATTCTGGAGATCATGCAAATTTTTGAAGCCTAGTTTTTTATTTATTTTTTTCCTCTTATTGTTTAGGAAGACAGTGCTGCTGACAGAAACGTCTGTTTTATTCAAAGGACTTCTCACATACTTTAAGAGCATGTTTTGATGTTAAAACAGAAATTTGTGTGTATATATTTTTTATCCACATAGAAAAATCAGAAAAATGAAAATTTAAGACCTGCCTGAATATGAATGTTGCTCATTGTCATTGATTTCCAAGTAAAGGAAAAGAAAGAAAGACACTTGCATAAAAAAATTAATTACTAGGAAGGAAAATTGACTAGTACTGTATTTGCATATCCTGATTTAAGATGCCATATATTTCTAGTATAGTTTTCTATTTTTGATAAAATGAATCTTTATTCCACAATAATTTAGGACTGCATAATACTTTATCTTTTTTTTTTTTTTAATCTGTTAAAAGACTTAGGTTGTTTGACCTGTAAAATTTCCCATAGTCTGTATTTTGTTGATCATGTGCTTAGGAACAATTCAACATTTTCATCTGTCCTTCGTTTTTCCTGAAAACCCACAGATTCAGTAGTTTGACCAGACTCAGGTTTGATTGAAAACTATAACTGCGCTCCTGTCACCAGGAGACATACAGTGTCTGGTGTTTATTCCCTTTTTAGTGTTATTAGTAATTGATATTCAGTGCCTCTGGAGCTGTTCACTCATTGCAAGTTATGAAATGGTGATATTCTGATTTTTTCTTGTTTCCCATTTATTGTCTGGAATGATTTTATAGAAGATCTCTGTTATGTACTCTTGGGCTACCAGTACAGTTTATATAGGAAATGTAGGAATTATTTAATTCTTTCCTTTCCCCCCAAATTTCAAGATAATGAACTGGGTTTCTATCATGCTTAGAAGGTGACCAGTTAGTGTCATGTTGTTTTTGTAGACATCATTGTGATCTCATGACCAGTGAGAGCTTCTTTACTGAGTCTTTTTGATATGACCCTAGTTGTACATTGTCTTTGATAGCTTCCTTACAACTGCACGTCAGGATGGTCCAGGTTCATTAGTACATATCCTTTGCTAAACTATCTATGGTTTTTTTTTTTTAATTTAACTAAAAAAAATCTTTAATGTTTATTTTTGAGAGAGAGAGACAGACAGACAGACAGACAGAGCATGAGAGGTAGACGGGCAGAGAGAGAGAGACGGAGACACAAAATCCGAAGCAGGCTTCAGGCTCTGAGCTCTCAGCACAGAGCCCAATGAGAGGCCCGCAAACTGTGAGATCATGACCTGAGCCAAAGTCGCATGCTTAACCGACAGAGCCACCCACGCGCCCCTAACTAAAATTTTTTAAAAGCAAGCTCTACGCCCAACACGGGGCTTTAGCTCACGGCCCCAAGATCAGGAGTTGTATGCTCTACCCACTGAGCCAGCTGGGTGCCCCTAAGCCAGCTAGTTCTTTAAGAAGTCCTGGTTTGTCTTAATGGAGAATGGCATTTCAAGATCGCAGTCAGGGTGCTAGGAGTGGTCATTGCCACTCAAGCACTCTTTGTAAGTGCTTTTAGTGGACAGAACTAGGGTATACCCGTGACTTATAATATTGTATTTACATTTGCAATGTAGATTCAGTACTACAGAGTTTTTACTTCTGTGTATTTTTATATCCATATTTTCTTTCTTCCACACTGAGAATTCTGGTTCTCAAGGAGACAATAACATTAGAGTATCCCATAATTAATCATTTGCTTTATCCCTTTTTGTAAAGATCTCAGAACATTATTGCCACCGGTTCTGATTACTGAAATCAGTTAACTTTTTGTTGTTTTTTAAAATGCTTTCTCCAACCTCTATCCCCTCCATTTTTTTATGGTAGCACTGCATTTACATTGTCAGATCTTATAGCCATTACATTCTGTAATCTCCCCATTTAAAAACTCTGATTTATTTCGGTGTTTCTCCTGTTGCTTTGATTGCCTATAGCTAGTTCTCTAGAAGAGCCAGGACAAGTTCATTGGGACAGTATTCCCTGAGGTTTTGCATGTTGATAACAGTTTGTCTTTATACTAAAAGGTTAGTTTTACTGGATGTAAAATCTTTGGTTCAAGTTTTCTTTGTGTATTTGAAATTTATTATTTTCTCTTATAAATCATGTGACGCTTTTGCCTAAATGCCCAAGAGATTTTTTTTCCCCTTTTTTCTTTAAAGTCCAGTAATTTTAGTAAAAAACTACTTGGTGCATTGATCTAAGTTGATTATCTCAACTACACAGGGCGCTCTTGCAATATGTAGTTTCAGATGTACTGTATATACATATATATGTGTGTGAGAATGTATACATGTATTTATACACACATATAACTATATATCACATATAACGTATACACATTTTTTTCTGGGAAAGCATTTTTGTATTACAGTTTTAAATATTTGTTTTGTTCTCTCACTTTGTTTTTCTCCTTTAGGGCTTCTTTTTTTAATTTTTCTTATTTTCTGTCTTATGCTGAATCTTTTTTGCTTATCTCTGATATTTGGCACCTTCTCAAATCCTTTTTAATGTCTCTTTTTTTTTTAATTTGTTAAAGATTTTCTTCCTTTTTACTCTCTGTTTCTTTTAAGGTCTTTTGTTATGTTTATTTGTGCTTGTTTTCTTACGGTTTAGTCTTCAGTACTGAAATGATTTTTGTTTTATTTCTAGTTCTTAGTTTTTGTCTCCTCATTTCTGAGTTTTTCTGATTCTGATTTATATTGCTGTTTCATGTATTACCTAATTTTCTTATTATCTCTCATAAGACCTATAAATATAATTTTTATTAGTAAAACATAGAGTCCAGGGGATTATTTGACATACTTTATACAAATAAACAGCTGTAATTAATTTAGACATTGCTTTAAATCTTTAAGTCAAAGCTTCTATACTAGAATCTGTGAGTGAACTTTAGAGTTGATAAAGTTACTCATTACGTGTGAGGTAGAGTGTATAGTATAGGGGTAGGGAGAAAAACACCTTGAATTTCTTTAGACTTCCAGAGGGAAATAAATGTAAACTGTCCTCAAAAAAATATGGGTAAAGACTTTTCATTTATATAGGAAAAAGTCCTCAAATATTTTAATGATTAAGATTATAAGAGCTAAAAACAAATGATAGATATTATTGTTTTGAGATACAGATGGCACCACAGATAATTTCATTATCTATTTGCTCTCTTTCTACTTTTATATAGATGGAGGGAGCGAGGAACCACCCGATCGAAGACAGTCAAGTGTAGACTCTCGCCAAAGCCGCTCTGGGCAAGGTAAATTTTCATTAAATTTATTATTAAAATGAAAAAGACAAGATATCAGTTATTCCTTTCTAGTATTTAATCTGAGGATTGGGGTTTCCTTGGGTCTAGTTTGGATATTCTAGTTTCTCCTTTACAGCTTTAAATGTTACAGTCTAAAAGTTCTGTGATATCATTTATTCAAGATAAAATGAAAACTGGTGTCATGTCTTTTTTTAAATGGTAATACCTTAATAAGGTCTTAAGTAATTTTGGAGCATTTGATACATGTCTGGATATCACTGTTGGAATACAACCGAAAGTAAATTTTTTACATTTATAACAACACACTGGCTTTTTAAAATTTCATCAATGCAGGGCACCTGGGTGGCTTAGTTGGGTAAGCATGTGACTTGGGCTCAGGTCATGATTTCGGGTTTGTGGGTTTGAGCCCCTGTTGGGCTCTGTGCTGACAGTTCAGAACCTGGAGGCTGCTTTCGATTCTGTGTCTCCCTCTCTCTCTGCCTCTCCTCTGCTCGAGCTCTCTCTCTCTCTCAAAAATAATTAAACCAAAAAATTTTAAAAAATAAAATTTCATCAATGCAATATTGTTTTAGCTCTCTCAGAAGAATAATTTTTGTTTCTAATTTCCATCTTGAATTAGGATTTTCTTAATTAGTTTCCTTTTCTATTTAAAATTTAGTATGTGCTTTAGACTGGTTTTTTGAAGTGACAACTTCCAAACTAGGTAAAAAATATCTGGTATCAATGAAATCTTCAGATAGGTCTTCCTTAATTAACTTATTTAAATATGTACTAACTTATTTAAAATAGTAGTTATCCACTTTTTATTTATTTTATTTTCTCTGTCCAAAACTAGAATGAATGCTCCATGATTGCAGAGATTTTTGTTTGTTTTGTTCATTGCTGTATTTCCTGTGCCAAGAATAAGTACCTGATATATAGTAGTTACTAAATAAATACTGCTAAATGAATGAAATGATCTCTTTGAGAATTGAGAACCCAAACTGATGAATGTATTATAAAATCTCAGGCAGTCAATTAGTGTGTGTGATTTTTAGAGAATCTTTACTTATACATAAAATAAAGCTTAGAGTTACAAATTTATGGTGTTTTAATCGTATAAAAGTTCCTGATTTATTTCATAATCCTATTCCCTTTTTTCTCCAAGTTTGCTCTTCCCAAGTTTTAGAGTTGTGCTATTTTTATAAAATTGTTTGTTGCAGAATAAAAAGAGGAATAATATATGTAGGTTGATTTGCAAATTTTAACTTGTACTAGTATTTATTCATTTTTAATTAATACACACGGTATAAGTATGTCAAGAATTTGTCTAATTTTTTTCTTTTTTTCCCCCTTAAACATTTTTATATGAAAAAATAACTTGAAAAAATGAATTATAGTACATAAATATATCAAATCAACACATTGTACACCTTAAACTTTCATAATGTCATATGTCAATTGTATCTCAGTAAACCTGCAGGGAGGGGGAAGGAAAGAAAATGAGCTCATGTACAAAAGACCCTAAAAATAAAATTAGGAGAAATTAATTTTTAAAAGCATATTAATTTTTATTAAATATTATAATTTTTAATGTCATAATTTGTGTTAAATGTCACAGATATAGATGTGAGAGTTTATTCATTTACTTCTATCCCCTGAGCTTGTCAAAGTTTTTTTTCAAATCAGTGAGTGTAGTTGAATTCTAATAAAAACAGCTGAACTTAGTATGAACTTCATAACAACAAAATCAATGATCTCCATGTTCTTGAGCACAACTATCTGATCTCAGTTAAAAATGACCAGGAATGGCATCATCATCAGAGCTAACTAATAGTTAAATTGTGTTTCTTACCTTCTTGAAGATTTTGTTTGTATTATCTCTTTATTCAAAAGACGGAAATAAAAAATACAAAGCCATTTATAATGAGCTGAATGGGAGTCTTATTATCTGTATTATCAGGGATGAAGAGATGGGATGAATACACACTTCTACTTTTGGTCCTTTCAGAAACCTGCTAAAAGATCAGTAAAGTGTGATTGGAGAAAAGCCAACATGGACACACTTTCAGAAACTGGAGAGTATATGAATAATTAAAAACTGAACCCTAAATGCACTAACAGAGAAAGGCAAGAAAACAAACTGATTTACCCTCCAGAAAAAAAAACTCAAGAATGGTAGCATGTGGAAATGGAGGCGAAAGGAAGATTAGTGGAAAGTCTGTTGAAGAAATACTTGATTCCTGAGACCTCTTCCACAAAATTAGCTAACCAGTCTGCCGGGCAAGTGCCCAGCTCCCCACTCCTAACCTTGGCAAAGCACAGAAGTTTATTTTTTTGGAATAAAATAGCAATTCTAGACTGGGAGACACCTAACAAACATAGTTGAAGGCAGTCCTGTACTGAAAATAGGACAGTGGGACTCCAGTTGTCTTTATCCTACTGGCTACCAGAGTGCTGGCAGTTAGGCCTTCATATTTCAGGCAGGAGGTTGGTGTAGTCTTGTCTGAAGAATCTGACTAAAAAGAAAGACACAAAATGTAGTCATCAGAGATTCCTTAAATAAACAGCCCAGCTAGATCATTCTATGTATCACAGCTCTCAATTAGCCTCTTAGTCCTCTTCTCTTGAATATTAGCAACTAACCAAGGGTTACTAGATATTTGAGGAAACCCTCTAAGGTATGAAATAGATTAAAATAAACAGAATAAAGCAACTTTGAGAGAACAAAGATTTTGCAGAGGAAAATAAAGGAACCATTATTGACATTCTTAGAGAAATAGAAGAAAATCATACAGTCTTTTAAGACAGTTTTTCTTTTTGTTGTGACTGCCTTGTACTCTTTCTTAGGAATCTGTAGGATATGATTCCTCAAAATAAGAAAGTCAGACAAATAAAAGGAAGATATAGGTTATAGGAAATAGGAAATTCAAAGGAGAAAGGTAAAGAAATCTTCAGGATGACAGTGAGAAGATAGGAAAAGAGGGCAACCAGCCTAGGTTAGAGTAGGTTAGAAGCCTCCAGAAGAGTTGTTTCATGAAAATGAGATTGATAGAAACCTGATGCATTTAATTATCTTCAGAAAAATTTTAAACAATTGGCGAAAGGCTTAGGGTTGAAAAGATGATAAATATATGAAATAAGTGAAAAAAGTTCTAAATTCAAGGGAAAACAGATAATGTGTAGGAATCGAGATTTTCTTCAGAATTAAGTCCTCAGTCCTTGGGGCAGGGTCTGGGGTAGCTGCTGTCCATGCTGGTCTTATCAGTTTATTCCAGTGTGGTATAAATATTTCCATTATTTGATTTGGGCCATTATAGTCAGGAAGGAGAGTTGTAAAGCCCAGTGAGCAAATGTGGTCTATGTGGCCTCTTTTTGTACAGTTGATAGATTTGATTTACTAAAACAAGTGGGATATTGACCTTTAGTTTTCTTGTCTTACAGTGCCTTTGTCTGATTTTGGTATCTGAGTAAGGCTGGCCTCTTAGAATAAGTTGAAACTTGAGAAAAATTTCCTCCTCTTCAATTTTCCTAGAACATTTTGTGTAGAACTGGTATTATTTCATCCTTAAATGTTTGATAGAATTTCTCAGAGAAGCATCTGGACCTGGAATTTTCTTTATGGGAAAGTTTTAAAATATAAATTAAATTTCTTTAATAAAATATGACTATTTGAATTTTCTATTTCTTCTTGAATAACCTTTTAAAATCTGTAGAATCTTTAGTGATGTCCACCTTTTTCATTCTTGATATTGGTAATTTGGGTATTCTTTGAGATTATCATTCTGGGAAGAGATACATAAATTTTACTGATCTCAAAGAATCAATTTCAGTTTTCATTTATTTTCTCTATTGCTTTCCTATTTTGTATTTCATTGATTTCTGCTTTGCTCTTTATTATTTCCTTTCTTCTTCCTGCTTTGGGTGTAATTTCTTTTTCTTTTTCTGATTTCCTAAGATAGAAGCTGAGGTCATTGGAATTTTCTTTTTAGTACAGGAATTTTTGTACTATAAATTTCCCTCAATGTACTGCTTTAGCTGCATTTCACAGGATTTGATGAGTATGATTTCATTTAGTACAAAATACTGTCTGATTTTCCTTGTGTTGTCTTCTTTAACCCAGTATTATTTAGAAGTGTGTTATTATAGTTTCCAAATATTCAAGAATTTTCCATATATCTTTCTTCTATTGATTTCTAATTTAATTTCATTGTGATCAAAGAACACACTTTCTGTGAGTTGAATCACTTTTTATTGAAACTTGTTTTGTGTTCCAGGAAATGATCTTATGTTCAGTATGCACTTGAAAAGAATGTGTATTATGCTCTTTTGGGGTAGAAGTTTCTATAAAATATCAATCTGGTCAAGCTGAATTGATAGTGTTGTTCATGTCTTCTATACCTTTGCTGATTTCCTGTCTGCTCATTCTCTCAATTATTAGGAAAGGAATATTGAAATCTCAAACTGTAAGTATAGATGTATCTATTTCTCCTTTCTGTTCTATCCTATTCCTCATACCACTGTTCTTCTGGTCAAAAAGGATTCCCCTCCTTCAGAGATTTAAGTATCCATTTAGTGACAGCTGTCAATAGTGAAATAAGTTTGTCTAGGGGTCAGAGCTAGAAGAAAAAGGTAAAAAGGGAAAAAAGCCAAAGGATTTTCCCCACTCTCTCTGTCCTATATGGAGCCCTCCTCACCCCCTTCATTCATACTGTCTAACCAGGAAGAGAAGACTTGTCTTGGATCTTTCCTTTCATCCCTGCTGTGCTGTTCCAGGATTTGGATTTGGATTTCCTTTGAATTCAGGCTGGGAGTTTGGGGACATAAAATAACAAGAGGAAATGTGCCACCAAATTGGTTGTCCTTCAAACTCTGGTTTCCTTCCACAATTTGCCTGCTACTTTTTATTTTTCAGAGTCTTCAGATAGCTATTCTATCTTCTTTACAGGGATTTTAGTTAGATTCAGTTAAGGTGGAGCGTGCTTATTCCACCTTACCGCACAACTAGAGCTCTTCCATTTGATTATATTTTGTGTTTGCCTATCTGAAGGGGTAATACTCAAATTATTTAACAATTAACATGCCATAAACATCAACCAGAACAGATGGCAGTCTGTTCATAACATACACTAACTTTAAACAACTGATATGCCTATATAGGTACATAATGCCTGATAATCTGCCCTGCCTGATTGTGGATTCAGTTTCTATTTAATGTCTCTTCTCCAGTGATAATAACAGACATGTAATGTAAGGTGTCTGGTGAGCTATCTTATCCTTTAGGCATGATAAGCTCTCCTGTGTGTTAACTAACTAGCTTGGCCTCTGATCTGTCTCTCGGGTGCAATGGATTCTGACTCACACATACCACACTCACTGCTCTAGCTTAGGGGCAGAGACCTATGATGTCTTCTGCTTATCAAATGTGGGAGATGGTAGATGCCTGACTACTTGCAGTGAATCCGATCCTACTCCACTCATTCAGATTGCTGCCCCTGGGCACTTCCTGCTCCTTGCATCTCACACTTCTGTGCTTAAAACAGACTTGGAAACACTCATCTTTCACAGTTATCCTCCTACGCATGCTCTGGGCTATAATTTCCTCATTCCAATTGCATCTAGTTTGTGTCTTCCATGGATTTCTTAACATTTCTCCTCTATTATTGGCTTTTTAAAAATTTTATAATGCTTTAAGAATTTGTTCTTACAAATTCTGGGTGCCTGGGGGCACCTGGGTGGCCCATTCAGTTAAGCATCCAACTTTGGCTCAGGTCACGATCTCACGGTTTGTGAGTTCGAGCCCTGTGTAAGGCTCTGTGCTATCAGTTCAGAGCCTGGAGCTTGCTTTGGATTCTGTGTCTCCCTCTCTCTCTGCCCCTCCCCCACTCATGCTTTGTCTCTCAAAAAAATGAATAAACGTTAAAAAAATAAAAAAACAAATTCTGGGTCCCTGGGTAGCTCAGTCTGTTCAGCATATGACTCTTGATTTCAGCTCAGGTCATGATCCCAGGGTTGTGGGATCAAGCCCTGCAGTGGGCTCTGTGCCGAGCTTGGAACCTACTTAGGATTGACTCTCTCTGTCTCTCTCTCTCTCTGTGTCTGTCTCTCTCTCTCTCTGTCTCTCTCTCTCCCTGCCTCCCTCTTCCGCTTCTTCTGTCCCTCCCCCATTCACGTGTGTGTGTGTGTGTGTGTGTGTGTGTGTGTGCGTGCGCACCTGTGCGTGCACTTCCTCTCTCTAAAAAAAAAAAAATTAAAATACTTTTTGACATTCCATACCACCTCAGTTATTGCCATTTTAGTCTGAACTACCATCATTTCTTTCCTTTAATAGTGTCTTATTTGCATTCTTGCCAATCTGTAGATCTGTAGTCTGTTGCCCATGTGATAGCTATAGTGCTCTTAATAAAACAAATCAAATCATATATTTCCCCAGACTTGAAATAAAATTCTTCAGTAGCTTTCTATCACATTCAGAATAAACTCCAGGCTTTATTATCCCCTATAGGGCCCTACTTGAATTGCCATTTTCCTAGTACTCTAACTCTGTGCTCTCCCTCTCCTTCCACAGTTTATTTTGCTTCCTCTTTGCTGACCTTTTTACTTAAATATGTTGAATATTTTCTATTTAGGCCTATACACTTGCTCTTTCTTGAATAAAAGGCTGTAGATTTCTCCTTAGGTCAAAGAGGTCTTCTGTGACCATCCTATGAAATCTGTAGCCCTAACCTTCGTGGTATTTATCACTACCTGAAAATATTTATTTACTTGTTTTTTTGTTGTCTCAACTACCAGAAAATAGGGTTTATTTGAGCAGAGACTTTATCTTGTTCACCATTCTTGCCCTAGAACACTTGCATATATGAATTTGTCAGTATTTGTTGAGTAAAAGAATGAGCAAGTAGCACTTAGGGTGCTTGGGAAGGTATATGGATGTGCCTAGGCCACATAGTGATTCAGTGTTCACTTCTGTTACTTAACTAATAAAGTAAAGCAGTGTAAGAAATTTCTTAAATGTGGGTAGTTTATCAGACTACCAACTACCTATTGATTAGTGAAATGAGGCCCTTGGAATTTGATTCTAAAACTGATTGTTCCAGTTAAGCTTCTAAGTTCAGGCCTTCTGAGGTTGGGTGGTTATTTTCTCCTTTCCAGTATAGCATATTGTATATAATCGGATTACATTATTTATTGCATTTAGTCTTTTTTTTTTAAGTTTATTTATTTTGAGAGAGAGAGGGAAAGCATGAGCAGGGAAGGAGCAGAAAGAGAGAATCCCAAGCAGGCTCCCTGCTGTCAGATTGGAGCCCACCGTAGGGCTCAATCTCACAAACTATGAGATCATGACCTGAGCGGAAATGACTAGTCGGACGCTTAGCCAACTGAGCCACCCATTTGCTCCTTACTTGTTGTATTTAGTCTTATTTGTCTGATGCATCCCTATTTTTCCTAGTAATTTAAGAGTTCACTGACAGTAGGATCTTTGCATCTAGCACAGTGCCAGTATCTTGTATTTAAGCCATTCAGTTGACCAAGGAAGCTCATCAGTTCTACGAATTCCAGTTCTGTATTTCATGTGTTACTTCATCACAAGTAGTTTTGGTGTACTGGCTCTATTTTCTGCAGCAAATGATTTTTCATTAGAGGTCATCCATATGTATAACAGAACTTATTTGGTTCTAAATATTAAATAAATGCATGAGTCAATGTGATATGGTTGAAACGCAATTTTTATTTACTTTTGCAAGGATGGTACTATGCAGGCATCAGGCTCTGATCACACAAAATGCGTGTTGATGTAATAATGCTCATGACCCGTTCATGCTGGAAGACTGGGAAACTGTACAGTGTTTGGCTTTGCTTGATTCCCATTATCTGTATCCAGTTTTATTTGATTAGTACATGCTGGTGCATTTATAGGAATAATGTACTCAATTGTCAAATGTGATGTCTTCTTTCCTTGCTAGTATATAAAATATTTAGCGTAAGTGAGATGTTCATGCTCTTGAAACATGCACAAGTTATTTTTCAGTCTGGTAAGTTACAGAGATTTCTTTATTAAGAAACCAACATTGGCTTTATTAAACCAACATTGTTTTATTACATAAAATGATAAGGAAAATTATTTCAGTATTTAGCGTGTCATTTTTGTGTCATTGTAAGAGTATATCTGGTATAGTAGCATTGCTAGAGAATAAGATTTTTTATTGTTTTAATAGTTTATCGTTGTGATAAAAATCATTTAGCTTTCAAAGTAGATTGCTTTGAGAATAAAGAAAATAAAACTTTAATAATACCTATGCGCCAGGCTCTGGATGAGGTGCTCTCACATAATCTTCATTTAATTTGCAGAATAATGCCATGAAGTAGGTATTATTTTCCATAGGAAAATATTTCAGACATTGTACTAATCTATATCAGAAGTTTCAATCCGCTTTGTTGGTAGCATGTACTTAGAACCTTTCTGTTCTGATATTTAAAATACAAATTTAGGGCACCCACGTGGCTCAATTGGTTAAGTAAGAGTCCCAGTCTTGATTTCAGCTCACGTCACAATCTCATGGTTCATGAGTTAGAGCCCGTGTTGGGCTGCACTCTGACAGGAGGGAACCTGCTTGGGATTCTCTCTCTCCCTCTCTCTCTCTGTACCTGCCCCACTTGCGCATGCACGTGATTTCTCTTTCCCAAAATAAACATTAAAAACAATAAAATACAAATTTGTTTGTTAGTGGGTGGATAAGATCCAGAAGAAAAAATCTGACCTTAAATGATAAATCCCTCTGAAGTATCTTTATTTCTAGTCCTACATTTCTTCTGAGATTTAACTTAAAATACTGATTAATCTTTGTGTAATATTCTTTTCCATAAAATTAAACTTGAAATTGGCCCTTTTTCCAACAATTTCTTACTATCTTGATGTTCTAGGGATAGTTCAGAATGTGTTTACATATTTTAGCCATGCTTTATATTTCTTAACTTGAGATATAATAATTTTACTAATTAAAAAATTACTTTTTACCAACAAGGTAGATATTTTAAAAGAACACATTAAGGCTTCTTTAGCTTCCACTACCCTAAAGTAACCAATATTAACCATATTCAGTCTGTATCCTGCCATGCTTTTTCCCTGAGCTCATACTGGCATATGCAGGTAGGGGTGTGTGTGTGTGTGTGTGTGTGTGTGTGTGTGTGTGAGAGAGAGAGAGAGAGAGATATTAAATTTGAAGATTTTAAAAAATAAAATGCAATTTTAGTTCTGTTTTCTCCCAGTTAACAAGATAGCATGACCATCCCTCCAGTAACATATTTAATTTCTAACTTTTAAAAATCTGTATAATGGTTCACAGCATAAGTAATCTATAATTTATTTCACCATTTCCTCATATATATTGTTCAGATTTACAAACCGGTTCACATTCATTCATCTAGTAATATATCAAACTCTTGGCATATGCAACCCCAAACACGTTTTGTGTCAGAACATACTAAGTATTCTACTTTGCATTCTGATAATTGGCCTAGTTAACACTAGAAATCTTGTGGAAACCTCTCCCTGCTTATCCATATTTATGAAAGAAAAGGAATAAAAGAATGGCAACTAAAAAGGTTGGAAAAGGTATCTTTCCAAACATCTAGAAAGATTTTGAGTTAAAATATTCGTGGGGTGCCTGAGAAGCTCAGTCGGTTAAGAATTCAACTCTTGATTTCGGCCTCAGGTCATGATCTCATGGTTTCTTGAGTTCAAGCCCTGCATTGGGCTACCCAATGGCAGTGTGGAGCTTGCTTGGGATTTTCTCTCTGTCCCTCCCCACTCACACTCGCTCGCTCTCTAAATAAATAAATAAACTTTGATATATATACATACATATACCTGTGTATGTATATACTTATCAGAGTTTTTCTGACAAATGAAAATTGTAAAACCTCTTTGAAAAACTTCATAACCTTTAATGAAGGACCATACAAAATTGGATAACAAAGGATGAAGAAGAAACCTGTTAGTAGAGCCTGGGATAAAGTTATTAGTGAGTACATTTTTGTTTGTTTGTTTGTTTTATTTGAGGTACAGGTTGGATTTAGTCTTATTCCCAGTGAGAGATTAAAGAGATGGTTCCCACAAGGGGGCAGACTAAGACTACCTGAAAACCTTCATACTGTAAAGAATATTTTAAATTCATGGTTGATTTATTAAGAAGGAAGAGGAAATTACCTGGGGCTAGAAATGAGTAGAAAGATAACTGGCTGACCATCCCATGAATGGTGCCATATATTGGGGGCATCCACCTACCTCATCCCCAGTGTAAGCATGGACTGTTGGCATATTGGACACTCCGCTGTGGCTATGGGCAGATTGGCCTTGGTGAGTGGAAATCCATATTGCTGAGCCCATGATAAATTCCATCCCTGCTACCATGGCCACTGTGTTAATAAGCTGTTTGGACAAGGCTAGAGTGGCTGTGTAAAAAGACTGGCTGAGTCCTCCAAATAGGTCATGTGGTCTGCTATGTTGTTCAGCATCTTCTCTGCAATTTGCTCTTTGGTAAGCATTCACATAGGACATAAATTGCTTCTTTTTGGGGGCGCCTGAGTGGCTCATTCGGTTAAGTACCTGAGTTCAGCTCAGGTCATGATCTCATAGTTCGTGAGTTCAAGCCCTTGTGTCAGGCTCTGTGCTGACAGCTCAGAGCCTGGAGCCTGTTTCTGATTCTTTGTCTCCCTCTCTGTCTGCCCCTCCCCTGCTCATGCTCTGTCTCTGTCTCAAAAATAAATAAACATTAAAAAATTAAGAAGTCAATAAATTGCTTCATTTATTCTGTGCCCTTTCAAAAGAGGTCTGTTCATATGCCTCATCCCCAGATTTCCTTGTCACTAGTTTTCTAATTACTCCTTTCAAATCTCTGAATATCCATTAAACATTCTCCTTGAGTCAGCATAGGATAGTTCCTCTGTCATCTTTATTCCTAGGCTAAGTGAACAACTAGGGACCCTGTTCAAATTTCTGCCACTGGAATGGTTTCCCTTCACTAACGTCCTTCAAGACTACCACAAATTGGGAGGTTATAGTGTTGTTATCTGCATGTTATCATGCAGGGCTATCAGTAAATATGCCTGATTTTTTTTTTTTTTCAGTGAGATGGTCATAGAGAATTTACTAGGTTAAGTAAAAAGAAGCTATAGCAAGAGTAGGAACTTTGGGCATCTGGGCTACTTGCTCATGCAAATTATTTGTGGTTTCAGGACCTGCTCAAGCCTAATCTTGTGTACATTTCTTCCTTTTGCTGCAGTGCTGCAGTACACACCCAATCATATTGATTTGTTGGTTCAACAGTACTTAGTTCATGATGGGCTGCCAAGGTCATGAGCATTCATTCTAAGGTCCTATGGTAAGCCAAAAGCTAATTTTCAATAAAGGGTAGTATTTACATAGGATGGCATAGTTTTTGTTGTTGTTTGTTTGTTTTTACAAAGTACTAGAGATCTTCCCTGAATAGTTCTGCAATAACAATGTAAGAGCCCTATATACCATAGATACTTGAAGCAACGTTGGATCTGTTGGGTTATATAACCCAAGGGGCGAAGTAGCCCATATTTGCACAGCCTCCTGTTGGTTTGGGTCTCTCTCACATCCAGCAGTGTTGGTAAATGGTTCACAGTAGCATAACCAAATGAAGTACAGATTGCTTGAAAAAATCAAGGAGGTATAGGCATTGTACCTCTTTCCCAGATGTAAGAGAGAGTAGATGCAACAACCTCTTCACCTTGGAAAGGATATTTTGGATTGCTCGAGACCAGAGGGTACATAGAAATTTCAGTGTGGAATACCTCTGAATTTTTGTGGGATTTATTTCCCACTCTCTGGCATGCATGTTTTTATCACAGTATCTAGATCAGTTGCTGCTTCCTGTTCATACTTAATCATCATGAAATTACCAGTATAGTAGACCAGCAAAGGTGTCCTATGAAATGGAGGGATACTTAAGATTATTATCTAGACTAGGAGAATTAATAGGAGGTTGGAGAGTGAAAATATATAGCTGACTCTAACACCTGAATGCATACTGTTGCTGATTATCTCATTCTCTGGTCAAGAACTGCAAACCAGATATCAGGGATATGTTGATTTGCTTTAGCAACAAAACCACATCTAGAATAGTAGTAGCATTGGGAGTCACAACCTGAGTAAGTTATAGAAATACACTGGTATTCTCCAAGATTTGTCTGTCTTCTGCACAGACCATATAGGTAGGTTGAATGGGGATGTAGGAAGAGTCATCACCCTTGAATCTTTCCAGTGTTTAGTGATTGGATCACTTTTACCATATATTCTAGAGATGGAATAAACTTATTTCTGGATATAGGTCTAGTACTTCACTATCCAGTACAGTAGTCATTGGCCACATGTGCCTATTGAATACTTGAAGTGTGGCTGGTTTGAAGGGAGATGTGTTGAATGTGTAAAATATATACCAGATTTGAGACTATCTTTCTGTTCATTTCAAGAATGTTTGCCTTTACTTATTGAAGCATTGTTGTAGTAGTTGCATAAGGTCTTTAATTCTAACATCTGTGTTTTTTAATTCTAACATCTGTGTAATATCAGGAATGCTTTTGTTTATGAATTTTTTTTTCCTCATGTTGAGATTTTCCTGTTTCTTCATATGACATATAATTTGGATTATATTCTGAACATTTTGAATATTATATATGATACCATGGGTTTTATTTAAATCCTAAGGAGAATGTTGATTTTTTTGTGTGGTCAATGGCCAGATGGCCAGGAAATATTCAGGACACAGGTTCCTACCTGCCCCATTGTCAGTTTGGTTTTCTAAGCATTTGCAGTGCTATTTAGATAGGTCCCATGTATGTGACCCAGTGTCCATTCTGGGATCATTGTAGTGGTACATCTTGTTGCTCTGTCCTCAAAGCCTATGGTATGCCTTTTAGGGTCAGATCCATGCACACAGAGCTCTGAGTCCAGAAGTTCATACACAACTCGATGAGATTGTTTTCTTGATATCTCTTCTCACCCCAGTCTTACAATTTCCAGCTCCCTCCTTTCCCAGCCCTCTTGCTAAGAAACAGACTCAATTTTTTCCATTGTGCTGTTAGATTGCTGTAACTGTTTATATCTAAATCAAGTGATAAAAGGACAGAGGGAGAGCAGGAAAGCAGGGATGATTTACCCTTTGGGGTAAATTATACTCTTGGGATCACAATTCTTGGGGTCAGAGAAAAGGGTTCCATTTTACCAGGGTTTTAGGTACCTGCCCACTCACTACTACCATCTCTGTGCTGCTTCTGACATAGAATTGCCGGGACACTGGGATAGAAGATAAGGGGGAAAAGGGATTTCCCTGGTTTCTGAGACCAATAAAGGCCCTCTTTCCTGCTCCTCACCAACAAGGGAGGGATTTTCTTGGAGCTTTTTCTTTTTTTTTTTTTTTTTTTTTTTTTTTTAATTTTTTCCCAACGTTTTTTATTTATTTTTGGGACAGAGAGAGACAGAGCATGAACGGGGGAGGAGCAGAGAGAGAGGGAGACACAGAATCGGAAACAGGCTCCAGGCTCCGAGCCATCAGCCCAGAGCCTGACGCGGGGCCCGAACTCACGGACCGCGAGATCGTGACCTGGCTGAAGTCGGACGCTTAACCGACTGCGCCACCCAGGCGCCCCTCTTGGAGCTTTTTCTTACCTGGTATATATACACTTCTGAGTTTTGAGTGTCCAGGTCAGGCAGTACCTGAGGAAAAAAAAACATGGTAAACTCATCACCACTTCAATGAAAGTTCATACTTGGTACTCCTTTCCCAATCTGTCAGGTACTGTTAATTTTCGGAGTCCTCAGATAGCTATTCTATGCAACCTTTATGTTTGTTTTTTATGTTTGTGCATTTAAAATCTCTAAAACTAAATTTTATGTTTTAGAGTAGTTTTAGGTTCACACCAAAACTGAGTAGAAAGTACATAGTTCCCAGATGCCTCTTGGACCCACATATACATAGCTTTGTCCATTATCAACATCCCTCACCAGACTGGTACATTTGTTTTAAAAGACAAACCTGGGGCGCCTGGGTGGCGCAGTCGGTTAAGCGTCCGACTTCAGCCAGGTCACGATCTTGCGGTCCGTGAGTTCGAGCCCCGCGTCGGGCTCTGGGCTGATGGCTCGGAGCCTGGAGCCTGTTTCCGATTCTGTGTCTCCCTCTCTCTCTGCCCCTCCCCGGTTCATGCTCTGTCTCTCTCTGTCCCAAAAATAAAAATAAAAAAACGTTGAAAAAAAAAAAAAAAAAAAAAGACAAACCTACCTTGATATATCATTATCACCTAAAGTCCATAGTTTACAGTAGGGTTTACTCTTGATGTTGTACATTCAATGGGTTTTGACATTTTTATAACATGTGTCCACCATTATAGTATTATAGTTTCACTGCCCTAGAAATCCCCTATGCTCCGGCTGTTCATCCCTCCCTCCCCCTAATCCCTGGAAACCACTAATCTTTTTAGCATTTCTATACTTTTGCCTTTTCCTGAGTGGAAAAGTCAGAATCATATAGTATGTACCCTTTTCCAGTTAGCTTCTTTCACTTAGTAGTGTGCATTCAAGGTGCCCCAGTATCTTCTCATGACTTGATAGCTCATTTCTTCTTGGTACTGAATGATATTCTATTGCCTGGATCTACCACAGTTTATTTATCCATTCATAAACTGAAGGATGTCTTGGTTGTTTCCAAGTTTTGACAATTATGAATAAAGCTGCTATAAACATCCATGTACAGGTTTTTGTGACAATATATATTTGACTCATTTGGGTATGTACCAAGGAGCACAATTGCTGAATCAGAAGATTCGTGTATGCTTAGTTTTGTAAGAAACTGTCACACTGTCTTCCAAAGTGGCTCTCCCATTTTGCATTCTCACCAGCAGTGAATGAGAGTTTCTGTTGCTCCACATCCAAATGTCAGCATTTGGTGTTGTCAGTGTTTTGGATTTTGGCCATTTTAATAGGTGTGTGGTGGTTTAATTTGTAATTCTTTAATGACATATAATGTTGAACATCTTTTCATGTTTCTTTGCCAGATATTCTTCAGTGAGATGCCTGTTCAGATCTTTTGTTTTTTTTTTTTAACTGTGGTTTCCATATTCTTGTTTTTGAGCTTGTATATTTTAGATAAAGGTCCTGTATTACATTTGTCTTTTGCAGAATCAGGTGCTCAACTGCCTGAGCCACCCTGGTGCCCCACCAGAGCCAAAGTTTTAAATTTTAACGAGTCTAGCTTATTATGTCTTTTATGGATCATGCCTTTGGGGCTGTATCTAAAAAGTCACTGCCATACCCAGGGTCATCTAGATTTTCTCCTGTGTTATCCTCTAGGAGTTTTATAGTTTTGCATTTATATTTAGGTATATATTTAGGTATATAATCTATTTTGAGTTAATTTTTTGTGAAGGGTGTAAGTTCTCTGTCTAGGTTCATTTTTTTGAATGTGGATGTCCAGTCCTCCTAGTACCATTTGTTGAAAATACTATCTTTTCTCCAGTACTGCCTTTACTCCTTTGTCAATGATCAGTTGACTATAGTTATGTGAGTCTGTTTCTGGATTCTCCATTTTCTTACATTGATCTCTTTGTGCTTTCACCACTACGACACTGCCTTGATTCCTAATAGCTTTATAGGAAATTTTGAAGTTCAGTGTCTGTTCCCTGGCTTTGTTCTTCTCCTTCAAATATTGAGTTGACTTTTTGGGTCTTTTGCCATTCCAAATAAACTTTAGCTGCAGTTTGTCAATATCAGCAAAGTAACTTCCTGGGATTTTATTGGGATGACATTGATTCTGTCAGATCAATTTGGGAAAAACTGACATTTTGGCAATATTGATTCTTCCTATCCATGAACATGGAATATCTTTCCATCTATTTAGATCTTTGATTACTTTCATCAGAGTCTTGTAGTTTCCCCTATATAGTTCTTGTACATATGTTGTTAGAGTTATATCTAAGTATTTCATTTTTAAAATTCATAGTCTGATCATTCCAACATCCCTGCCATATCTGTGTCTGGTTCTGATGCATGTTCTGTCTCTTCAAATTGTATGTTTTTGCCTTTTAGTATGCCTTATAAGTTTCTGCTGAAAAGTAGGCACGACATACTGCATAAAATAAACTGTGGTAAATAGTAATGTAATTGTAAGGTGTCAGGGAGGGGAAGGTGCTCTGTAGACATAGAATTAGGTCAATAAGCCTGTGTGCCCATATACCCTGAACTTCACCAGTGCTTCTCAGTTGTTGTTTTTCCCCCTCCCTGTTAGGAAGCTGGAAATGAGCTCTCTGCATTCTTTCAAGGGTTTAAACTTGGCATTCAATGGGAGAGTAAAGGTGGAATATGCTTATTCCATCTTTCCTGGAACTGGAACCTAATCATGTTTTTCAAATATGTAATCATACTGATACTTGTAAAACACTCATATGATTTATTTCCTTGCATTCTCTTATGTAGAACAAGAGAAAATTTTGGGCTGAAGGCTTTCCTACATGGTATATATTCATGGATTTCTTTCCAGTATGAATTATGTCTTTAAAGGCAAGAGGGATCATTGAAGCCTTTCCCACATTCATTATATATATAAGCCTTCTCTTCTGTAAGTGTGTTCACATTTTTCCCATGGGATGAGTGACTTCTGAAAACATTTTCACAGTCATTGCATTCGTTGACTTTCTTCCCAGGATGTATTTATATGTGTTGGGTAAGTTTAAAGTTTCTGTAGAAAGCTTTCCTGAATTCATCACAGTCATTGTGTTTCTTCCCTGGGTGTGTTCACATAGGCATTGTGAGCTTACTGTTTCTACTGAAAGCTTTTTCTCAGTCATTTGTGCTTATAGAGTTTCTCCCCAGTGTGGATGCTTTGGTAAGAAGTCAAATGAGTGATCCTGTTGAAGGCTTTCTCATAGTCTTTGTGTTCATGGAGTTTCTGCCCAATGTGTATTCTCTTGTGCATCATAAGTCTCGAGATGTTTCTGAAGAATTTTCCACACTGTTTACATTAATAAAGTTTGTCTCCAGTAAAATCTCATGTATATTTGGGGGATGACTACACACTGGACGCTTTCCTGCTCTGAAATTATTTGAAGGGTTTCTCTTCATTTTAATTCCCCCATGTCTCTGAAGAGTATAATGGTTACTGAAGGCTTTCTTAGAATTCTTACATTTGTGATTTGTTTCTCCTTTATGATTTCTCCTGCAAAATAAGATTAGTGCTCCTTCTGAAGTCTTTTCCACGTAGATTACATTCATACAGTTTATCTCATTAAGATTCCCTTTTATTTGCATCTCATTTATGCAGACAGTGTAGTGAAAAGCTGAAAGCGTTCCCTCTCTGATATCTCCTATCACTTCTTTTCTTCAACTGTTCCTAGAGATCCTAGCCAGTGCATTAAAGCCTCTGTAAGGAGAGATGTTCTTTCTGTACTAAGATCAGGATGGTAAGAAAACACTGAAAAAAGACCATAGGGCAGAGCATTCCAGGCAGATGGAAAGTCCAGAGCCACACCCCCAAAGAAGATTGGGGGCCTGAGTCAGCTCTGCCACCTCTGCCCAACCAAGGGCTACCCCAGTATCCAAGTCTCAATTATGCCAAGGGGCAGGAGCAATAAATAAACCAGAGAACGTTTCTACTGTTATGAGCTTTCATTGTAGAGAAGCGAGACAAATAAAAGAACCAGCTAATTTCAGGTTGTGATAAGTGCCATCAAGAAAATAAAATAGGATTGGGTGACAGAGAATGAGAAGTGGGGAAAAGAGTGAATGGTAACTTTAGGTTAGTTCCCTCCTCAGAGGTAGGCCTCTCTGAGGAGGGAACATTTGAGCCAGAACCTTTTAAGACAGAGGAAAGCCAGCTTTGCAGGGGTACCTGGACTAAGCATTTTAGGCAGAAGAAGGCAAAAGCCTGAAGTTGAGAATAAATTTGGCCAGATCAAGGACCTGGAAGAAAGACAGATGTGATGGAAGCATTTTGAATTGAGGGGAAAAGTGAAAAATGATGGCATCAGAGAATTAAGTAGGTGGGGCCAGGTTGTAGGAGGCCTTAAAGAATATGGTAAGGATTTTCAGTTCTAATTGTCTTCTGGTACTGACTGACTATGTGATCCTGTATTAGCTATTAAACTTCCTCTGCCTTGTTTGTGATTAATACAGGAACTTGTGAGAATGTTGCAGACTCAGAGTGATAAAAATCTTGCTTTAAACCTTGCCACGGTTTAAATTATTAGGAAAAATTTAGGCCAAATCCCTTTGCTTTAGAAATATATGAAAGCACTTTGACAAATTATGCATTAAGTATGTCATGTTTCACATGCCTACACTTGTTGTAGGGGCCAGTTTATCACCTATGCTCTTATTTTTTCTATATACTTAAAAAAAATAGTCTTTAGTGGCACGCCTGGGTGGCTCAGTTGGTTGAGCATCCAACTTTGGCTTAGGTCATGATCTCACAGTTCATGAGTTTGAGGCCCGTATTGGACACTGTGCTGACAGCTCGGAGCCTGGAGCCTGCTTCCGATTCTTTGTCTCCCTCTCTCTCTGCCCCTCTCCCACTTGCACTCTGTCTCTCTTTCTCTCAAAAATAAACAAACATTAAAAAAAAATGTTTTTAAGATAGTCCTTAGTGAAATAAAATATGCAATCAGAAAAGTTTACAAATCATAACTATACAGTCAATATATTATCACAAAGTATTGTAGGGTTTTTTAAAGTCAGCTTATTGAAGTATAATTTATATATGGTAAAATTTATGCCTCTTAAATATATAGTACCAAGAAATTTTGCAACCATATATGGTCATGTAACTATCACTAAGATCAAATATAGATCATTTCCATCATTATGTAAAAGTTTCAACATACCCTTTTATAATCGGTCAGTCCCTTTCCCCCACCCCAATCCCTGCCAACTCTTTGATCTGTATTCTGTTACTACAGTATACTTAATTCTATAGATGAAACCATATAGTATGTAGCCTTTTGACTGTGGCTTCTTATGCTTTAATGCATTTGAGTTTCATCTATTTTTTTTTGTATTTTTGTATATGTGAGTAGTTTATTCTGTTTTATTGCTGAGTAACGTTCCATTATATGTATATCCTACAATTTTGTTGATCTATTCACCGGTTGATGGACATTTGGATAGTTTCCCATTTTTGGGGATTATGAATAAATCTAATTGTGTGTTTGTGGTGAGGGTGGTGGGGGGTCAATGTGTCTTCATTTCTTCTGGGTAGATTTCTAGGTATTGGATTCCTGAGTTGTATGTTAAGTTTATATTTAAACTACCAAATTTATATTTAAACTACCAACAACCTAGTGTTATATACCATTTTGTATTCTCACTAGCGGTATATAAGATTTTGAGTTCGTTCTTCCCAACACTTGGTTTGTCAGCATTTTGTTTTTTTAATTTTAGCCATTTCATGAGGTGTGTAGTGACATCCCCTGATTTGCATTTCCCTGGTGATCAGTGACGTTGAGCATCTTTTCATGTGTGTGTCAGACATCTATATCTCTTAATGAAGTGTCTGTTTAGATCTTTTGCCAATTTTTTTTGAATTGGAGTTGTTTCTTGTTATTGAGTTAAAAGACTTCTACCTATATTCTAAAACCAGTCCTTCATCATATATGTGTTTTGCAAATGTATTCTCTCAGTTGGTACTGGGTTTTTAATTTTCTAAATTAAAAGAGTAGATATTTTAAATATTTATGAGTTCCAACTTACCACTTTTTATAGTTCATCTTTTTGGGGTCCATTGTAATAAATCTTTGCCTGACACAAGTTCACCAGGTTTTCTTCTAAAAGTTTTATAGTTTTGGGTTTTACATTAAGGTCTATGATTCATTTCAACTTGATTTTTGTATGTGGTGAAAGTTTAGGTCATAATTTGTTTTTGCATATGAATATCCACTTGTTCTAAAACTATTTGTTGAAAAGATTATCCTTTAAACACTGGATTGCCTGTACACCTTTGTCAAAAATTTGACTAGGAGTGCCTGAGTGGCTCAGTTGGTTAAGCATCTGAGTCTTGATTTTGGCTCAGGTCATGATCTCATTGTCGTTAAGACTGAGGGTGGCATTGGGCTCTGCACTGACAGTGCAGAGCCTACTTAGGATTCTCTCTTTCAAGATAAATAAATAAACATTAAAAAAATTACTTGACTATATCTGTGTGAGTCTTTTTTGAGACTCTGTAGTCTGTACTGTTGATTTTGTGTACATTCTTTGGCCAGTACCACATACTCACTGGATTACTGTCACTTTACAGTTAGTCTTGAAATTAGGGACTGCAAGACTTCAGAGTTTGCTTTTCTCTACTCAAAATTGTTTTGTCTGTCTTTTTTATTTTTTAATTTTTACATATAAAGTTTAAAATCAGGGGTGCCTGGCTAGCTCAGGCTAGTAGAGCAGGTGACCGTTGATCTTGGGGTTGTGAGCTTGAGGATCCTGTTGGGTGTAGACATTACTTAAAAATAAAATCTTTAAACAAATAAATAAAGTTAAAAATAAAATCAGCTTGTTGATTTCTACTAAAATACTACTTGCTGGATTTTCATTGAAATTGTTTTATTTTTTTATTATTTTTTTAATATGCAATTTATTGTCAAATTGGTTTACATACAACACCCAGTGCTCATCCCAACAGGTGCCCTCCTCAATGCCCATCACCCACTTTCCCCTCCCTTCCACCCCCCATCAACCCTCAGTTTATTCTCAGTTTTTAAGAGTCTCTTATGGTTTGGCTCCCTCCCTCTCTAACTTTTTTTTTCCCTTCCCCTCCCCATGGTCTTCTGTTAAGTTTCTCAGGATCCAGGTAAGAGTGAAAACATAGTATCTGTCTTTCTCTGTATGACTTATTTCACTTAGCATAACACTCTCCAGTTCCATCCACATTGCTACAAAAGGCCATATTTCATTCTTTCTCACTTTGAGGAGAATTGACATAATGATGGGAACCTTCAGATCCATGAACACATTATATCTCTCCATTTAGATCTTTGATTTTTTTCATCAGTGTTTTATAGTTTTTAGCATACAAATATTATTATATTATTTTGTTAGATTTATTCCTGATTAACTTCATGGTTTTTTTTTTGAATGTTTATTTATTTTTGAGACAGAGACAGAGACAGAGTGCAAGTGGAAGAGGGAAACACAGATTTGCAAGCAGGCTTGAGGCTCTGAGCTGTCAGCACAGAGCCTGATGCGGGGCTCGAACTCACAAACCGTGAGATCATGACCTGAGCTGAAATTGGACCCTTAACCAACTGAGCCACCCAGGCGCCCCTCTTTTTTAATTATTAAAATTTTTTATAATGTTTGTTTATTTTTGAGAGAGAGAGTACGGATGGGGGAGGGGCAGAGAGAGGGAGACACAGAATCTGAAACAGACTTCAGGCTCTGAGCTGTCAGCACAGTGCCCGATGTGCAGCTTGAACTCAGGAACAGCAAGATCATGACCTGAGCCAAAGTCAGATGCTCAACTGACTGAGCCACCCAGGCACCCCTAATTTCATGTTTCTAATGGTGCTATTTGGGTGGTATGGTTTTTAAAATGTTTATTTTCCAAGTTCTTGTTGCTAGTATGTACAAAGACACTTGATTTTTGTATATATTGACTCTTTAATCTTTGAGTTTGACTAAACCCACTTGTTTTATTCTAGAAGCTTTTGGTGTCTGACTACATGATCCTGTACTAGTTATTATACTTCTTTATGCCTATTTCCTGCCTAATAATATGGATCTGTTGTGAAAATATTGCCAAGTTACAGAATGATAAAAGCCTTGAGTTAAAAGGATGTTTGGAGTAATTTAGGCAAACACCTATGTTCTTGAAATACGTACAAGCCCTTTGACTTTAAGGGCTAGTTTATTACCATGCTATGTTTTGTTTTGTTTTTCTGTGTACTTTTTAAAAACAAACCTTTAAACTTCTTTTTTTTAAGTTTATTTATTTAGTTTGAGAGAGAATGAGAATGGGAGGGGCAGAGAGAGAGGGAGAGAGAGAATCCCAAGCAGGCTCTGTGCTGTTAGCACAGAGCCTGACGCGGAGCTTGATCTCACAAACCATGAGATCAACCTGAGCCGAAATGAAGAGTCAGACACTTAATCAACTGAGCCACCCAAGTGCCCCTAAAAATAAACTTTTATTGAAATATAATATGTAAACTGAAAAATTCACAGATCATGTGTATAGTTCAATGAAGTATCATGCTGGAGGTTTTTGATATGTATGTTTTATTTGTGGTTATTCATGTAACTTGAAAAATTAGAAGGCTGTTCTCTAGAATAAGTATTGGCCTAGGCTAAAGAATTTATTAACTTGAACTTTAATATCTAATAATCATCTGTATTAAATATAAGACTTAGTGATAACTGAAATTTTTATTAAGTTATAATTACTTCTAACATTTCCTTAGTATCCATATACTTGATATTCTAGTGCTTTTTTAGTTCAGCTTTTGAATATTTAATCACCAGGTGTCTAGCATAACTGAATTTTTTCTGTCAAATTAGCAGTTTATTTTATTCTGCCACAGTTCTATCACATTATTTCAGTAACTTTATTTGGTTGATTGAAGCAGGAAAAGTGGTAGGAAAAAGAAAGGTAGAAAATGAAGATGAGTATTTGGAATACTACCAGTAAATGTCATTGGTAAACAGGATTCCCAATTTCACTTCCTAACTGTTATAAAATTCATTCCTTTTGGGGCGCCTGGGTGGCTTGGTCAGTTAAGCGTCCGACTTCGGCTCAGGTCATGATCTCACGGTCCGTGAGTTCGAGCCCTGCGTCGGGCTCTGTGCTGACAGCTCAGAGCCTGGAGCCTGCTTCCAATTCTGTGTCTCCCTCTCTCTCTGCTCCTCCCCTGTTCATGCTCTGTCTCTCTCTGTCTCAAAAATAAATAAACATTAAAAAAAAATTTTTTTTAAATTCATTCCTTTTGCTATGCAACTTTTCAGTTCCCGTTGAACTAGGGCTGAGTGGAATGTCAGTGAATAGGGATCTTAGATATGCTCCTTTGGTTTGACTTGGCCTCCTACACTCTTGTGATTTATCATGAGATGAGCAGCCTCACATATTCACTGCCTCTTCAATGACTAGGCCCAGTATTGAAGACCCATCAGAGTAGTTCTGAACCTGATAGCCCAACCTCAATCAGCTGACCCCCATTGAATCTGCAGATTCATGAGAAAAGTAAATGTTGTAGACTATTGAGATTTTAAGGTTGGTAGTTACCCAAGAAAAACTGACTAATACAGTCAAATTCTGTGAATGCTTACCAGTACTTTTCTTTACTTGAAACATATATTTTTAGTTTTTTCTCTATAGCTACAATGTGTTCAAGCACAATTTATAGGACAGAGAAGATGGAGGAAAATATTTTTAAGCAGAAAAGTAAACTAGGACATCCAGACCGGACTAATTGAAGTATTATTCCTTAAGGAGTATTATTAGATTCTAAAATTATCAGCCAAGTTTTAATATCGGAACATTTCAAGTGAAGAAGGATGCTACATTAAATCAAATACATTCTTCTAGATATATTGCTTTCAAAAATATCTAATGATGATTTTTCTCAACAAAAGGATTCCTCAATTAGGGAATTACATTAATGGCATGACTCTTTGTAAACCTATAAAATACTGTAATTCCATATAAACGATTCTCAAGCCTACTCACGAACGCCCGAAGATTAAAAATCTATGAAAGAAAAAGACTTGAAAAATATGTTTAGGGGGTACAGTATCCATCAGACCACAGTTCCAGAGAGAGAAAAAAATGGTTGGAAGAGACGAATTAGTCAACATAGTAAAAGAAAAGACCCAGAGAGTAATGAGAATAAAAAAGTTAAATCTTGGTAAAATTTTCTAAGCTCCAAGGATAAGGAATAGACCCTATATTCCTACCAATATAAGTTTTGGGGAAAATAATAGTAATCTGGACTATAGTAATGGTAGGAGAAGTGGAAAGATCATAGCTGATTTAAAATCTGATGTTGATAATCTGCAGAACTTCTAATGCATTTGTTGTGAAGGGTGTGTTAGGAAGAAATTAACAATGGCTTCTGGTTTGAATAAATATGTGAATAAGTGGTAAATATATACATAAAATTATTTTATTGAGGTAAAACTCACCATTTAAAAACGTACAATTCCCTGGATTTTAATACATTTTACAGTGTCGTACAGCCATTATTACATTCATCACCCCAAAAGAAATCCTGTATGTATTAAGCAGTCACTCTCCATTCCTTCCTCCTTATAGTTCCTGGCAACCATACATAGCCTACTTTTTTTCCTCTGGATTTGCCTGTTCCGAACATTTCGTATAAATGGAATCTTACAGCATGTGACCTTTTGTGTCTGTTTTCTTTTTCACTAAAATGTAATGTTTTCAAGCTTTATCAGTATTGTAGCATGAATCAGGCCAGGCTTCTTTTTGTTGCTAAATAATATTTGATTATATAAATATACCACATTTTGTTTATCCATTCACCAGTTAATGACATTTTAGTTTCCACTTTTTGGCTTTTGTGAATAATGCTGCTATAAACATTCATGTTTATCTTTTTGCTTGAAAACTTGTTTTTACTGCTTTTAGGGTATATATACAGAAGTGAGATGACTGTGTTACTCTTTAACTTTTTGAGGAACAGCCAAACTCTTTCACCCAGCAGCTGTACCATCTTATATTCCCACCATCAATGTATTAAAATTCTAACTAATTTCTCTACATCCTCACCAACGCTTTTTTGTTGTCTAGTTCTTGTTTTTGTGTTTAATAGCTACTCTACTGGGTGTAAAGTGATACATGATTATGGCTTTGATTTACATTTCTTTTTTTTTTTAATTTTTTTAAATGTTTATTTTTAAGAGAGAGAGAGAGTCAGAACATGAACAGAGGAGGAGCAGAGAGACAGGGAGACACAGAATCCAAGCAGGCTCCAGGCTCCGAGCTGTCAGCCCAGAGCCCGATGTGGGGCTTGAACCCACAAACTGAAAGATCATGACCTGAGCTGAAGTCAGACGCTTAACTGCTTAATTGACTGAGCCACCCAAGTGCTCCTGATTTACATTTCTGTATTGATTTATGATGCTGACTTACTTTTCATGTGCTTATTGTCCATTTGTATATTCTCTTTGGAGAAATGTCTATTCAAGTCTTTTGCCTATTTTTAAAGGCTTTTTTTTTTTTTTTTTTGGCGGGGGGTGGGGGGATGGGGCAGGAGGGACAGAGACCAAGGAGAGAGAGAGAATCCTAAGTAGGCTCCACGCCCAGTGCAGAGTCAATATGGCGCTCGATCCCATGACCCTGAGATCATGACCTGAACCAAAACAGAGTCAAATGCTTAATTGACTGAGCCACCCAGGCGCCTCTTCTTTTGCCTATTTTTAAGTCGCATTGTCATTTTGTTATTCTTGTAGTTCTTTATTTAGTCTGGATTCTGGACCCTTTTCAGATACATGATTTGCACATATTTTCTGCCATTCCAGGTGTTGTCTTTTCACTCACTTGTTACAGTGTCTTTTGATGCACAAGCATTTTATCTTCCAGTTTACTAATTATCTCTTCATCTCTATCTAATTTGTTTTTCAGTCCATCTTTTTATTTTCATAATTTTCATTCTTAGCTGAAATTCTAAACTTTTGTTTTGTCCAAATCTTAAGCATACTACTCTCTCCTTTTATACATGCAACATGACACAGACTTTTAATACAGCATTTGGTCAGTATTTCTCAGTAGAAACTCTCAGCACTTTGACCCAGTAATTCTATATGCATCATCTATAGAAATACTGTATAAAGAGCTACATAAGTGACCATTAACAAGAGACTGGTTATTATAATGCATGATATACTGCAGTAGTTTTTTTAAATAGTTGGAATTGCATATAATGAAATTACAACTATAACACATTTGGGAACCTTGAAACACTTGATTTAATTTTACTTCTCAGTGTAGACCACATTATCATCATTTCATGTAAGACCATGCTTGTTTTTTTAAGTTTCCACTCTTTTCCCCCAGGTTTGTACTTGTACAAATACAAAGTACAAATTGTATATATTTAAGGTATATAATATGGTATTTTAATAAGTGTATACATTGTGAAGTCATTACCACTATCATGATAATATCCATCACCTCACACAATTACTCTTCTTGTATGTATGTGAGAACACTTGAGATCTACTTACTTAGGAAATTTCAACTATACAGTGTATTATTATTAGCTATGGTCATCATGGTGTACATTAGATCTCCAGAACTTATCTAATAACTGAAAATTTGTACCCTTGACTGATATCTCTCTTTTTTCCCCATCCCCTTAGCCTAGGTAACCACCATTCTACTCTCTTTACTATGAGTTTGATTTTAGTTTTCAGATTCTGCACACAAGTGAAATTATGCAGTATTTGTCTTTCTGTGTCTGGCTTAGTTGACTTAGCATAATGTTTTCCAGATTCATTCATATTGTTATAAGCAGCAGGATTTCCCTCTCTTTTAAGGATGAATAACATTCATGCATGTGCATGCGTGCATGCCTGTGTGTGCGTGCGTGTGTGTGTGTGTGTGTGTGTGTGTGTGTATAAAATCACATTTTCTTCATCCATCTGTTGACAGACATTGAGGTTTTTCCAAATGATGGCTACTGTGAATAATGCTGCAATGAGCATAGGAGTGCAAGTATCTCTTTGGGATGATAGTTTTATTACCTTTTGATATATACTTAGAAATAGGATTGCTAGATCATATGGTAGTTATGTTTTACATAATGGTTGTGCCAGTTTTACATTGCCACCAACAGTGTACAAGAGATGTCTTTTCTCCCTATCATTACCACTACTTGTTTTCTTTTGACTTTTTGATAATAGCTGTCCTGACAGGTGTAAGGTGATATCTCATAGCGGTTTTGATATTTAGTGATGTTGAACAACTTTTCATATACCTGTTAGTTATTACTTTGGAAAATGTTTATTTATGTGTTTTGCCCATTGTATAACTAGGTTGTTTGTTTTTTGCTATTGAGTATGAGTTTCTTACATACATACTTTGGCTATTAACCCCTAAGTATGTATGGTTTGCAAGTATTTTCTCCAATTCCATAGGGATTGATTTTTCATGTTTGTTGATGGTTTCATTTGCTCTGTAGAAACTTTGTAGTTTGATGTAGTCTCACCTGTTTATTTTTGCTTTTGTTGGCCTGTGTATTTGGTATGAAATCCAAAAAAATCATCACCAAGATCAATTTCAAGGAGTTGTTCTCCTATGTTTTCTTCTAGGAATTTTATAGTATCATTATCTTATGTTTCGATCTTTAACCCATTTTTTCAGTTGATTTTTGTATGCAGTGTAAGATAAGGATCCAATTTCATTCTTTTGCATGTGACTATTCAGTTTTCCTGGCCCTATTCATTGAAGAGACCATCATTTCCCCGTTAACGTATTCTTGGTGCACTTGTCAAAGATTAGTTGACCATATATGCAAGGGTTTATTTCTAGGCTTTCTATTCTGTTCTCTTGGTCTGTGTGTCTGTTTTTATGCTAGCATCAAATTGTTTTGATTACTATCACCTTGTAATATACTATGAAATCAGGAAGTGTGATGCTTCTCACTTTGTTGTTCTTTCTCAGAAGTGCTATGCTAATTTGGGGTCCTTAGTGGTTTCATATAAATTTTAGAATTGCTCTTTTCTACTACTATAAAAAAATGCTATTGGGATCTTGATAAGGATTGTATTGAACCTATGGATGGCTTTGGGTCATATGGACATTTTACTAATATTAATTCTTTCAGTCCATGAACTTGGGATAACTTTCCACTTACTCTTCTTCAGTTTCTTCCATCAATGTCTTACAGTTTTCATTGTGCTGATCCTTCACTTTCTTGGTTAAATTTATTTCAAACTATTTTAATCTTTTTGTTGTTAAGTATACTACTTTAAATTCTGTGCCCTATTGCCCCATATTGTGAGACTATTTCTTTTGAATGGTCTTTCTTATTTACTTTTTTCATATTGTTTTATCTCTTTGTTATTGTTAATTAAGGGCCAGATACTGTATATGAAAAACTGTGGGAGTAATTTGAGACCTATGACGATGTTTTCTCCCTCTAAGAAGATTTCTGTTAGTTTTTGGCAGGCATTAGCAATCCAAGATTGTCTTAATTTAATTTTGTGGTAGACATTTGGAGCTGAGCTTTTTTTCCTGTAAAAGGCCAATCTAGCTTTGGTTCTTACTTACTCTTAGAGCATAGCCCTTTGGGCTTCCAAACAAAAGTGTTGGAGTTTTACCAGCTTCCCCTCTGCATCTTGGTTTCCCCTGCATTCCAATATTTGTCCTTCCAGCTCTTTAAACCTGTCAGTAGCTTCTTAGTCTCTCAGATGTCACTAAGTAAAAAGTAGCCCCTAATGCCAGGCTTCAGTCTTATTTTTGTAATCCTTCATCATACTATTAACTCTTCAGTGCCTTCAGGAAGATTTTAAAGCATATGTATAGTTCTGATTTTTCTTAAGGAAACATTGGTCTGAAGTATGTAATTTGCCATTACCAGAAGTCAACAGTATGTAAGTGGAAATGAACAGCCAATAACTTAATCTTTTTAAAATACTAAGGCAGATTCAAAAATCACCATATAACAATGTCAACCTTACCCACTTGTATTTTCACATACTTTTTTGGAGAAGGGGTAAGAAATAGAATTACAGTGTTCCTACTAGCTATTGCACATATTGGATCATCAAGGCGAATATCATCAGGTGAATATTTTCTTTCATGTGTCTTATCAGGAAGTTAACTGGAAAAAAAAAAGTGCTCCAATTGTAACACTTACTGAATTGTACCATCACTATTTTTCATGTGACTGTATCACTCATGAGACAGTGAAGCCCTTTACAAAGAGGAACGCTGTTTTTCCCATGTTTTATCTCCTAGTGCTACACCTGGAGTTAAGTGTCCAGTAAGTATACAAGTGAATGTAGGTGTTGAGAATACCTTATTTTGCTTTTCACAGTGAGAATCAATGTGGGTATATGCTGTTCTGAATCATCTTAAAAGATCAATTTTAATAGAGAAGAAAGAATCTTTTCTTATCAGCTCCTTTGTTCATCCTTTTCTATCTCAACAGGTGGCATCTCCACAGAAAGCGACTGTGCTTTTGAGCCAGACTACGCCGTCCCACCACTTCCAGTGAGTGAAGGTATGCAGCACATTCGGATTATGGAGGGCATGTCTCGCTCTCTTCCATCCTCCCCCTTACTCACACATCAGTCTATCAGTGTTCGGCTCCAACCTGTGAAGAAGTTAACTGGTAAGGACTTTACCTAAATTTAGTATGTTTAACAGGACACTTTAGGTCATATCAGATATGTTTATGTGCATCTTTAGGTTTTTCCTTTTTGGCCTTCCTAATGTCACAGACTCTTGGAAATTGGAACTCCTACTGATTTTAATTTAGGGAATTAGAATAGTACTCAGTTTGACAGATTGATGTATTTATTTTCTAAGTGATCCATCTGTTGTGGACATATTTTTCTAGGCTTTCAGGAAACTTCTAGTTTTGCCAGAACACACTGTTGTTCTGATTTCATTTATCAGCTTGTTCATGTCAGATTAACAGATGGGGATATTGTAATTTTAGGATAATAAGAGCTTCATAGTTCAGCAAAGGTACCTCAGTCATGGTTTTTGTTTGAAATCCTAATCTGTATATTTCACGTCTATTTCTAAAAGTTTGATTTAGATATTTTCCTCTCCATTGTACATTCCTGCAACTTCTTAGGATATTTACCATGATTCATAACTTGTGGATTGCATTGACTTAAATATGGTCTCAAAATACATATTACCCATTCAGATCAAGCTATTAGGTGTGAAACTGTGTCCTTATTAAATGAAGTTTTGTCCTTTTAAGCTTTTTCAGAGAAGAAATTTTACTCTGTTGGACGATACTTACATGTGAAAATATGCAAGCCTGGGTCATTTTCTTAAGTTTAACATTATCAGTATATATCTTGTGTTAGTAAGTTGATGGGTTATGAATGATTAGAGGCAAGAAATTAAGTCATTCCCAATAGATACATTAACTACTTCTTACGTGTCTGGCATTAAGTTAGACAGTGGGGAGGTTTGATTATCATATGACAATTCAAAAGAAAACAGGAACAAAGAGGGGAAAATGGAATCTTGGGACTTACATCTATTTTGAATGAAAATTTTATAATGTTTATAATTTTCATGAAAATAATAGTATTTTTTATTCTTTAGTTCCACAAAGCATAAGTCATGCCTTTTATATTGTTTACTGTTTTTTTAGGCTTCTTCAATTAACTGAATCAAAGTCTACTTTGATTAGATAACAATCTGTAAAATAGTTTAGTAACATTTTACTGAAATACTTATTCCCTTCTGATATGTAAAAATAGGATAGATTTTAGGTGCATGGGCCTTAATAAAATTTCTTTGCTTAGAAATTGCCCCTTTTTCTTGCAGTTTAAGGTGTTACTGATAACTGAAAATACAAATAACCATATATGAGATGGCTATCAAGTGATGTGCTTCATTTACTACACATGAGAAGAGATAGCAAAAGAAATTCCGTTTCCTAACAGAAGTGAACTGAATTGCCTGATGTTTCGGAGATAACACTTTCCTATCCCATTTTCCTGTCCCAATTTAAACTTCAACTTAAATAAGCAAACTTTATTAAAAGATAAATACATTTAATAACAAAGTCAATTACATGCCTGATATCAGAGGTGAGACAGGGAAGCAGTGACAAGAATCATACTTGGTTAATTACACGTATGACCTATTCAGTTTTAATTTTTTAATGTTTGAAGTATTTGAATACTCTCAAATAGTTTTATTTTTCTGAAGAGTTTGTCAAAGGCCTAAGAATTTAAAGGTTGAGAATGCATTTTAAAACTTCTGAATGAAAGAAATCTGTCTCCTGAAAGAGGGTGCCATGAAAATTTTTCTGTAGCCAATTTTCTACCAAGTAAAGCAGATGATAAGTTTCTGGTTTAACCTGGAATGAAATTACTTTGAAATTTAAATTTAAAACCTTGGTCAGTAGATTATTTATGAGCTATCATTCCTTTCCTAATTATATTTTGTTATGAGTAACTAAAAAGAAAGTTGAATAGAGAACGACTTGCTGACCACAAGTAAATGGCCTCCAGAGAATGGTTTTTAACAAAATGCATTAATTCGATCCACTTAATGATTTATCCATTATATTCCTTGTATTCATATTACCAACCCAACTGAGTAAGTGGGGCCAGAATAGTCATCTTATTCTGTTTTCTTTTTGATTTTCCAGTATTTGTTACCCTGTCTTTGTTATAGTCAAAGTAGTTTGCATATTATTTTTCTGTGCTTTTCACCTAATCATTCAGCAAATATTTGTTTAGGACTCATAAAATGCCAAGCACTACTCGATACAGTGGTGAGAAATGCCAAGCACTACTCGATACAGTGGTGAAAAATTATAGATAGTGACAAGTAATAAGAGGGTCATAAAATGGGATAGAGGGAGACTGGAGTGGGGGTAGGGTTTCTTTCTGTGGAGTGGTCAAGGAGAGTCAGAAGAAGAGCTATTTGAAGAGAGGTGTGGATAACAAAACGAAGCTGCTCATGGGAAGGTCTGGGGTCAGAGCCTTCTGGGCAGAGGGGACAGCCAGAACAAAAGTCCTAAAGCAGAAAGCAGCATTGGTATGTTCAAAGAATGGGAAGAAGGCAAGAATGGTTTCAGAATAAGTCAGAGGGGACAGTGGTAGAAGATAGTTGAAGAGGTAGGCAGAAACCAGAGTCTTTAGGTCATGGTAAGGAAACCAACTTTTGAGAAGAGCTGGAATGAGAAGTAATGTGATCTGATTTACCTTTTAATCAGATATTGTTGGCAAATGCGTAAAGAGTGGTGTATGAGGGACTAGAGTATGCCATGTTCACTAACCTTGTGTGTGTTTTCCTGATCTTTAAATAGATCTTTCACTTCTAATAAGTTAATACAGTGGTGAAAAGAATCTTTGTTTTATCTTGTAAGATATAATGAAGGAATAACTAACCTTTTCCTATCATTTTTATCATAGAACCTTTGTACTCCTAATGTATTTAGCTTAGTCCTTCACTCAGGTGTACATTAGAACCCATTTGGTATATCAATTAAGACTTTTTTTTATTCCAAGCAACAGAAGATAACCTAAGGTTGGGAAAGCCTCAAGGTTCATTTGACTTAGTTGTATATGGCTGTGCACTGAGGAGGCATGGAGGGGAGTGTGCAGAGACAGTGTTGGTCCCCGTTACTGTGCCGATGGAAGTGCTCCAGTTCTCCAGATTCTTACCCGGGGCGCTTTCCAAGATGTTTGTGTTCATAATATCTTAACGCCCCTCAAGCATACTTCTTAAAATGTAAATAATTAGGAGTGCCAGTAAATAGTTCATTCATTCAACACTTGCCTAATTCATACTGTTTGCCTATTATGTACACTGTAAGTCTAGTAAAAGTTAAATTTTGAGTATTCACATTATTGGTAGGGTAATAAATCATTGCAACCTTTTTGTAGGGCAGTTTGATAGTATGTGTCAGAATTGTAATGCACATAATCCTTGACACAGCAGTTTTATTGCAGAGTGTTTATTTGACAAATAAACTTGAACAAGTTTGAAACATGTATGTATGTACATATGTGTACATGTATATAGTAAAAAAATTAAAATGTTACTATTTATCATTAATAGTAATCCATTTGTGTGACACACACACATACATGCATACACACAAACATACACACATGCATACATTTTATGGTGGTGTGGAGATACATTGACTGTAACCCAAAAGTGGTAGAGGGATGACATAAATTTTGTTGCGTACCTTTCTGTAATGTTTGTATTTTTTTTATCACATGTAAAATCTAAAATTTCATGAGGCAGTATAACAAAATGGGCGCTGGCTGCCATTTCTTAACTGTAACCTTGTGCAAGTTTGCTAAAAGTCTCTGTACTTCAGTCTCTGTACTTATTTCTAAAATAGGAATACTAATTGTATCTGCCTCATAGGACTATTAAAAGAATTGGATAAGTTAGTACACATAAAGCTCATGAGACAGTACCTGACAAAGAAGAAGTAGTCAATAAATGTTAGCCACATTTATTATAATTCTAAAGGAGATTTGGGTGACTTTCTGTTGGTTATGTTAAATATGAGTTCTGAGCCTTTGGAAGGTGATCTGGAAGTAATTTCTTTAATTACCTTAAGTAAGCCCTTTACTTTTCTGAGGAGTGACCTTCAAATACTGATATCAAGTGGGTTGTCACATAGTCTTTTGGAAAATCTTTTTGGACTGATTTTAAAAGAATTCACTGTATAGATTGGAATGACGGTGTGGTAGTCCTATTTAGATGGTAAATAAGTCAAAATAACCCATCTGATTGTGCAGCAGCCTTGTTACTTTGGATGCTAGCTATGGCCAAAATATTATTTTCATCATGGATATAAAGGTATCATTGACTTGTTTATAAAGACATCCTGCGAAAAAGATTTAAAGCTATTTTGACATTAAAAAGAGCTTATATTTAATAACAGTTTACATACCCTGATATATTTTAGTGTACTTACGACACATTTTTCACATGATACTTATCTTGCAATTTTTGGAAGCACTGGAACTCAAGATGTACTTTAGTGAATTTTATTATTAGAAAAAAATACAGGGTTCCTGTGAAGATTGAATAAGATTGCTTAAACTTACAATTTAATACATAATAAATGTTAAATAAGTGTTACTTCTCATTTATAATCTTGGATAAAATGGAAACATAGTCTCGAGAAAATTATTGAAAAGCCAATTTGAAAGTATACAGAGCATAGAGATTACATTGGTCTTCATAGTCTGATTTATTGAAATGTATTCACGATTCTGTAGCATGAATAAATCTCTTATAACTTTAGGAAAAAATATTAGAATTCAAGATATATTGTAGTGATTTTATTAGATTAAAAATATAGTAGGTTTATATGGTAATCTAAGCTCTGTAATTGCTAATGTTAATATTTCTATTTTACTTTCCATATGGATAAAATAATCTTACCCAGTATCTCACTGTATGGTCCCTAGACCACTTGCATTAGAAATACTGGGAATACTTCTTTGAAATATGCATACCTGGGTATCCAGGTTTACCTAATCAACTTCACTTCACAGATTCTGTCTCATTAAATCTCGAGCCCCAGAATCAATCAATCAATCTCTCTCTCTCTCTCTCTCTCTCTCTCTCTCTCTCTCTCTTTTTAAGGTTAAACAAGAAAATGTATATGAAGACTTTTAAGCTCTTTGGAATGATAGTACTAATTAAACTAGGTCCCGACCTCATTACTGTTTCTAATGCATTACTGTTTCTAATTCAGATTCTCTAGTTTTATGGGTTAAATATCAAGCTATTGTAAATTCTAGGGTTTACTCAGTGCAGGAGTACAGAAGAGGGGGCCCTTACTTCCACTGCTGTATTCCTCTTGTCTTCCAGACCAAAAGTAGGGAATGTCAAGGGGATGTTATTTAATTCAGTTTAGGTAAGTTCAGTTATCATCAGTCAGTATTGTTAAAACCAGAGCTGGACAGTAGTTAATGTGGTAAAAGATTTTATTCAGGAACTATTGCAATGGAGAAAAGAGACCGTAGTGTAGAACTGGGCTCAATTCTAAATACAGTAAAGAAAGCTAAGGATTTATAGCCAAGGATAAAGGTGGATAGTATAGATAGAAAATTACTAAAAGGAGACATCAAGGGTAAAGGGATTCTTGCTAAAACCGGGTTAATAGGAAGGACTCTTGCTGGATGGGCCAGGGTGATCATATGTCGAGGGTGGAGGGATTCATACTAAGTGGACTAACCAGGATCCTTGGTGCTACTGAACTAGACTGCAGGCTTAAGGATAAGGCCCAAGGAGGAGACGCAGCAGAAGGGGGCTCAGAGGAGACTGACAAAGGCTAGTTAAGGAGAAAGTCTTTGTCAGTATGCATATTTTGAGCATCTGAAAAATCAACATGTATGATCAAATAAAGAATTCTTTCGAAATATTTACACACACTAGATTTGCAGTGTAATTAAACCGTTTTTTAGGTTTTATAAGAACTTAAGAATTTGTATATAAGAAAATAACTGTATTCTAATTACTTTCATAATTGAATGGAAGTCACTCATACAGAGTGGCACTATTGTTTATAGTGTTGTAGTATTTATTTATAGTAAGATTATTTATAGCAGCTGTAGTATTGCCATATATATATATATATTTCATTGAAATATAGTTGTTCTGTCTCCATACCTCTACTCAACCACTACCAGGGAAAGCTTGCAAAAATGCCACAATGTTCCTTAATGGAGAAGGGTCGAAATAACAAATTATTTACATTTTTTCTTATGAAATGGTTCTGTTTCTGTCAGGTTAGATGATGTGTATATGGAGACTTTCTCACACACAAAAAAATTAGCCTTATTAAAGCAACTGAATTTGACACTTGGAAGAGCAGTTTATTAGTATGTTTGGCTTCAAGTAACAAAATGCACAAGCAGTGGTGATTTTGTGTGATTGAAACAAGTGTAAAGAGCCCAGAGGTCCACCTTTCGAGCCTCCTCATCCATTCCTCAAGTGTAAGAACCACAAATATAATGGAAGTAAATGGGCTTTGCTCTTAAACTAAGTTGAATCTCAGCATTACCTCTTTCTGGTTGTGTTATATGAAGTATGTTAGTTAATTTATGCTGTCTTTGGTTTCCTTCACACACTTACCTTCACACAGTTGCTGTTAAAATTTAAGTGCAATACCTATACACTTTTTTGGATTGTACTTTTTTTCTAAGTTTATGCACCTTCTCCATCACACACACATTCACACACGAAAGAAAGGAAAAAAAAAGAGGGAGATCAAATTTGTGACTATAATACTATCGTAAAATCTTCACCTATGTGAAATCTCATGGACAGTGTTTCTCATTGTGTGGCCCCTAGACTGCTTGTATTAGAAGTACTGGGAGTGGGGCACCTGGGTGGGTAGCTCAGTCAGTTGAGCATCTGACTTTTGGCTTTGGCTCAGGTCATGATCTCATGGTTTCGGGAGTTGGAACCCAGCGTTGGGCTCTGTGCTCACAGCACAGAGCATGCTTGGGATTCTCTCCCTCTCTCTCTCTACCCCTCCCCAACTTTTCTGTCTGTGTCTCTCTCAAAATAAATAAATAAACTTTAAGAGAGAGAGAGAGAGAGGAAGAAAGAACGAAAGAAGGAAGGAAGGAAAGAAAGAAAGAAAGAAAGAAAGAAAGAAAGAAAGAAAGAAAGAAAAATAAGTAAATAAATAAATAAATACCAGGAGTGCTTCTTTGAAAAATGCAAATTCCTGAGTATCCAAATTTACCCAGTCAATCTCACTTCACAGATTGTCTCATTAAATCTGGAGCCCAAGAAACTCTATTTTTAGCAATCTATTTTGCTCACTGAAGTTTGAGAACCACTACTCTGAGGAGTTACTTTAGATACTTGTTTTATTCTAGTACTAAGAGTTTATCCCTTCAGATCACTAAAAAAAAAAAAAAAAAAACATTTTGGAAGAACATCTTTTTAAAATGCGTAAGTTACTTATATACTGAATTTAATCTGACCTTTTCTTTATGACTTAGAGTTGTTATTATGAACATGAAAATGAACTAGTCTATAATATATCTTTGGTAACCTAATGAAGATGTAGCAGTTTGCTTCTACACCATGTGTCCAAACCATCATAGTTTTTCTGTTCTCTCCTTTAATCACAGACTTTCTTGTCAGTTTTCTCTTCTCTGATTTTACCTATTACAGTTCTTCATCCCCTTATAGTTTGAACTTAATGATGTGGACTTAGAAATCCTATCTCTAAACCTGTTGACCTGATTGTGGAATTTATGAAGATGTTCTTTTTATGTGTTATTTTGGTGAGATTCTACAGAGTTAAGGGAGTTTCTGGACCCACATACTGACATTTTAGGGTCTAACTTGACTTAGCCAAGTCTGTGCAAGGTTGTAAGAAACCATGATGATACTTTTCAACAGAGCTGTGCTTTTTCGGTACCGTATTAAAAGAAGTCTTTCTTTATAAACTTTGCTCAGTTTCCCATTTACTTCTCTTTCTCGAAATGATCATTACCTCCTACGATGTATTTTTTTTTTTTTTCATTTGAGGACTAATATTTTCTAGAGGAAAATAGAGTCTTCCTAGGAAAATTATAGCATATGCTACAAATGAGGATAATTCCCAGGAAGATCTTTCTATAATTTTCCTGAGAAATGGTTATTAGTAAGCCTCATCTGTGTAAAAAATTCCTAGTATGTGTTCTTTTCTTTGATGTACAATTTAATTGGTAAGCTAATGAGCTGGCCCACTAGTTTCTTTTTCTATCTTAATAGTTATTTTGTTAGGGTCTCAATCATAGAAAACAGAGTTGTCCCAGCTAGTCTAAACAGAAAGATGTTTAGTGAAGGGTTATGATAGCTTTCAGAATCTCCAGGAGAGCCTGAAGAATGCAACCAGGAACTCGTACCTCCCTATAATCCTAAAGGAACACCACTGCCTCTATCACAATAGCCCCAAAGGAACCAGATGTCTTGACCTTAGTGTTTGCCAGAAAATGCAAACTTTCTATTTATGGCATTCTCTTACTTTGTCACTGAAGGCATGGGAGGATAGGCACATCCTGCTGGTAAAAACTTAGGTTATATATCTGTACCTTAACTCAAGGCAATTTGAGAAATGTAGATTTTTGGCTTTCCAGCCATAGTAGTATAGGAACACAAATTGGAACAGGTTGAGTAAACCAGCTTATAGTGTTTGCCATAGTGGTCTTCACATTGTGCTTGAGCTTAATAGTTTCATACTTTCTACTCTTTTAATGAATGACACATCCAGTCAGAGTTAGATTCAGGAAAAAAGTCCCCATTTAGTGAGTATTCGTAAGCTGTGTGAATACATCAGTGATGCCTTAGTGCATTTAAACGGCAAGTCTTTCAATATTTCTTATAGGTCTTTTCAGTAATGTGAGTGGTGTTAACTAATAACTGATAATTTATTCTTTTATATTATTCTTTATGTACTTCTCACTGCTACTCTGGTGCTTGGGGCTTAACAATTGGTCTCTAGGGTGATGGGTATTAAGGCGCTTGGAATGAGCACTGAGTGTTATATGTTAGGTGATGAATCACAGAATTCTTCTCCTGAAACTAATATTACACTGTACATTAACTAACTTGAATTTAAATAAAAACTTGAAAGCACACAAAAAAATTGATCTCTATTGGTGATCTGAAGTATTTCATAGTTTAACAGTTGATGCAATTTTACCAATCTAATTAGCACAAATATAGTTTTGTAGATGATTTTACTTTATAATTAAAGTAACTTTTAAACTGTTTGTCACAGTACAGATTCTTTTTAGTGATTATATTATAATGATTTATTATTAGGATGGTGGTAATATAAGTGCTGAAGTGAATTTCTTTAAAAGTAACCCTTTTGAAGTCATCCCAAAGGTGATGTTAACATTTTTCTACTTCTACATTTGCCTTCGTTCATGAACTATAGGTCCAAACATTTTATTTTTTTCTATTAAATATTTAATAATATTTTTATATTGACACTTTAATTCTTTAAAAAAAATTTTTAATGTTTATTTATTTTGGAGAGAGAGAAAGAGAGAGAGAGAGAGCGAGGGAGCAGGAGAGCATAGAGAGATAGGGAGAACCAGAATCTGAAGCAGATTCCAGCTCTGAGCTGTCAGCACAGAGCCTGACATGGGGCTTGAACTCACAAACCACAAAATCATGACCTGAGCTGAAGTACAGTGCCCAACCAGCTGAGCCACTCAGGCACCCCAATACTTTAATTCTCTTGATACCAATATACCATATAAAATTTTTGGCAATTCATATTATTTTTGATGTGTTTAATTATCAGAATGTTCTAATTATTATAGTTGATTTTTTTTCGGTGTTGTTACAGTTGACACACAATGTCACATTAGTTTGAAGTATACAGCATAGTAACTTGACAAGTCTATATGTTATGCTGTGGTCACAAGTGTAGTAGCTACCCTCTGTCACCATACAACATTATTACAGTACCATTGACTGCATTCCCTGTGCTGTATCTTTTATCCCTATGACTTATTCATTCCATAACTGGAAGCCTGTATCTCCCACTCCCCTTCACCCACTGTTACCCACACTTCTACTCCTCCCCTTTGGCAGCCATCAGTTTGTTTTCCGTATTTATGGGTCCACTTCTGCTTTTTGTTTGTTTATTCATTTTTTGTGTGTTTTAGATTCTACAGATCAATGAAATCCTATGATATTTGTCTTTTTCTGACTTATTTCACTTAGCATAATACTCTCTAGGTCCATCCATGTTGTTGTAAATGACAAGATCTTATTTTTTTGAGAATAACAACTCAAGCAACACTTGAGTTGCTTCGATTTCTCGGCCATTGTAAATGATGCTGCAGTGAACATAGGGGTACATATATCTTTTTAAATTAGTGTTTTCATTTCGTTTGGGTAAATACCCAATAGTGGAATTACTGGATCATGTGATATTTCTATTTAGTTATTAGAGTTGAAATAAAATATGGTTTATATCTTTAGAAAGATACATCATACATATCATTGATACATCATACATATAATTGATTTATTTTTAGTTTTTTCCAGTGTGCATTTATGTATATTGTATGTATGCTTGAATGCTATTATTAGAAAACAAACTGAAAGTAATTTTATTAATCATTAACTCAAGGAGTTAGAAGACAAGTAAATATAAAAGAAATAATAGGGGTGCCTGGGTGGTTCAGTCAGTTAAGCGTCCAGCTCTTGATTTCAACTCTGGTCGTGATCTCACGGTGGTGACATCGAACCCCACATCCAGCTCTGTGCTGGGTGTGGAGCCTGCTTAAGAGTCTCCCTCCCTCTCCCAATGCCCCTCTCTGCCTGTATGCACACATGCACTTCCTCTCTCTCTTTCTCTCAAAAACAAAAACAAAATTAAAGGCAGAAATGAGTAAAAACAAAAAAAAATTATTGATAGTGAAGACACAAACAAGTTTATTGGAAAGACTAAGAGAATAGAAACATGTTAGAAAGGAATGATCAAAGTAAAAAAGAGAGGAGAGAGGAGAGATAAGTAATATGTATAACACACACATAAAATAAATGATGGGGCACCTGGGTGGCTTAGTTGGTTAAGCATCCAACTTTTTAAGTTTTTATGTTTATTTTTGAGAGAGCATGGGGAGGGGCAGAGAAAGAGGGGGTTGGAGGATCTGATGTGGGTGCAGTGCTGACAGCAGACAGCCCAATGCGGGGCTCAAACTCACGAACCATGAGATCATGACATGAGCCAAAGTCCGATGCTTAACTGACTGCGCCACCCTGGTGCCCCGCAGCGTCCGACTCTTGATTTCAAGTCATGATCTCACAGTTTGTGGGTTTGAGCCCCCAGTCGGGCTCGACACAATGAACACGGAACCTGCTTGGAATTCTCTCTCTCCCGCTCCTCCCACTCCACTTTCTCTCTCTCTCTTTCTCAAAAATAAATAAATAAACTTAAAAAAAAATGAAACGAAATAGTCACTGATAATGTTTTCTTATTATAAGAGATTATAGTATTGAGCTTTATGGCAAAACAACTTAAAAAAACTAGAGGAAATGAGGTTGCCTGGCTGGCTCATTCAGTAGAACATTTGACTCTCCATCCTCAGGGTTGTGAGTTCTAGCCTCACACTGGTCACAGAGATTACTTTAAAAAAATAATAATTAAAAGCACACCTTAAAAAAAAACAACCAGAGGATGTGGAAGAAAACAAACTGTAAAATTGACTCAAACAAACATAAAAATATGACTAGCCCCGTTACCATAGAAATCAAAGATCCCTAAGAGTCAGCAGGCACAGATGATTTTGCAGGCAAGTTTTGCTAAACGTTTAAGTAATGATAATAGTAATAATAGATAATGTTTATTTAGCTCTTCCTATGTTCCAGACAATATTAAGCACTTTACACGTGTGAGCAAATTTAGTTTTCAGAGAAATTTAAGTGGATAGTCAACAGCTTCTGTTGTGAAAACTTTCAAGGAGGACAAGCTTTCTGCTTTGTTGCATTCCTATTCCTTTGTTGAAGAGTTTTAACTGTCAATATTCTAATTTACGTGGGTGGAAATCTGCCCTTCTTTTGTTCCCACCCATTACTCCTAGTGCTGCCTTTTAGCTGTATGACATAAATGAACCTCTCTTTCCCATGGCAGTCCTTTATATCCCAGAAAACTACCATCAGATCTCCTTTTCTCTCGCTTAAGGAACTTCATTTAAGACCTTTCCAATATCAAGATGGGCCTACCTCTGTGTTATTTCCTTTTTTTCTATCAAAATAGACATGACGTTATTTTGGAATTACTTTTCCTTCTGACCCCTTATTGAGTCTTAGTGTTTTTCCCTTTTTAAAAATTTTATATCAACTAGTTCATATCTGTATTTTGCCACTGTCTAGTCCTGTAGTCCTCCTAATTTCCTGTATGATTTTGCAAAGACTGCTAGTAGTAATTTCATGTTCCTATTCTTGTGTTCTTTTAGAAACCAAATGTCAGTTGTGTGGGCCTGTGTTTTGAATGTTTTTTAACTCATAACTTAGATTTCATTAATTCTTAGCAATATTTTTTCTACCTTTTTTAGTTTAAATATATTTTCATTTATGGAGAAGATTAAAGGAAATTAAGGGTTGAGTAATTGTTCTATGTCTCTTGGTTGGAGGCTGGATGTTGTTAAGCATGGCAAACTTTGTGGAGTCCATTATACTTGCGTTCAAGCCCTGACTCTGCCACTTACTAGCTGTATGACTTGATCAAGTCACTTACCTACTCTGAGCATGTTTGCTTATCTGTATTACTATTATCATTTTTATTATTTCTGCCTCACAGAGTATTGTATGGATTGGAGAAGATATTATGTATGTCAAGAACATAGAGTTTAGGTCATAGCAGCTGATTCATAAGTGGAAGCTTATAACAAAATCATTTGTTATCTTTCTTATGCGCTGGATCTGGCTTTCCCTTGTCCATCTTTTTATTCTAAAAATATCCCAACAATCCTTTGTACTGTCTTAGAAACAGCTCTTCTCAGCTTGGGTTCTATTCTTCCTTGACAATATAATTGAAGGGTTTTCCACTCTTCATCTTTGATTATGTCCTCTCTCTGTGTATTTCTTTTTTGGACACAGATCTGTCTTTATCAGAAAATTCCTGCTATGGCCATGTTTCTTTCTTTATATTTTACATACATTTGTGAATATATAAATTACTTATTAATTTTTAGCCTATACTCTCAATCTGTATTCCCTCTTAGAATTACTCATCAGTGGCTCATAGCTTCTGTTCTATTCTCTGCTTTTTTTTTTTTTTTTCTAAGAAATCTGCTTCCCTAAACTGTGAAGTGTAGAGTTGATCAGTATTCCTGTTACAGTGGTGGCCCACTAAACCAGGGACACCTAGGATCTGGGGTGGAGAAGGCAATTTAGTAAGATGCAGTCTGGTAGCAATCACTAAGTGGAGGCCTAAACAGACCCTAAATATTAGGATGATCAGCTATAGGTAATTGTGTGTCACAGGAAGGAGGTGGAACCTATCAATGCAAGGAAAGGGAATCTAGGAGCAGATGACAGGCAAAGTTCTAAGAGGGCAGGTGGTCAACATCAAGAAAGATGTTTAACAAGGACAACACATCATAAAGTAATTTTTGGCAGATATTTATGGAATGAAGATTTAGATAAATCTGTAATGTGGCAGAATTAAGGCTCAGAATTCTAGGCCCAAAAGAACTGATAGTGCCATATTGGTCAAGAGCTAGGCTCTTGGACAAAGAACCAGGTTAAAATTCCACACTCGTTAATTTGTAAGCTGTATATCTGGATAGATTAACTCTTTTTGAGCCTATTTTTCTGTAAATGTACAGTAAGAATAATAAAACCTTAGGACTGAGGGTGGTACAGAAATGTTTGCAGTTTCTCTAATGTGCCTAGCACTTACTGATATAAAATGTAAGTATGATTTGACAGTTACTTTTTAAATATTATTATTCTTACCATCATTAAGCTCTGTAGCATTCAATACCATATCGTGGATACAATCCTCAATATTTAAAAATGCCTCAAAGAAAATATACATTTATTTGTCATAATATTACATTGGCTAGCTTAATTTCCTTTGAATGAAATTATATCATCTTACTGTGGTCAATTCACATTTATTTGAAACTTCAGTTAATAGTATATCTTTGTTTAAATTAATAAATAAAAATTTTGGTACATTAAATCTTTCAAAATGTTCAGTGTATATAATTGGAGAAAATAGTAAAAGAATCCTAACAGGTGGAAAGTTGACAATCATTTGGTTAATAATCTCTGATACCCTTTTCAGCTGCCGTGTGGTGGTTCTAAGAGTTATGTATCATTTTCCTCTTTTTTTCTTTTACGATTTTTAAGTAATCTCTATACCCAACATGGTTTTCAAACTGACAACCCTGAGATACAGAGTTGCACACTTTTCTGACTGAGCCAGCCAGGAACCCCAGACGTCACTTTAAAACATGGCAAATACCATGGAGGTTACAGGGGAAAAAAAACAAACAAACTCCTTTGTCCATGCCTCCTGTGATCTTCCCCAGAAAACTCACAACAATTTTATGCCATAGTTCCTAGAAAGGCTATGTTTATGCTTAATTGGCTCTATCTCTTTGCTTGCTTTTCTGCCTACTTCCTGTGGAATGTAAGCAGGTTTAAAAGTGTCAAGTGTTGAATGTAAGAATTAAATAGTATCGGTCATCAGGAATACTGCTCAGTCACAAAGCATCATGAAAGGCATATAAGTCAATATCCATGATTCAAAAGAAATCCTCTTAGTGACTCTCCAAACAGGAAGTAAATGATAGTATGGGATAATAGAAAGCTTAGCACAGAATATATATTCCCATTATAATAACAGGACTTATTATAATGCTAAACCATATTTTTCTTATTATAGAAAATTATGTGCCCAAATTGATGCATTCAGCCCGCCAAAAGTAATAAACATGTGGCATGATAGAATGCTCCCTCTCTGATGAACATTTTAAACACCAGAGGGCAGAATGTTCCAGAGGACGTTTTCTTTATTATAAATACATCATCTTGTCATTTATTCTTTCATGTCACTGGCTGCATTAAAAATAGAGATATGATCATTTTGGAATTGTCTACGTGTATGAATGGTTTGTTTTGTTTAGACAACATAATGAACAATGTTCTCATATGTACCAGTGTTGGTTCAGCATCTAGATTTTCTCTCCCTTTCTAGGTTAAAGTCTGTATTTCTGGCTTCTAAAGTGATTATATTTTTTAAAAGTTATGTATACATCTGTATCATTTAGTGAATTTCATAAATTCACATTCATTTAATGAATTAAGTAAAGTGAGAGGAAGGAGATTTGATATGTATATCTTGTAGCTCAATATGCTCTTTTGTGTTCTATTTATCAATAAAAAAAATCCTGAAAGAGCCACCTGCAAGCTTAATGATCCTTTTAAAATGTTGAGAATATAATTTAGAAGTAGCATCCCACATTTGGGAAATTTTTTCAGGGATTAGGTAATAAAGTCAACATATCAAGTAAAAACTGCGTATAATGAAAATTATCCTCAGAAGTCCTTTAAATATCATTTATGCATTCATCAAGTAAATATTGCTTTTCATATGTCCAACCTGCCAGCTTATCTTACTCTCCTTTTGACCACCAGATGAATAGTTGTCTTATGTGTAGAGGCCACATTATATGATATTTAGGAATGTATTACTTTCTCTTCTCTTAGTCACAATTTTACTGTTGCAAATTGAAGTTATAATCTGGAGCATTAGCAATTCCTAGTAAAGGAAAAACTCCACATTAGAAATCTGGCCAAAACTTGAATTGCTGTAACAAGAAGGATGGATACGTTCTTACTTCTGTGAAAATAGTAATTTCGTGTATTCACCTCTTCATAAGTATTACCCTACCTTTAAACACTGTGAAGTTTAATTCTGATGATTACTTCTTAGAGAAAGCTTATACAGGGGGAAGATTGGAGAAAGAATAAAAATAAAAACAATAGAAAATTCTGTAAGTTTTAGAACGGTTTACCTAAATTCAGCACAAGGGAGTTAAAAATTAGTAGCCAGTGAAATAGCTTTAGCCCCTTAAATCTCTCTCTACTTGTACCATCAATTAAGCCCATTTTTACAAAAACAGAACCTATATATTTTGTCTTTTAAAGTACCTCAACTATATCCTCTTGCTGATTAGCTAATACAGAGCATTAGCAACATTAAAATGAATGTCAGTGGAAAAATGATTATTTGTCAAAGTTTGCATTTTTTAAACATAATTATTCTGGAATCCATCTAATGCATGGATCAGCTCAACTTGATTTGGGACAGATGTGAACCTGCCCTCTTTTTCCTAAAGGTATTGAGTTCTTGGTATTCTAAAAGTAACAACTAAAGAGAATTTCCCTCAAAAGTAACCATTGTGCCAAGACAATATTTGATTTTAAAACTTTACTAGAGAGAAGGGTTAGACAGAACTGAGGTATGCTCTCTGTGGAATTTTCAAATCTAACATAAATGCTTACTTTTAGGTTTGACCTATAGTTTTCTAGTTAGGTGAGGTGAAAGTAATTAAAAGTCATTTGAAACAAGTTTCTCACTTTGCATGTTCTTTAGTATTGTCATTCTATAGAAATTACTTATACTACTTTATCTCCAACTTATAATTTTCTTAAGACAATTATTATTAGTCATGTAGGGACGGTGGAATTACTTTTACATGATTATCTTAAATAATCCTTTAACATTAGTCCACAGCATTTCTGTTTACTATTTAGTATCTCTGTAATTCTATTTATTTTTATTTTTTATTTTTTAAGTTTTAGAGCGCAAGGGGGGTAGAGGGGCAGAGGAAGAGAGAGAGAGAATCTTAAGCAGTCTCCATGCTCAACATGGAGCCTGATGTAGAGCTCAATCCCTTGATCCTGGGATCATGACCTGAGCCAAAATCAAGAGTCAGATGCTCAACCAACTGTAAAGTAGGTACCCCATGTTTACTGTAATTTTAAAATGAAATGACTCCTTGCAACAAATATGTACAGTGTGGTGAGACCAAATATTCAATCAAACATGAAAACTAGCCAGAAATATATTTACTCTTTCTGGACATTTTCTGCCTATTGACTTCTGTAGAAATCTATTTTCTATTTTATCTTCACTGTTTTGCTTAATTAGGTATTTTTAAATAAGATAACAGATTTTTAGAATTTCAAGGCTTTACGTTACATTATTTTATTTCTACCATTGCTTTAGAAAGAAGTAGAAAATATGTTATTACTCAGATTGTACTGCTGATGAGTTTGAGGATTGGAATTAAGGACTTACCAAGCAACTAAGCATTATTACAACTACAATCAGAACACTAGTCAAGTGTGTGTCCTTTCTATTAAACTGTAGTCCTTTTCATTTACATTTCACTGAGGTTATCATCATTTATGAAGATGAACACATCATAAATCTATAACTAACAAATATATAATTATACCAGAATTATTACAGTGGCAATACTGCCCACATAAGAGAACAATGTAATAAGTGATTTACCTCATTGTTTTGCTTTATTTTGTATCTGAACATTTCATTATATATGCAGTGCTAGGAGAGAAGCATACATCACTATGATACAGAACCCTTGCATGTAGAATTCCCCTATCTAAATAGATGGATAGCACCAGTGGCTCATGTTCCAGAAGCCTACTGAAAGTTGGCTCAGAGCCATCTAGAGTACTGCAGAGGGAGTACCATTGCCACTGCTCAATTCATGCACTGACACTGTCCCTAGTTCTCTCTTCTCCTGTGTTTCTTTTTTGACACTGTCCTGCTGTCCACTGGAAGGGAAGGAACTCTTCTGGATTCCTGGAAGGCAAGGAAAAACTGATGAGAAAGGTTCTCCAGGCCTCATAGGGGAAGGCCTTCAGAAGCATAGAATGGAACAGTAACCCTGTCTCTCCAGTGATTGACACAAGGAATTTCCTGGATCATAAGTAAAGGCTATGGGCATTTTCAGGGAAGTTAGTGTCTTTTGAATCTTTATGCTTCTAGAAGGAATACAGGAGGTGGTTTGCCTGTCTTTGAAAATGATACCGTTGCTACTATATCAGTCAGTTGATGGTTCTCTAGTTTTGGTGTATCTGAAACTTACCCTCTGAATGAAAGACATTTAATCAGTTTTTTAATATCTCTGTTTAAAAATAAATTTTCTGCTATCACATTCTTGACAGTTCTTTACTTATCACTGTCTTAATTTTTCCATTTAACCCAATAAATTATGAAGATACCACAGGCACATATTAGCTTGCTAAAGTGTTATTAATCTTTTTCGTTACCTCAGGATGTGGTTGTTTTGTTAGTGTCTACTTAGTTACTGTATTTTGTAATATTTATTCACACAGCTGATTTAGGAATTCAGAACAGTGAAATCTGAGGAGGAGGAGTTTATAGCTTTAAGGCACGAGGAGCTTACAGCTTTTTAATATAAATTGTTCCCAGAATCCATGTCACAGCTCCTTATATGGTGCTGCTTTTTTCTTCTCGGTTGCTATGACAACAGCAGCACTGCACCATTCATCAGCTCTGGACCTGGGCTGCATTGCTAGCCCTCCGTGTTACTCCTGAATGTTAAGAACATCCGTGAATCATTCACTATGTTAATGCTGCGCCATTAGAAACCTAAGAACCAGTCCTTCCAGCAGTTTGCTCTACCAGGAGGGTAGACTAAACTGCGCCACAGAGGAAAAATTACATAAAAGCATTTCTTTTTCTCCTAAGGGAATCATACAGTCTATCTCTGCTGCAGTATTCTGAAAGGATAAGCTTCTGTCAGGCGATCTAATGAAAAGAACTCATCTGTAATCTTTCTTGAAATCATTAGCTGTTCAAAACAAGTATCACATTGCATCTCTGGATATAAAAAGAAGCAGGTGATGTTGTTAGGGGTTCTAAGCTCCTTTGGGAGCATCACTTGTGCTTTGGGACCATAATCAACATCTGCTGTAAGAAGTATCACCTGTAACGCGCAGTAAGTTCTGGGCAGTGTGAAGAACTGGCTGGGGAAGATTAAAGTGTGGGTCATCACGGATATGTCAGATCTGATAACAGCATGACCAGTGAGTAAGAAGAAGCCTTTCAGGTTTGCAGGAGAAAAAGCTATATAGTATTGACTAATGAGGAAGAAAAACTAAAGCCTGTGAGTATGATGAGTAGAGTATTTGTGTGTTACATGGATTTCTGAGCTGTAAGGCCTACTTTGAGCTTTGTAGGAAAAGAAACGCAACCTAAGAGAATTTGACACTTAGTTTATAGGAAGCCATTAAGAAATGTCATTAGGCACATTTATTTTTTAGTTGTGTGTTCTTTTATTCTGTGTGGGTATGAATCTGTTAAAATAGTTTTCATATTTTAAAAATAATATTTCATTGTGAAGAAAGATACTAATTTTTTAATGTAAATGTGATGGTCAAGTTGCTTTTTTTTTGTTAGATTGTGATTCTAGCATAGATTTCTACTTCTTATTGCAATATACTTATAAGTAAAATACATTTTTAAAACGTGACAGTATGGGAACCTAGAACTGTTTAAGCCTGCTTATTTCATTATCAGAATGCTTACGAATGGATGTTCTTGTACAGTGTAAGGATTTTTTTTTAACTTGACATTATTGCTGTTATTTTATTTATAGTGTCTGTTTTTCCAATTGAGAAAGGTAAATTATTTATCATTCTTGTATTTTTAGACCAGTTAGTAATTATCAATTTAAGGCAAATTGAATTTTTAGATTGAATTTTCTCACAAGACTCTTGTTTTCTGGCTCTTAATTATTTTCTCTTTTTAGTTCTTCAGCTAGCCATGGTAACTTAGAAATGTACTAAAAGTAGGAACTTTGGTTTTTCAAAATTAGAATATTTAGACTGATCTTCAGCCACTTCACAAAAGAAAAAGGCATTTCATCTGGGCTTATACTTTTAGTTAGTTATCTTCCTTAATTGATCTTCTTAAATGCATGTTGTTCAGAGAAGATATATTTTAGGGACATAACTGGGTTCCTTTAATTTGCACAATGCAAGGGTGGGGGGAGATTTTGTTTCTTTGTTGTTACTACATTTTAATTATAATCCTTCTTCCATTTTTGAGATTTTTGCCTATAGGTCTATACATATGACTTTGCCCAGCACTTAAGAAATAGGGAGAATTAATATATTAAAGAATAATGAAGGTACTGATCATTTACATGTACTGTCATATCTGTCTTTAATAAAAGGGTTTTACTTTTATTTGAAAGCATATATTTAATAGATTAAGTGAATTGAATATTCACATTTTACCCATTGTCATGTAAGAAGATAGGAATTTTAAATTTTGTGTATAGTTAGTAACTGTGTATGTTGCAAGCTGATACTCTTTTATGACTAGTTTATCCCCACAAACATATATATACAAATGATTTTGTGTCCCATTATCTCTGAAACCATAATTCTTATTAATCGTAACAACGACTAATTTGGGCACTTTTTAATAAGGATAGTATTTTTAATATTTATTTATTGTAATCTTCCTTAGCATATCCTGTGATTTTTTTTCTGTTTGGGGCCTTGCCCAGTGGATATATTCCTGAAAGATTGCATATAAACATGTTTGTTTGTTTATAAATTGTCTAAATTAAAATCTGCCCACGAAGCTCCCTATTTTGAGAGATTCTGCAGTAGGTTAATTTGGTGAATCTGTATTATCGTATACTAAGTTTTTTTAAGTGAGAGCCATCTGGTTTTTTTCAGTATATAAAGATTCAAATTATAGATTTAACTAGCAGCATTCTATGAAAAAAATTAAGCCTCATGCTATGTAATTTATAGTTTAACCCCTCATTTTAAAAATCTTTGGTTTACTTTTTGAAATCCTTTAAGGTCTTTTCAGTATTATTCATATAACAGATAACTGGCTAAAGTCTTAATTGGTAGTAGATACTGCTTTTATTTGGGAGGAAATGTGCTAGGAAATAATGTATAAAGCTTACAAGAGGCTTAAGAGTCCTCCCTAGTTGCCGTTAACTAAAACTTACACATGTCATTCTAATAATACTTGTGAATATCTAGAAATTCATTAGTACCACAAATAATGTTTTACAAGGAAATAGGTGCTTCATTTATGTCAGGATCTACATTAAAACTTAAAATCTCACGTTGGTGATAAATTATTTTAAAAGAATGATTCCTAGTTATTTTTTTCTCATGGGAATCAGTCATAATATTTCCATGATAAGTTGTGTCTTCTTTATCACTCTAACATTATATGTATAGTAAAACATTTTAACCATTTGTAAGTGTTGCAGCTTAGGGCATGTCAACCTCTCTGAAGCTTCCCTTTTATAAATTTAATGAAATAATGCCTTTTCGCAATGTCATTATAGGCAGTAAGAAAGACAATATAGTAAAGGATTTAGTATAGGACTTAGCACAAAGGAAACATTTTCTGAGTAATGCTCTTCTCTACCCGTCCTCTCCACTGACCTACTTTGGTGGTTCTTGGACTTTTCCTTGGGAGTACCTTTAGGACAGAGGAATTTGAATGCATACCAGAGGTGTGTGGGATGTAGCCTAAAGGAGCTTCCAAAAGCAAATGTGGAAATTTCCTGATAGTCTCATATTTTTCTTTTAAAATAATCTACATTCTACATTTTTTACACTTGATCTTAGCCAAAAGGCCGAGAAGCGATACATTCTACATTTTTTAATCACAAAACATGTTTTCCAAAAAAAAAATCTTTGAGTAAAATTCCTTCTTCAGGAAAATATGTCTTATTTTCTCCTATTAACATGCATACCCCAGCATATTGCTACCTATCTCTATGAATTTCTAAATGTAAGACATACCACTTAGATCTCTTGGTCTGGATATCATTTTTAGGAAATGAAGATCCTGACATAAGAGGCATGTATTTCCCTGAAGAAATAGATTGAGAATCAATAGGTAGGGATGAAAAATGAATCTGGTTAAAGCTGAAAACTTACTCAGTTCAAAAGAGTGAGTAGTGAGATGGAGCTGGTCAAGCTGTAGTGAGATGAGAAAGGAATACCTTCAAGTAAGAAATAAAGAAAAATGATAATGGAGAAACTAATAGTTTATCATTTTTAAAGCTATGAGAAGTCCTGCAATAAAGGAACCTATTTTAACTGTTTAATCTAGCACCTCTAAAACTTAATTTGCCAACAGACCCCTTTTTTCTTACACAACTCCCACAAAATCATGACAAGTATTCCAAGGAGCACACTTAGGGACATAAATGACTAAAGGAAGTTATGTCATTTAGAAGGAAAGAAGAGTGGGTGACCATACAGAACAAAGCTTGGCAGCAATCGTTTTGGCACTGCAGAAGATTATGGAAAAGCTACATTTTAACTCAAATACCCCCACCCAAAGTCTGCTTTAATTTTAAAGAATCATATTATTTTTTAAAGGGAGGAAAGATTATCATGTGGATCAGAAAGTGGAGTGATAAAGTGACTTGAGTAAAACTTGAAGCAAGAGTATACAGGACACATTCAACTGGTAAATAACATTAGTTTGTCTGGAACAGAGGTTTCACAGAGGATGCTGTGGAAGTGAATACCAGGACTGGATTGGGGAGGTTTTTGGGGCAATGGTAGGCTAAGACGGTAGCCATGGAAAAGGTATATGGAGAGGAAGGTTTTAAGGAATAAGAAAATTGGTGACTGGCCAGTTACAGGATCCAGGAATATGGAAGATCTGTCAAAGATGATGCCAAGACTTTAAGAATGAGACTTGATGTTTTCATTAATAGGAACAGAGAGATTAAGGCAACTGGTTTTGAGGCACCGGGAGTGAGTTTGAGGTGGTAACAAGGTATCAGAGTAGAAATGTGGTTGCAACACTTGAAAAAGAAGTAAGATTTTAAGATATAAATGTGTAAGTTATACTTTAAGAGTAGGTAAAAATTTCTTGAAAATGAGAGAACACATAAACAGAACAGGTGGGAAATGAGTACTTCATGAGCATTTAACAGGCATTTCACTTTAATTCACTTGATTTTTTCAGTAGCAGTTTAAATTTTTATGGCTCTGATCTTACAGATGAAGAAAGCAAGACCTAATCAGGTTAACCAGTAAGCAATTTAAGCATAAGAGATCAGGATTCCAACTTAGGTCTTTCTCTAACTTCTGTACCTCCTCTCAGGGGTGAAGAAGAAAATCTTAAGGAATATCCACTTAAGGGAGTGAAAGGGGAAAACCCATGTCAAAAGAAGGGTGAGATGAATTAAGGGAGAGTCTGAAAGATACTGGGAGAACCAAGGTGGTAAAACTGTTATGGAAGCCAAAGTTTGCGGGGGTTTTAGAGAATACTTAATCACCATTTTCATTCGCTTAGAAGTCGGGAATATGAATTCATACGGGACCATGAATCTATTGTTGTTAAGTGATTGTGCTTTTGGTTTTCCAGAGCCTTAGTCCAGTCTCTTAGCTGCTCTACATTAGGCAAACAGTATTCTATTTCTTTAAAGAGGAGAAAGGGAGAGAGGCCACCTGAAGCAGGTGAGAGTAGAGAGGGGAGAAGGAAGCACCTAGCGAGTTATCCACAGCCAAGTACACTTCTTGGAGTTCAGTTGGTTTTTTGTGTCTGTAATATATAGTTAGAAATAGGACTCTTCAAGACGTTTGAAGATAAAATAAGTTTCTCTTCATTTAACATCATCCCAATAAATTTCCCATTTTTATTTTAACCTAATTTAAGTTATCCCTAAAGCAAGATGACTATCTTACATTAATTCCTGCAATATGATGTAGTAGTTCATATTCTACCACCTACAAGCTTTGTGATATTGGGTATGTTCTGTAACCTCTCTGTGTTTCAGTTTCTTCATCTGTGAAATAAGTAGAACAGTTCCCGCAGGGTTTGTCAGGATTAGATGTGTTTTTATGGGCAAATTGCTTTCACAACAGCATTGTGAAAACTTACCATATGGTTCATGGTAAGTTACTGAATAATAATAATAATTGATGACAATGTCACTTACTGGCTATTGCAACACCCTGTTTATTTCTTCCTGTACCTATCTTTACTTTTCCTGTTTTTCCTTTGGTGATAAGGGAAAGTGTTTTTACTTTTTCTTGTTAGGTTAAGTTATTAAAGTGAGCAGAGAGTAATTAAAGCTCTGATCAGAATGTTTAAAGCATGCCTAGATTTAGAAAACATCTTGCAGTCAATAGCGGTGGGTACTAGTGTGGACTTTTCTCTGGAACACTGTTACAGTAATCATTAATGTTCCAAGTATTTCAGCGTGAATTTGTGTTACTTCCAGTAGAAATTGGTTTCACAGTCGAACTAAAACAATCCATAAGTGTATAATTTCCTTTACCTTGTTTAAAAGAATCCCCTTCCCCGACGATATGAATAAACAAGTATATTGTCATATTATAATTATATAATGAGAAGGTTAGAATTACGGCAAAATTATACATTCAGTGCAGAGTGGGCTTTTCATGTTAGCATTTGTTAACAAATATAAGTTTTTAATTATTTAGCAGTGTTGGTTAGCATAAATGGCTGTATAACATAGTGTGTGGACTCTGTAACTAGACTGCCTGGATTTGAATCCTGAATGACACTTACTAGTTCTGTGGCCTTGGGCAAGTAATTTAACCTCTCTGTGCCTCAGCTTCCTCATCTGTAAAAAAACAGGTAATAATAGTATCTACTTCATACAGTTGTTGTGAGAATTAAATGAGTAAAATACTTTGAATGGTTTCAGATCATAATTGTCCAGTTGTTGTTAACTTTTATTGTGATTTAGTATGTGTGTGATGTAGGTCTTGTCTCCTTACAAGGCAGAAACCATATTTATCCTGTTTATTATTATATTACCAGTTGTTAGCACAGTGCCTGGAACATAGTAGATGTTCAATAAACATTTGTTGAATAAATCAGTGGAACATTCTGAGCTTACCTAGGACTTCAGTAATACTAGCTTGAATTCAGCTAAGCCGGCCAAAGCAGATAACCTGTGTATAATATTAAATATTTTGTTCACTAAGATTTTATTGAAGTGAAGTCTTGAAAATGCCTGACTCGCCATTTTATTTATTGATCAGACTTATTAAACACTTTTAAACTGAGGCTAGAATTAAGTATGGCAAATCAGGCTCCTTCTCCCCTCTCTGAGGCTCAAGAATCTCTGAAAATATTATAGTGCCTAGAAGAGGAAGAAATAGCTTTATGCCAATTTTGACTTGGTTTAAGAATTTCTTACTGAAAAGTTGCTCTGATGTATGAGGTCAGCTTACCTAAGCTCAAGGCTAGGGGCATACTGTGGTTCTAAGTCTCTCCTTTTTAAGTACCGGAAAAGGTCAGCTTTAGTTTGGCAAAACTGAGATTAAAAATTACCATTATTTTCTTGTACCCACACCTAGGTTTTCTCTATTGTGTTGGGGAATTCTTTTTATTGTACCCAAATGTCTAGTGTTTTCTACTCTTCCTCTTTCTGGGGATAAGTCATTGCCTAAAGGAACAGTTTTTGTAGCTATTTTAATATCTAGACTATTTAGCTTAGATTATTTTATTTTTTTATGTTTATTTATTTTGAGAGAGAGAGAGAGAGAGACAGAGCATGAACAGGGGAGGGGCAGAGAGAGAGGGAGACATCGAATCTGAAGCAAGCTCCAGGCTACCAGCTATCAGCACAGAGCCTGACGCAGGGCTGAACTCACAAACCATGAGATCATGACCTGAGCCATAGTTAGACACTTAACCGACTGAACCATTCATGTGCCCCCAGCTTAGATTATTTAAATTATGAACTACCTCTTCTACTTCTAACTTAATTTTAATTTTATTCTAATTTTAATTATATAATTTTTCCCAAGTTATGCCTTGGGTTTTGAAAAGACTTTTTTTTTTTTTTTTTTTTTGGTCAATGTTAATCTATCTGAAGTAGTTTTGTTTTATATTTTTAGTATTGCTTTTGGCATTTTAATTCTCCAATAGTTTATTGTTAATAATGTAGTCAGTAAAGTACCAGGTATTATATGGAGATGTTGAATCACTAAGTTGTACATGTGAAGCTGATACCGCACTGTGTCTTGACTGGTATTTAAATAAAAACTTTAAAAAATTGTAGTCATAACATCAGATAACTCCCTTTTATGGAAATCTCTTCATGCTTTAATGTGGTACCCCATCACTGTTTAGGTCATCACTGTTTTTTTAATTATGGACACTGGCTCTTATCAGTTCCCATAGTGGATTGGCAGGATTTTATACTCTGTGTTTTATTTGCAGATATAAATCTTGATAATTGGCACTTTGCAGGCATCTTGATATCTGAAGATATTCAGTTAGACTTCTGAATCCAATCTTACATTATCTGCGTTCTGCATGTAACTGCCCTAGGCAGGATGGCTTAGCTCTACTAGTAACAGTAGAAGCTTTCTTAACTGACCTTCCCTTAACTACTTGCAGGATTAATTCATGTTCTCCATTCCCCTTTAGACACCTACTGACTGTTGTTAGGATGAGGTGGATATTACAGGCAGTTGGCCACCTTCTTACTTACCCAGTTACTTCTGTTACCTTATGGTGGCATGCACTTACTTAAAGGCAGTTAAATTAATGATATTATAACTAAATTTTTATATATTAGCTAATGAAATATGAATGCAACAAAGAGGGCATTTATAATGGTAACGTTTTAGGAAAACCAAGTTAAAAATTTTGGAAAAAATCAATTAAAATGTCAACAAAGGTAATTCGATTTTTAAAAAAGCTGTAATGAATTAGGATAAAAACACTGAGGGGGATAAGATTGACGGTTTTTAAGGGTACAAACTTGTGATGAGTAGTAAATAAGCCATAGAAATCTAATTACAATATAATGAATATCAACAGTGATTTATAATTATATGTGATAAATATTGCTGTATCAGGATTTTATTATATAGAAATATATCAAAGCAACATGCTATATACTTTAAATTCATACAGTGTTACATGCCAAATTTATTCAATTAAAAACATTTTAAAAATCTATCTATACTTAGGTTGTCTAAATTTGTTTTATTTTAAAGACGGGCGTCTAGGTGGCTCCGTCGGTTGGGCGTCTGACTTCAGCTCAGGTCACGATCTTGCGGTTTGTGGGTTCGAGCCCCGCATCGGTCTCTGTGCTGACAGCTCGGAGCCTGGAGCCTGCTTCGGCTCCAGGGAGTCTCCTTCTCTCTCTGCCCCACCCCGCTCAAGTTTTGTCTCTGTCTCTCTCAAAAATAAATAAACATTAAAAAAAAAAATTTTTTTAAGAAAATGAATAGACTCTACATTTTACAATAGTTTATCCAGAAAGAGAAATTGGAATTCATGTTCAAACAGAAAGGCCTTGGCTTTATATCAGAAGTTTGGTGAATAAATGTACATTTATATTTAAAGTTAAAGAGTTTCATACATATATCATTTTTTGTCTTTCCCCACTTCTTCCAAAAGGTTTTTAAACTGATCAACTGCTAACTAGTTGCTATCAGTATAGAATAGGAAGACTTCTAGTGTATATTACCATCATGTTTTTTCCATAGTCCTTTTTTGAGAAGAGAATCCATAGGAATCATAGGATTTGAGAGAATCCATAGATTAGTATGGAATAGGCCTGGTTTAATCTGTATAGAACTTAGGTCCAAATTTAATTGTGAATGGGGATTTGTGTTTAGTAACATGTCACCCCTATCCACTGAGCCTAAATGCCCTCTATCAAACTAGACAGTCGTGTAAAAAGAGTACTCTGTTCCTTGGGGTCGAGGTGCATACCTAAGGTAGTTTACAGAAGTGGTTAAATTCCTGGACCTTGTAGTAAGACATATAAAGTTCATTTTCGAGCATTACCACTCATCAGCTGTGGGACTTTTTACAAGTTATTCCTACTCTTCCAGTTTCCGTTTCATTGTTCATAAGATGTGCGTAATAAGAGTTACTGCCTCATAAGAAAGTTATGAGGATAAGCAAACAATGTATGTCAAGTGCTTAGCATTGTGTGGCCTATAGTGAGCATGGAATATTACCTACGCTATGCCATTCGTATATGCTCACAGACCTACAAACTTTAAGTGATCTTTATTACTAATAATGTGAGTAATTTTGAAAACTCTTATAAAAACTGTGATAGAGCTACTAAACCTGAAGTAGACCTATGTACAGAAACACATAACCACTAAGAACAAGAGAGTTAGCTTTGTATCTGCCTGTTGTCATTAGTGCAGTTAAATCGAAAAAATAAATTATAGTCACCACCTTCTATTTCCCTTATAGTAATACTATTATATGTCTACACAGTTATAAACTAGGAAATACAATTAGGAAAGCTATTTATATTTCTCCTTCAATATTTAGGTTGTTTCTTTCATCTGTTTTTTAAGTTTATTTATTTATTTTGAGAGAGAGAGAGCAGGGGAGGGGCAGAGAGAGAAAGAGAGAGAATCCCAAGCAGGCTCCGTGCTGTCAGCATAGAGCCCAGTGAGGAGCTCTATCTCATAAAATGTGATACCATGACCTGAGCCGAAATCAAGATTCAGATGCTTAACCAGCTGAACTACCCAGGGGCCCCAGTTGTTTCTTTCATCTTAACCATTTTATTTTTCTCATTTAGGTAGTACCATAAAAAGATTTATTATCTTTTGTTAGCTGTTTTTTAATTCCTGTCTTAAAAGGAGTCAGTATTGACAATTACTTTATAAATCTATTAATTCACTGTTTACATTTCAGGGGACATGGCCTGACCTAATTTATAATTTGAATCTATATAATAATAAAGTGTTTTATTGTGGATATTATTACCAAGCAATTCTACATGTATTTATAAAGAGCAAAATATTTTTTTTCTTGCCATGAGGCTTCCCTGAGAATTTGAAGCTCTGATTTAGTACATTTGAAATTGTATTAAAACTCCAAATTTAGAACTACTTGTTGTAATATATATACCTCCCTGCAGCCTACACTGAGATGCACAAACTCCACTAAAATCTATGAATCATTAATAATAAGTTTCTTTTTTAGAAATCTAAAAACAAAACAGATTAACTTTTTATTCCTTCACAGTTGTGGGAAAATGAATTTAGCAAAGTTTACAATTTAGACAGCATCAACAAAGAGTAAGCTTCAGGGAATTAAAGCTGAGAAACATGGAGCAGATCAGAAGACACAAAATACTGATTGGAATTTAAAATCCCAGGAGAGGTTTTTCAAGAAATGTGACTAAATAGAATTTACTTAAAACAGCTCTAACCAAACTGCTAAGGAATATGTTGTGTTATAGCAGTAGGAATATAAGACTGATTCTCCACTGTGCTTTTTTAGCTCATAGCACAATTTGACAAAGTAGAATGTTTAAAAGCAAAAAGAATGTAATTACTGCTACATAATGTGCAGATTAAAATTGATCATAATAGAGATCTAGACTAAAAAGATTGCTGCTAAGTCTGTGGCAATAATGGTTGAAGATACATAACATAAAAGCTGTTGGGGGAGAAGGAAAATATCAGGATCGTCTGTCGGCTGGGTGTATATTTTGGTTTTTCTTTGTGAACAATCCCTTCTCCACCCCATGAAAAAAGGGAAGGGAAGGATTAAACATTTATCTCTTACCAAATACCACATCGTCATTACTTTTTCAGAGAAAATTTCTCATTTTGTTTTTTTCTGTTTGCATCAGTTGTGTGGATTTGTGTGTGAATTGGTTTTCACCACAGGACTGATCCAAATATCCAGTATTAATGGATGTTCAAGTCAAGTGTAAGCAACTTACTTTCAAGACGTTTTCTGTGACATTATTCCACAGCTTTCAAATTTTGAAGGAACTTTGGAGATCATCTAGTTTAGAGTACGGTCTGTGGATTGGCACCAAGAGCATCACCTGGAGATATTTTGGAAGTGCAGATTCTTGGGCCCCCCACCAAACTACTGTATCAGAAACTTGAGGATGGAGTCCACCAATCTGCACTTCAACAAGCCCTCTAAGTGACTCTGATGCATGCTACAGTCTGACATTGACTTATCTAGACAACCCAGCTTCTTGGGAAGGTATTTTTCACCAGCTTGTTTCAAATAGAATTACACACTACTTGCTTTTGATATCAATTGGAAGGGGAACCGCAGGCAGTAGGTACCTTTGTGTTCTATCTAGAACAAAATGGCTATACTACGTAGATGAAGCTGCCTGGCTATTCTCTCTGTAGTTGAACAGACTGGGTATAAAGTTTAGGGGGCAAACAAAGTACGCTTTGGCCAGAGTTTGGCTGTAAAATGGATTTGCCTTGTAGGGAAGGACTGCAAAGTTCTTAATTACTTGAGCCTGCTTTACTTTAGAATTGGTAGGGAGTAACTGGACTTCCCATAAGAAAAGAAACAAAGAGACATATCACTATTACCATAGGGGAAAGCAGAGACTTAGGTGACATTACCACCAGCATTTGACTCCATTAAGCCTCTTAAAGCTGAAAGTTTGGCACTTCTTTCTCAGTGAACAGGGCGACCTGTTATCGCTGTAGCTGATTTTATTCTTTCTTGTGTCAAAGAAAGGAAGGGAACCAAACATTAAAAGCTTAAAAAGGTTGATGACTGTTGGTCAAAAGTGACACCTTTTTTTTCTATCTTTTTCATTCTCTTTGTACCCTATGTATTATTTTCAGTTATCCTGAGATTAATATAATTTTTAAATGGACACTCGACTTTAGTACACCTCATAATACAGATTGTGCTATGAAAATGTTACTATAACTTGCTCATTAAAAATTCTATTACTTATTTGAGAATAAGATAAAAGTGACTTCCTGGTAATGTTTATTATTAATAGCTATACTGCACTGACCATTTATGACAATAGCAAACTTTTTCTCAATGTAGATAATTTAGGCTTTGTTGGCTAACAGGTAAAATCAAGAATATTATGTAGGTATTTATATAACCACTTAAAATAACTTCTTGAAAAATTTAAAAGCCATTTTTAATTCATGGATCATAAAAAGTTAGATGGCCAGATTTGGCCCACAAGCCATATGACTTATGATATAGAGAGGATCCTTAGATATTCACCCTTCAAATTTTGAGATGGTATAAGTCAATGATTGTATCATATATTAATTATGCATTTCCACATAATATGGTTAACATAATAAACTTGATTAATAAATTCTTTTTCTCCAGAACACTTAAAAAATATAAACATTAGTCCCTCTTTAAATTACCAAACATACCAAATTGCAGAGTTTAATTTTGTGATATTTTACATTAATGGGAAATCAGGAAAATTGGTTCTTGGAGGCTCTTCAAGATAACTTTTGAATACTGTGAAAGTATTATAGAAAGATTTGTAAATTTACATCAATTCATAAAGAAATTGTGGTTTATATACACAATGGAATACTACGTGGCAATGAGAAAAAATGAAATATGGCCTTTTGTAGCAACATGGATGGAACTGGAGAGTGTGATGCTAAGTGAAATAAGCCATACAGAGAAAGACAGATACCATATGGTTTCACTCTTATGTGGATCCTGAGAAACATAACAGAAACCCATGGGGGAGGGGAAGGAAAAAAAAAAAAAAAAGAGGTTAGAGTGGGAGAGAGCCAAAGCATAAGAGACTGTTAAAAACTGAGAACAAACTGAGGGTTGATGGGGGGTGGGAGGGAGGGCAGGGTGGGTGATGGGTATTGAGGAGGGCACCTTTTGGGATGAGCACTGGGTGTTGTATGGAAACCAATTTGACAGTAAATTTCATATATTAATAAATAAATAAATAAATAAATAAATAAATTTCTTTATTAAAAAAAAATTTACATCAATTCATAAATAATAAATTCTTAAGAAATTGCTAGTGAGAGAAGAGGGGGAAAAAAAGAAAATACATGATAATATGAAGAGAAACTGGCTGTGTTTTATGAATATGTAGAAAAGTCAGCAGTTTGGAATCATGGAGTATTCAGGATTTCAGAACCTAAGTTACAATATCTTATTGCCCAGGAGGAGAGAGGTTTGGTGGACTCTTCTTTGTAGTATTTTGGAAAAATAACCCAGCATGAACCATTTACTTCAGCCAAATAGTATAGGGGCAAAATATGCATAAACAGGTGGCTAGGGCTAGACCTAACAATAAGTCATGAAAGGAAGTCTAGTTACTTGAGAAGAATGTGCTTTTAGAAGATCTGTCTGCCCATTCTTTCTTCTAGGTGATCTAATACATGCCCATGACTTGGAAATATCTTACGCTGATGTGAAGAACTCAGAACTCTCTTTTATGAGCTCCCAGTATTAACCAGTAAATCCAGCTGTCTTGTTGACAACTCCGCATAGATCAGGTTAAGGACTAGGTTTTGAGAAAGAGAAAAAGCCAGTTTTGATGCCTATCATAATGTCTTACATGTTAAAGCCGTCTGGGTGGCTCAGTAGTTAAGCATCCACCTCTTGATTTCAGCTCAGGTCATGATATCATGGTCCTGAGATTGAGCCCTGAGTTGGGTTCCATGCTGGGCGTGGAGCCTGCTTGAGGTTTTCTCTCTCCCTGTCCCTCTGCCCCTCCCCTGCTTTCGTGGGCATGCTCACACTCTCTTTCTTTCTCTCTTTATCTCAATGTCTCTCTCTCTCTCTGTAAAAAAAAGTAAAAATAAAGTTAGCCAAGGGCCGACTGAGTGGCTCCGTTATTTGAGCGTCCAACTCTTGATTTTGGCTCAGGTTATGATCTCGTGGTTCATGGGATTGAGCCCCCTTTGGGCTCTGCACTGACAGTGTGGAGCCTGCTTGGGATTCTCTTTGTCCCTCTCTGCCCCTCCCCTGTTCTCTCTTTCAAAATAAATATGTAAACTTTAAAAACTTAAAAAAAAATAGTTACCCAATAAATACTTAATGACTTAAAATTTTTCTAATGGGAGAAGCATTTGCTCTCTAATAGGTTTGTGTGTGTGTGTTTTAATGAAAAGTCAAAGTGTACAGAAAGGCTTAAAATGAAAAGCTATAGTCCCTAGCCTTACCCTTTCTCATCGCTAATTCCACTCCTCTAGGGGACAGTCACTTAAACACTTTTGGCTATTTCTTTTGGTAGTTAACACCATGTCTTTAGATTAGCATGCTTCTGCTGACTGACATTTATTGATTAGTTTTAAAACATCTAATGAAACAGTAACTTTATTTGCACTGCTTCCGCCTTTCCTCCCAACATAACTATGTCTCTGTTTTTTATTTTATTGATTATAGCCATAAATGGTTTATTGTTCACTTCTGTATTTCTTTTTTTTAATGTATGTTGGGAGACAGCACAAGTGGGGGAGGAGCAGAGAGAGAGGGAGACAGAGGATCCGAAGTGGGTTCTGTGCTGATAGCAGTGAGCCTGATGTGGGGCTCAAACTCATGAACGTGAGATTATGACCTGAGTCAAAGTTGGATGCTCAACCGACTGAGCCACCCAGCCATCCCTATTTCTATATGTCGTGTTCCATTAGGTATAAGGCACTACTTGATTTCCACTTTGTAAGAATATGTTAACACCCCTGCCTTACCTATCTTGCTTATCTCGGGCTGCTTTCAAGATTTTCTCTTTTTCTTTGGTTTTTAGCAGTTTGAGTATGATGAGCCTAATTTGTTTCTGTTCTATTTATCCTGAACTCCTCGATTATGAAACTTTCTGTCCTTTACAGATATGAGATATTTAGCCAATATTTCTTGAAAAATTTTATCTGCCTCGTTTCTCTTCTTCTGAGACTCTAATTACATATATGTTAAACCTTTGGATATCACCTCACAGGTCCGGAGGTGTTTTTTGTTTGTTTTGTTTTTGTTTTTATTTTATTTTAAATATTTTTTAATGTTTATTTTTGAGAGATAGAAAAATAGAATGTGAGCAGGAGAGGGGCAGAGAGAGAGGAAAACACAGAATCTGAAGCAGGCTCCAGGCTCTGCGCTGTAGGCACAGAGCCCAATGTGAGGCTCAAACTCACAAACTGCGAGATCATGACCTGAGCCAAAGTCATTTGCTTAACCTACTGAGCCACCCACGTGCCCCAGTTTTGGTTTTTGTGTTTAATCCTTGTTCTCTGTGGTCTTCAGATTGGGTAATTTTCATTCATTTATCTTCAAATTCACTGACTCTTCTGTCATTTTAAACTTTTCAATTTACTATATACTGTGTGTGTGTGTGTGTGTGTGTGTGTGTGTGTGTGTCTGTGTGTATACATACATATATGTACATACTATTTACTGTCATTTAAATTGTCATATTTAAACATTTAAATACTGTTAGACCTATTCCGTGACTTTTAATTTTAGCTATTATGTTATTCAGTTCTAGAATTTGCATTTGGTTCTTTTTTACAGTTTCTGTAAAATCAGAGATTTTCTTGCCTTTTTTTAATTAAGATTATATATTCCTTTACTTCTCTGAAAATCATTATAATAGCTGCTTTAAGTTTCTTATCTGCTGATTACAGTATCTACAGTATTGCAGGGTTGGTCTCCATCTTTTCACTTGATAATGGGTCCTATTTTCCGGGTTCTTCATGTGATGAGTAATTCTGTGTCCTAAACATTTCATTTAGTAGATATTCTGGATTTTGTCATATTCCTTCAAAGAGCATCACTAATTTTTTTTCTTTTAGCAAGCAATTAACTTGGTTTGATTTAATGGAAAACTCTATCTTTTGGGCATCAGTTGAGTTCAGTTCAATTGTTTTATACTTAGCCAGTCTGTCCCATACAATGCATGGTTCAGCAATTAGCCAGAGGTTTGAGCAAAGTTTACACACAGAATTTTGGCTGCCTCCTTACAGCGCACACTCTCTCTCTTTCTCTCTCTCTTTTTTCTGGAAATCCTCTTCCCCTAACTTTTCAGTGACTGCTATTCCTACAAGCTCTGTCTTTTGATACTTTAGAGTAGAAAAACTGTTGGTTTTCTATTGGAGTTTTATTGACCCCATGCAGTGCTGTGGTCTGTTTTTAACCCAGAAGCTAAAAAATAAAAATAAAAATAATTTTTTAAAGAGAAACTCATCCAAATCTGTTTTTTGTTTGTTTTTGTGTTGTGTTTTTGTTTGTTTTGTTTTTTGTTTTTTGCAATTGTTAGCTCTCTTCCAGACTGTATTATGTTTAATCTCCAGGGCCTTGAGATAGTTGCTTTTTGTCCGTTGTCCAGAATTTAAAGTCACTCTGTGAGAGGGCCCATCTAGCAGAAGCTTACTTGGGTATACAGAAGCAGAACCTCCCTGGTAGGATTTTGAGATTTTTGTCTTCCACAATATTGAAAGTTTCCCAAGTTATTTGTTTCTAATCATAGAAATATTATCCATTGGGGAGCCGACATTTAGCTTTAGGACGAAATTCTATAAAAACTGACTTTAGTGTTCTTTTCCTTACACTTGTTCTTCCATGCCTATATGTTATTCTGCTTTCTCTTTTCTACACATCCAGTGAGGTACATTATTAACATGACAGAAATTGTATGGAAAATGGATAGACTCTTAAGCAACACTGCTTCTGCCTCCATCTAACTGCCAGCCTTTTTTTTTTTTTCAAATCTTAAAGAACGTAATGTGGTGAATAGAACAATATGTTTTATTAGTTTAAAAACCAGGAGTGGGAGGAGACTTATAAAACCCCTAAGAAAAGAAAGACCTCTAAGCTAAGTCGGTGTCTACTTTTGCATATTTATAGATAACCTTCTGATGTGCAACCAAAAAGTAATGCAAACAGTTTATTTCTTTTTGTATTAAGGGAAGTCAGAATAAAAATTTCTGCTTTGATCTCTAACTCAGTGACTTGCCTGGTGGTGTGATAGTTCTGTCCTCCAGTTAACCCATGATCTACTTTCCATCAGACTAAGCAACTCATCTTTCCATACAGCTTCTTGTGTATGACCAGATGACTAATCAGCATGTTTTCAGCCATCATTGAAAACTGGTGCAAAATGGAAAACATCATTATATGTCATTCTCAAAACACTGTTCTCAGATGGTTATTCTTTTTTTAATGTTTATTTATTTATTTTGAGAGAGAGAGAAAGCGAGCAGGGGAGGAGCAGAGAGAGAAAGACTCTTAAGCAGGCTCCACGCTGCCAGTGCAGAGCCCGACATGGACTCAAACTCACAAACTGTGAGATCATGGTCTGAGCTGAAACCAAAGAATCCATTGCCCAACTGAATGAGCCACCCTGGCATCTCTGAGATGACTATTCTATAGTCCTTGTCTTCAAGGAGCTTAGAATCTGGTAGACAAAAATAATAGAGGATAACAGAATTTAAACTTGAAATTTAAACCAGAATCTTGGACCCAATGTCATACAACATACTTTTAATTCAGTTTGTAAAACATTCAGAAACTAACCACTAGGTTTCTCATACTATAAGCACTTCTTCAACTTACTGTACCTTTCAACATCATACATACAAGAGGAACTGTACTAGTACTCTTGGGATAATACATATTCCACTAAAGAGAGTAACTTCATCTGTTAAATAAGAGCTATCCTTTTGGGTGCAGGGAGATAAGGAGGCAGAACTGAGGCAAGAAACATGAGTAGATTACTTCTTGAAGTTTGATGTCATAAATCACTGCCTCTAGATGCCGAACATTCTGGTCAGCATCTTGAAATTCACTTTGTCCATCTCCATGTTCCTCCATTGCCTATCACATCATCACCATCATCATCATATACTAATAACCACATCATCATCTAGTAGTGAGCACATTCTGTGAGCAAGGCACGATGCTCATTGTGTTACAAAGATGAGTTCATTTAAATCTTTACAATATCCTTGAGAGTTAAGTGGCATATTATCATTATGATTGCACAGACCACTTAGTTTAGAGATGTTCAAAGGTCTGTTGTGTGCATTGTGGTTGATCCATGAGTCTAAGATCCATATTTTAGTTTCATCTCCAGGGATAGCTCAGTCTATGTCCTTGAGTCGCACATTATGCTTCAGCTGCCTATTTCTAAAGGATAATAAATATTAATATCTTCCATTTTAGCCTTATATACACATTACTCTTTTATTTTTTTTATGTAATGTTTCGCAAATTTGCGTATCATCCTTGCACAGGGGCCACATCCTAATCTTCTCTGTATGGTTCCAAGTTTTTAATATATGTGCTGGCAAAGCGAGCACTACACATTACTCTTTAAATGAAATCCTCAGGGCACCTGGGAGGCTCAGTCGGTTAAGCATCTGACTCCTGATTTCAGCTCAGGTCATGACTTCACAAAACCATGAGATTGAGCCCTGCGTGGGGCTCTGCATTTACCTAGCAGAGCCTGCTTGGGATTCTCTCTCTCTCTGCCCCTCCCCCACTCATATTCACTCTCTTTCTCTCTCAAAATACATGAATTAAAAAAATAAATATAAATGTAATCCTCATAACAACTCCTAAGAGATTGTGGCCCACACTTTAAAGATGCAGAATCTGGGGCCCCTGGGTGACTCAGTCAGTTAAGCATCCGACTCTTGATCTCTCAGCTCAAGTCTTCACCTCAGGATCATGAGTTCAAGCCCTGCATTGGGCTCCGCACTGGATATGAAGCCTATTTTAAAATAAATAAAATTAAAATTAAAATTAAAAAAAAAAGATGCAGAATCCAAGCTTGGAAAAGTTGAATAATTTGTTCAAGACCACATAATATAGGTAGTGTGATGCGAGTCTCACTTGAAAGACCTCTTTTAATCACTGTGTTCTTTTCTTTATGCTACTATTTCTTTCCCCCTACTTTCTCATAGACATAGGTAAAAAGATATGAATTATAGATGTAATATTTCTGTCTCAAAGATACTAAAGAAAAAATATTTTTTCCTCTAATTTACAAGAGATAAGGTCATATCTACGAATTTTTAGAATATTTACATCTAACCTCATACCTTATAGTCCTACCACATGTCTGCTCTGTTATTGCATAAATTGCATATATAAATATGTATATTTTTAGTTACCTTTTACATTTTTTAGGAGAGGAGAGTCATTTAACAAGGGAAAAACTGTGGCTAACATTCAGATTCATGTTAGTGATGCTGCTGTTCTCAGGCATCATACTTTCTCTGTTCATGTAAAATGTTGCTCAGTGAGTTCACTTGCCACTCTTAGGATCTAAGTATCCCTTCAAAGGCCATATTTTATTTTATTTTCTTAAAATTAATTATTTATTTACTTATTTTAAGAGAGACAGAGCATGAACTGGGGAGGGGCAGAAAGAGAGGGAGAATCCCAAGCAGATTTTTTGCCACCAGTGTAGAGCCCAACGCTGGGCTTGAGAGAACCCACGAAACTGTGAGATCATTACCTGAACCAAAATCAAGTTGTGGATGCTTAAGGGACTGAGCTACCCAGGCGCCCCTTGAAGGCCATATTTTAAAAAGAGAAGTCAGGGGCTCCTGGGCAGTTCAGTGGGTTAAACGTCTGACTTTGGCTTGGGTCATGAACTCGCGGCTGGTGGGTTTAAGCCCCATATCAGGCTCTGTGCTGACAGCTCAGAGCCTGGAGCCTGCTTTGGATCCTGTGTCTCTGTCTCTCTCTGCCCCCTCCCCTGCTCATGCTCTGCCTCTCTCTCTCTCTGTCAAAAATAAATAAACACTAAAAAAAAGAAGTCATTAGTCATTTTTAGCTGTTTTTTGTTAGCATTAATATTTTATATAAAATAAAATAATCGGAAAGGCCATAATGCTTTGAAACTTGAACAGAAGTAGGATTCTGATAATTTTTGGCTGCATTATTTTTGCTTCTTGTATTTTCCAATTTTCCTATGATAAAACATGTTTGTGTAATATTTTAAATTTAAATATAGTTATATTCCATAACTACTTTAAAATTCAGAGGTTGTGGGGCACTTGGCAGGCTTAGTTAGTAGAGCATGCAGCTCTTAATCTCGGGGTTGTGAGTTCGAGCCTCATGTTGGGTATAGAGATTACTTACATAAATAAACTTTAAAAAAATTCAGAAGTTTGCCTGACAAATGTATAGAATTGCTTATATCAATAAACCAGTAATCACGCATAAGCCAGCATAGCAAAATTTTGAAATTTGGAACTCCTTTTTATATTATCAAAAACCTAGTGCTTCTTCAGATTTATAGAAATGAAATCTGGTATCCCTGATATTTGAGTATTGTGTTGGCATATTTATTTACTTATTTTTAAATGTTTATTTTTGAGAGAAAGAGAGACAGAATGCAAGCTGGGGAGGGGCAGAGACAGAAGGAGACACAGAATCTGAAGCAGGCTCCAGGCCCTGAGTTGTCAGCACAGAGCTCGACGCAGGGCTCGAACTCACAGACTGTGAGATCGTGACCTGAGCCGAAGTCGGACACTCAACCAACTGAGCCACCTAGGTGCCCCTGTGTTAGCATATTTAAAAGGCTTTTCTGAACTCAAATTATTGATTTGTATATGCAAAATACAATATTACTAAATATTAAAATAGGTAATTGACATCCATATTGCCTTATTTTATCACATATACCTTGAGTTTGCCATTCACTGAAATAGATAATGTTTACACCATGAGTTGTAAGGTACAGTAATTTGCCTTTTTCTAATCATGTGTATGGGTAAACGAAGACTTAAATCCCAATTTCTTCTTGAAATGAGAATTTCTATTTAATTTATTCAAAATTGGTTGAAGTATGTCTTACAGTAATGTCCTAAAAGTTGTTGTGATCATTTTTGGAGTAACCATTTCTTTGGAGCACCATGTTGTCTCCATATTTATTGCTTGTATGGTCTGTCTGTATATCAATGTGTCTAGTATATCCTTTTGTGTAGCACAACATAGTTGCATAAAAATAGAAATTACATGGGAGGTTCAGATGTACTCTTGAGTTACCTTGGATACAGCTTAGAATCACCTATTTTCTTAGGTCTTCAGCATTAAATGGATGAAGGACACATATCGTGTACCTCCAAAGTATATGGATAAACATAACTAGTTAAGTCATTTAACAAATAATAGTATTTGCTCTGTGCCCTGCACTACTCTAAGCATTACTAAGACCGCAGCCATACATGAGACAGACAAAGGTTCTGCCTTTTGTTAGCCACATTGTGAATGATAAACATCTGGAAAATGCAAATTAAAACAGCATGAGATACTTCTTCTTCCCACTATGATGGTGTAACCAGTCCTGGACTTGCCCTCCCACTAGAAAAAGCTGTTTTCAGACACTGGACAGTTGACAGTATGATAATGTGATCCCTGAAAGGAAGGTGGAGGGGACTAGGTGAACCCTGGCTTTTATCCTAAATGGGATAACTCAAACAGAGAATGATAGTCTTACTGACCTGAGGAAACAGATCAGAAATTTGGGGAAGCCAAGGCAACTGAAATTTACAGAGTACTGAAGAATAGGAAGCTAGCAGGAAGGGAACTACAAAATTCTGCAGAGGGGTCCTTTTGAATTGTTAACTTAATACTGAGTTGCACATAGGTGGGGTGAAGTTCCATGAGGCTGGAGAAAGAATAAATACCAGGGAGCTATAAACTGAATAATTCCTAGAGTTCCCACAGGAATGGGAGATTCTTGTTAAAAACCTGGAGCATTCAGTAGAGATCCAAGAAGGTACACACTTTGATAGTAAGGCAAAGCTAGCAGTAGAGTAAAAAGCTACTCCAGACCTCCCTAAACAAAGCTTTAAGAAAAAGGCTTAAAAGGATCAGACTGATCTACCAGTGACTTAAATGCCTTGGTTCAGAAAGCAGCTGCATAGCCTTCCTGACATTGACTTCCTCTGTTAATGCATCCTTCAAATATCCCTGAATGTGGAAGAGCTTGTACACAGCCTAAGTGTCTTCTAGTGTTTCCCTTTTAACACAACTATATTCTTAACATATTTTGTTGAATATTTTTTATGGAAAATAAACCAGTCATTAAAGCTAGAAATTAAATGATTATAGTGTGATTATAATGATGATGATTTATATGTTTGTTTTATGAAAGTCTGAGTCTTTCAGGTGATTTATAGTGTGATTAACATTTATAATATCCATGAGTGCTTTTTAAAACTCACTTTTAAAATCATTTGTTTTATTAAAACTCTTATTTGTAATGCTTGCCTTTGCTTTGATTTTCTACTGTATACTGTTCATTTAGCAAATAATTATTAACCAGCTACCATATGCAGACAGTATTCTAGGCACTATAATCTAAAGCATTATATTTGAATGAAAAAAATATATAGATTTAGGCTAACTTTTGGCGACGTATGTTCAGCTTATTTAAAAGAAAGGCTAAATTTACACAGAATTTGCTGCTTTGTTCATTAGTTCTGTATCTTTCATGAATTTCCAAGCTATGATGTAGAATATAGCAAAGAATAATATGTTTTCACCAAAATTTATTCCCTTTCCTCCGCACACAAGTAAACTATATAGCCCAGCCTTTTGTGCAGGTAGGTGTGTTATGTGACTGAATTTTGAACAATAAGAATATAAATAATGTATACAAATTCCAGCTGGCTATAAAACCTTCACATATGCAATTCTTCCCCCCTTTGACCTCTGACCTCTGGTTTTTAGCTTGATGTGGAGAACCCACAAGAAAACTTGAGGCTTATCTTAGGATAAGGAGCTTCCTACTGAACACCCGTATTGAGTGAGAACTCTATCGTGTTGTATTAAGCCACTGAGATTTTAGTTCTTGGCCTACCCTGTATAAGGAGGAAACATGATTGTACTGTGACTGTGTGGTGTATGTATGGGAGAGGACGGTTTTTACAAATACGTAAGTGAGTTGAGAGACTTGGGTCTTTCTCAACCAGTGTGTTGTGTACACCAGTTCGTTAAGACGAAAACACTGCTCTCTTCCTTTTGGTTCTGTTGCTGGCTCTTGTGCTTGAACCATTGGAAGGGCTGCTTTAATCTATATACTCTTAGATCCTATCTCGATCTCCCTATCAATCTGTATCCTTTCTTCCATCTCCCTGAAATAAAATACTTTCTCCCCTTCTCCATCTTTTCCACCTTTCCTTTTCTCTTTTCTAAATAATCAGGGGCAAATGTTGTTCAAGGTTTTCTTTCTGCGCCATGTTTGATGAAGAGCATGATGAGACACCCTTCACATACTTGGAAGTGTGGTACACAATTTAGAAACTATGCCTGTTAGAACCCACTAAGCACCCATCACATGTAAGCACGACCTCTTGATTTACTGTCAATTTAACAGAGTAATAAAGCTTTTCTGTATTGACATACCATACTTGTTTAAGGATACCACAATACCCTGCACGTAGGTTCTTTGGAGGTTGTGTACTATGTATAACTGATGCGCTCTGTGCCTTTTTCCCCACCTTCTTTTTTTTTTTTTTTTTTTTTTTTTTTTTTTTTTTTTTTGAGTTTAGCTTTTTTTTGAATATGTTACAAAGGAGGGATTAGTCAAAAAGACCAAAGCGCACGTCATCATCAGACTCCTCAGATTCTTCTTTCTTCACTTTCACTTTTCATCTTCTCAGCTAGGGCAGCCGTGGTGGAGGGGACAGGACCTCCTGCCGGTGCAGATGAGGCTCCCAGTGTTGATGTTGACCAGGGAGTTTGTAAAAAAGCCTGGCCAGAAAGGTTCAACCTTTACACCAGCTGTTTTAATGAGGGCCTTGATCTTACTACCATCCCTGACCTTCACCTCATCGTCATGCAGGATGAGGGCCAAGTAGATGCAGGTGAGCTCCCAAGGCAGAGGCCATGGTGCAAGCAAATGATGGGCGGATGCTGTCAGGCATGGTGCTAGTTGCTAGTTGAAGTGAGGTCCTAACTTCACCTTGGCCTTAGCTTCCTCAAAGGATTGAGCACCTTAGTGGCAGCTGAGGAAGGCCTTTTTCCCACTTTTGACTTCTGACCATGCCATCAGTGGCTGTTACAAGTATATAGAACTGGATTGGCCCTCCTGAAAAGATGGCAAAAAAAAAAAAAAAAAAAATGTTAAGAAGAGACTTCTCTGATTATCTAATCAAATAACTAGATCACCCAAATGACCATAAATCTATTCATATGAGAAGTCTTTTTTTTAGCTTATTTTCACCATTTATAACGGTTATCTCCTGAGTCTCTTATTATCTTTAATGCCTAACCAATATCTCAATTATGACGGAAGTAGCTTGTGCTTATTACCTAAAAATATTTCATCAGCTCTATTCCTTCATATTGGATACCAATTTAAATGCAACTGCATTTATAGTATGATTATATACCACTCCCATCTCAACACAGAATGGAAGGAAAATAGAGACTTGAATTAGTTACCCAGTTGAGATGCAGTTTAGTACAGTGCATGTTTCTCAAGTTTCATTCATTGGCATAGTGTCTTCATGATTTTTGCCATACTTACAACCAGACTTTTTTACCTAATATTTTTGAACTCCATGCTTTTATTTAGATAAATTTACTTTAAAAGAAACTATATATTATTAGTCAAACTGGAAAGTCAGTATCACATGCTGTAACTATAATATTAACCAGAACATTAATTCTAGCTAAACACTTTACCTACAAATGGCACTGATACGGAAATCTTTTCCCTCCTTCTTAAAAAGGGGAATTAGCTGGGGCACATGGGTGGCTCAGTCAATTAACCATCTGACTCTTGATTTGAGCTCACGTCTTGATCTCAGAGGCATGAGTTCAAGCCCTATGCTGGGCTCTATGCTGGCTGTGGTGCCTACTTAAAAAAAAAGAGAAAAAACGAAGAAAAAAACCCCAAAACAAGGAGGATTAGCTAGTATTAGTGTATTAAAATTTTCTTCTGGACCTATTTAGAAGGATGGAAACATAATTGAAAAAGAAATAACATTATCACCATTTCATTAGTCAGAATAAGCTAGACAGTGCTGTCATAACATCACCCTTAAAAATCTCAGTATTTAACACAATGAAGGTCTATTTCTAGTTTACCCAGCAAGCCTGGGCAACTCTCCAGGACAGCTGTTCTTTATATAGTGACCCAGCAATTCAAGCTGCTTCAATCTTGTATCTGTACCATCTCAACAGAAGACTTCTCTGATTTTTATGTCAGAGGAGGAGACAGACTATATCATGCAGGGCCTATGTCACCTGTGTTCTCATTTCATAAGCCAGAACCAGTCACATAGTCCTAAACTTCACAAGAGCTGGCAATTGCAGTCACCTCTTTGCCTAGAAAAGAATAGAAACTAGGATGTTGGTAGGCACTAGGACAGCCCACCATATTGTGTAATTCACTGCTATTTACTGCCAATTTTATAGATCATTTAAAATAATCTCCCGCTAAAATGAGTTCCATACCTTGAAGAACAATATTGTTAGTGAAACTATAAAATTCTAATTCAAAAGACCTGGATATGGTTTTGTAATCTACCACTTAAATACTGTGATCTTGGGTAAGAGATCTTGTGGTTTCTATTTTCCCATCTACAACAGAGTTAATGTTTTCCTCATAGAAAAATCATGAAATTTGAGTGAGTTTAGGTAAAAATGTGAATAAAAGTATAAAATAAACTGTTATGTAAATTTTAGCATCCTAAAATTTGGCATCCTCTTTTCTTCAAGGTGTTGTTTGTATCATTTAAGCACAATCATGAACAGTAATTAATTAAACCCAGCATTGAGTGGGGGTTAAGGAGGAGGAAATAAAGAGTGTCACAAATAGTATCTCTCCTTCTTCTCTCCCTGCCCCAGGCTTCCACTTCAGGAAATTCATGGTACCTAAAGGTTTATTTTCTAATGTTTAGGAGCTAAAATGTTACAAACATTCATATAAGATTCTGCCTGTGAAAGCTTTGTTAAAAACTGTTTAAAATACAGTTTTCCCTTTCCAGATCAAATTTCCACTGTTTTTCTCTAACTTCCTTAATAGTTCTACAGTTCAAACATTTTACTCCTGTGTTTTCCTCTAAGAGTTTTAGAATTTTAATTCTTACATTTAGGTATTTGATCCATTTTGAGTTAATTTTTTAATAGGGGGTAGATATGGATCCAACTTAATCCTTTTGCATGTAAATATCCAGTTTCCCAAAACCATTTATTGAAAAGACTATCCTTTCCCCATAAAATGGTCTTGGTATCTTTGTAAAATCATTTGACCACGAGGTTTATTTCTGTCTTTATGGCACAGTACCACACATTTTGATGATAGTACGCTTTATAGTAAATTTTGAAATAATGAGGTATAAGACCTCCAACTTTGTTCTTTTTAAGATTGGGTTGGCTATTCAGGTTTCCTGGAGATTCTATATGAATTTTAGTATGAATTTTTCTATTTCTGCAAAAAATGTCATTGGGACTTTTATTAGGATTGCATTGAATCTATAGATCACTTTGAGAAGTATTGCCATTTTGACAGTACTAGTCTTTGAATCCATGAACAAGAAATGTCTTTCCCTTTATGTGTGGCTTTAATTTCAGCAACAGTTTGTAGTTTTTCAGTGTACAAGTCTTAAGCTTCCTTGATTAAGTTTATTCCTAAGTATTCTTTTTGTTGCTATTTTAAATTGTTTTCTTAATTTCATTCTGGGATTGCTCATCGTTAGTATATTTTTATGTATTGACCTTGCAATTTTGCTCAGTTTGTTTTATTCTCAGTTTTATTGTAGAATCTTCATCTTCATTTAAGGAATGTCATCTGCAAACAGAGATAATTTTACTTATTCCTCTCTGACTTGATGCCTTGTATTTCTTTTTCTCCCTTATAGCTATAATCTTTTTGCTGTGCTCTCACATTTGACAATTAATTTGTCTTAGATTAATTTTACTGAATATGCTTTTTATTGTAAAACCAACTTTGTGGAAACAGTTTCTTGGTACTTTATGTTTGTTCTCATCTTAAATGTATCCTTCAGTTCTCATTTTCCTGATCCTGGCTTTGATTTGGTCTCCCTGCAGACCTATCTCCCATAACTATTTGAGTCTCGTGCCAGTTCCTTCCTAAAAATTCCCTTCTGCTTTGAAAACTTCATCGAAGACAAATACTTTAGTAGTTATTCAGTTACTTAAAATCCTTATTTTAATGCCTTTATACCTGCTTAGATTAGGTGTGCTGCAACATTGTCTACAACATTCCAGTTTACAGAGGCACCAACAGAGGCAGATTTTTCTCTTTCACCATTAACACACCTTTGTGATATATCTGATTGTGTTTATTGCCCACCCCTTTGTCTCCTCCCCAAGGGATCTTGGGAGAATTAGTATAGAAAATACTGCTCTCCCTCTCCAAAATAGGCCCCACATGATGGATACTTATAACTTGGGACTCTTTACAAAATTAAAAAAACATAACACAACAGTTATACTGCTAAAATAGTGACTGGAAAAAAAATACAAAACCTTAACTTGTACCATATACATTAATACTCCTAGAGATGAGGCCTTGATTTATATCTTATTACAGCTTTTTTCTTAGGAAAGCCCCTTTACTGATCTGCTATGATGAGGTATTTATAGATACTTTTCTTTAATCCAATATTCACAAACTTTAGCGTGTATCAGAATCATTGGAGGGCTAGCTAAACACAGAGTGCTGGGCCCCAACTTCCGCAGTTTCTGATTCAGCTGATCTGAGGTGGGGTCCGATCATTTCCATTTTTAACAAATTCCCAAATAATGCTCTGCTGCCGGTCAGCACATTTTGAGAACCAGTGATATAAATCATACTATGTAATTTTCTTTTTTTTTACACACGTACTTCTCATTGTCTAACCTAAGCCTTTTTGGTTTGGGTAGTCTGCCACCTTCTAAGTTATAACATGTTTTCTTCAATATTATTTCCTTCTCAATTAAAAAAAAAAAAGTTGGTGATATCACTGTTGTTGTCATTCCCCTATGACACCTTAGAGGTCTTTGTTTTAACCCCCCTCCCAATACACATGCAATTCAGACTTTCCAAATCATGCTGAATGTGTGATGGTGGTGATGATGACAACAGCAAAAACAGTAATAAAAACAGCTAGCATTTACAGAGGATTTATTATGTGCTCACATTGTTCTGAGCATTTTATTTAATTAAAAATTTTTTTTTTCTCTGCGCTCTCTGCAGAGCCCAGCTTGGGGCTCAAACTCACGAACCATGTGATCATGACCTGAGCCGAAATCAGGAGTCAAATACTTAACTGACTGAGCCACCAAAGTGCCCCATGAGCATTTATTTTAATTAATTAGTATACTCCTTACAATTCCCCCATGGTACATGTAGGTAATGTTATTAAGTCCAAATAACTGATAGGAAACTTAGAGAAACATTCTCAGCTAGGAAAAAGTAGAAGAGATGGAATCTAACTTAAGCTTTCTGGTTTTAGGGCCCAGACCTTAATTCCTATGCTACCCAACCCCTCACTACTATACTACCATGTTCTGTCACAGTAAAATACCTGGTTTGGTTTTAGAATCCTCCTAGCCATCTCATTTCAGCCACTTTTTTAAAAACTATCTGGTAAACCCTTTGGACACAGAATTTGTGTACCCAGCTGAATTCATCTTATATGTCATTTTTTTATGATGAAATATATTAAAATTCTAGGCTTCTGAGCAAAATATTGTGTCCAGTCTTCCAACCTGACCTTTTATGTTCTCCACTGAGTACTATTAAGACTATGGACAATGTGTCATACCTATATTGTACCTCCTGTGTTTGATTAACTTACAGATAGCACTAGGTTTTTTATAATTTGGATGAGAGCAACATTATAATCTACCTTAAAAAATCATGTAAAGTCATTATTACACATGTATAGTATCCCATGGATGACAATAGGTATGTAGGTAGGAAAGAAGAATCAAATGCCGTCTATGAGCTGTAAAGGTAACCTCAGTTGGAATTCCTGAGAAGGGAAAATCGAGACGTCACCCTGGCATTGAGCTTCACAGATCTCTAGGATCCTGCTTTAATCCCTTGACCCCACCTCATAATTCTTATACATTCCTCATACCCCCCCTTATACATTGCTCCTGCCATCCTTCAGTTTCTTCCTTACATATCTACCTTAAGTTGCTAATTTCTGTCTGTCTACTATTTTAATTATAAAAAATGTTATTAAGATTTTTAGATATATAGTATCCCTTGAGCAGGGACCAATGCTGTCTTTGTCAGAACTCAGCAGGTAAAATAGTATTCTGCTGCTATGATAAAATAAAATAATAAAATTCTAGTAAAGGACTTAATAGCTTTTAGAATTAAATTATAGTAATTTCTTCTATACAAATCAATACTGGATAAATAAAATGTTTCATTATTTTTGAATTGGTTGGTGAGATTATAATGAAAGAGACTCTAGTGGCTATTAGTAGCCTGCAGATCTGCATATATAAATCACTTGAGATCTTCATTTGTGATAGTGACTGTTAAAAATAGGCTCAATTATTACAGTTTTAGCAGAGGTGAGAGCTCTGCTATTCTAAAGCTTGCTTTTGGCAGAGAACCATACTGTTAGCACCCTTAGCTCTTGTTGCTATGGAGACAGTAACAAGATTTACTTTGTTTTTTAACATACACTTAAAATATACATACATATCTTAAGATTTAAAATGTGATTTAGTTGCCTGTAGGTTTTGAGTATTGGCACATTTCAAAAGTACTTTCTGTATTTTATTAATACTTCATTATTTTTATCCTCCAGAGAAAATAGAGAAGAATTCTGGCCAGTATAATGACAAAGTTTTATATTACTTTTTACAGGGTCTCTTAGGAATAACTTAGAATCCTCTGTGGATCAGTAATGGATGAGGATTTTGAAGAACATGCAGAAACTTTTGAAAAAAGTAATGTGATCTTAAGCACTCACATGTCTTGGACACCTATAGTTATGACATAAATAAAACACATACAACTCAATTTCAGATTCAACTGATACTTTTGAGCCAGTGTTATGCTAAGCACTTTCGCCCTGTTGTACTTTATTTAATGGAACTCAGTTTGAGAGTACCAAACTAATCTTCATAATTTTAACTTTTAATGTATTAAAGTGATTATTTAAATGTATATCACTGGTGTTCCTTAACTCTTCCCCCAAAAATCAATAAATAGAATTTATACAAGCCTTTAATAAGTAAAACTTTCAATTTGTGAAGTATACTTTTTATTTCATTCTTTATAAGAATGAATGGATTCCATGGCATAGAATATTACTAATCCAGGGGAAGACCTTGTGATTCTATGTGTAACTAAATCACATTACTTTACCTGTAGCATCCGGTGTCAGACTGGCATGGCCTAGATAATACCTCAGTCCACTAGCAGTTTTGACTTTTTACCTTAAAAGCTGAGCAGTCAGGTGATTGATTTCCTTTTAAGCCAAGTAGATTAATCCTAGTTATGGTATTTATCACAACTGTTATAGTAGTTATTTCTGAATAAAGAAAACCTTTGATTACAATTATTATAAACAAATTTTAAAACTTAGCCCTATACTTTCCTCAGTTAATACTTGTATTTAATGGCAAAGGAAAATAAAAAGCTCTTTGCTTTATAGAGAGAAAGTAGCTAAAGGTAATAGATAGTTACAACTTAGGCTCACGGTTTTGAATATTAGATTTTAGCTCTTCCAGTTTGCAGTGACTTCTTAACAAGACCCATCTCCTCTATGAAGAATGCAGTTAATTTTTTTTTCTGGCACAAAAAACTAGGGTAACCTGATCTGAGTCTGACAGAGTGTGTCGTTCATTTAAGTGCTTCCATCTGTTGCCTGCTGTTCCCCTTACTCATGACCCCTCTGTGTTTCTCTTTCCCTTCTCTTTCCCTGTTTCTCTTTTCTTTTTCTTTCTTCCTTACTTTCTGTTTTCTTTTCTCTCTCTTTCTCCTTTTTCCCTCTCCCTCTCTCTCTGTCTCTTTTTTTGTCCTTAGCCCCTCTGAGGAAGGCAAAGTTTGTTGAGAGCCCACGAATTCCAGAATCCGAGCTTGGCTCACCAACCCTCGCTTCAGCTCAGAAACTGGACGTGGATGCATACTGTCCTGGTAAGCACGCATGCGAAGTGTCTGCTTTGACAGAGGGAGGTTCGGAGCAGGCCCGTCCAGCAGGGCAGTGTTTAGCATGTATATTATTCATAAAAACGTATCCGTAACCCCTTTTGCAACTGATCGCATATTTTCCATATTAGAACATAGTTTTTACTGAATATCCTTTTTGAATATTGATAGAATAATGAGTTAAGTGTGGAAAACCATTTCAAGGATAATTTTCAAAGGAATTAAAATAATTTTGGTAGATAGTTTTCAGGGTGATTTTTGTGATTTGAGATACTTGAAGAAATACTGCTTTGGCCATGTGCAAACAAGAATATTAAAGATATGAATAAAAAGGTTCATTTAACACTAGCCCTTTATCTATGACCCACTTTTTCTAATCCCTATTGGATTTCTGGACAATTACAAAAAATAGTTGTGATGTTGGAAACATTAAACTTAAATTAGAAAAGAAACCTTATAGGTTCCCAATTTGGACTCCTGGACATTCACTTTTAGAAATACCTCTTCTCATGAATGGCCTGTGGGCTGTGAGCACGTGTGGGAGTTCACTAAAACCCTTCTCTTGTGGGAGCCAGGCTGAGACAGAGTCATTATCAATGCCTAGATTCTTACAAACCAAGATGAGTTGCCTGGCAACATCCTTTACACTCACTCTACAGTGAGTCTATAGAGATGTGTCAGAAATGTTCAAAGATCTAGTTGAGGATACAGACCAGAGCTTTAGTAGAGGGCCTTAGAAGACTTGGTTTTAGGTCTTTTGTTTATTCCTGCTCATTAAAATTGATGCTAAACCACAGAGAATGAAACCACTACATATTTACAGCATTAGGGGTCAGCAGAATAAAATAATTTTTAGTTCTAGGGAATGTGTCAATAGCTCTAATCTGAAATGTCTGGATAATAGAGCTCTGAAGTCAGATGAGACATGTTTCCAAAAAAAAAAAAAAAAAAAAAGACTAGGCGAAAACCTGGGCCAAACTTAATCAGAGAAATTGATTGTATGAATCAGTTTTCAATATTGAAACACCTTGGGGATTTTACTTTGAGGCTGCAGAATCCTGGGCTTCATCCACTGTTGTAGAGGACTGTTTTTAAAACAAGCACGGTTATATATTAAGAACCAGCTTTTCTGTTTCTAAAAGGAACAGAATAGCTCTTTAAATGGCACGGTAGCACATTGTCAAAAGAATCTTTTTCATGTTTTGAGGTACTGTCACACTGCCGGGGCAGTGGAATAGTGTGCTTTGCATTTCTTCATGCAAATTTTAGTGCAATAAACTAAATAAATGTACTAATTCCCTATCCCTGCCTTGAGTTTTGGCAGAGAAACCGTCAGAGGCCTTTTCTTTTCCAGATTTGCAAGTCAGAATGTCAGGGAGACTAATCTTTCACTTCCTGAGTGCCTATCTGACATCTTTAATCTAATGTAGCTATTATCGGCAGAAGGCAAGGTAGTTGCTGTTTGTGGCAATGCCAGTGCTGAATCACTATGAAAAATCTTATCCACGTTATTATTTATGTATGTTTCCCACAAATATGAATCTTTGCTGAATTGGAATTGAACCAAACTAAACCTCAGTTTAGATTTTCAGAAAGCCGGGAAGAAGCTAACACGTGTGCCAAAGTGTTAAATGCCATGCTCCTCGTTCTCTCCATTTCTTATCTGAAAGGTTTAAAGCACAAAAACTTCTTACTCTTTTACTCTTTTATAATAAAGTTATTAAACTCTCTGAAAATAAGTTTCTACTGAGATAAGATTAGTGACCTGGGAGTTGAAGCTATTACCTTCTTCATGTACCAATACTTCACAATAACCAGATGAGTCCAGTATACTCACAAAGCAAACAAACAATCCATTCTTCTTTAATTTCTCTTACGTAGGATATGTTAACAGAACAGAGATATTTTATTGTACACTTATATTTGTATCATGCAGTTAAATCTGTTGTTCTTCTTGTCCATCTGCTTTATTCATGATCACATACAAATTTAGGAAAACAGTGTATCTCACAGACACAACAGTCATAAACCAGAGGTTCTCCAGCAATGGTTTTCCGATTTTAGCATGCTTTTGAATTACCAGGAAGGCTTGTTTAAATGCAGATTTCTGGGCCCACCCTCAGAATTTCTGATTCAGTAACCCTGGGTTGGGTTGAGGATTTGCTTGGCTCAAGAATTCCCAGGTGCTGCTGAAGCTGTTGATGCAACTTGCACACTTGGAGGGGCAGCTGGTCACAGGACTGCTGCGGGCTGCTTACAAGCAGTCCAGTGAATAGTGCTGGAAGTCTGTAGGGTTCCCTCTGCTGTTGACCTCTGAGGCATTATTCAGGATGTTGTTTCTGTATTATCTAAACTCCAGCCTTTTGATGCCTGCATTTTAGGTTGGAAGAATAAAGCTTTTGTGTCTAAGAAAGGGATATGTCTCTTGGTTTGTCCTTTTGTGCCCGTGTACTTACACATAGTTTTTAACGTTGATTCCACAAAGGAAATTGCGGATCAAACCAGAACTAGATATTCGGTCTGTAAAGTCCAGGGAAAGCTACACTGGGACATAGCTGTCAATCCAGAATATTTGTTTAATAAATTAAGGAATTCAGTCTACATCTCATTAGATTCTAAAATACCTAACTTAAGTTTTACTGTTCCTCAAAATCAGATTTGTTGTATGCAGAAAATGTGAGAAAAACACAAGTAAACAGTATGTTTTGGTTCTTTACTTGAAACCATGGACATGATTGATGGTGTTACATAACTGACCTACCAGAGTGTAGCGGATGGTAAGTGAACTGTGCTTGGTAATCGTCTTACAGTGCGGAAACTAAGACCTAGAGAATTTAAGTGATTTGTATAGGGTCAGAAGCAGAATTTATTGTTGAACTCTTCAAGTGGACACAGTGTGGCCCAGAAATTGATTGCCCATAATTCTATTACTGTTTAAATTCCATAGATACCCCTTAACTATCCTTAAATTAAAAAGCAGAAAATTCAGTTTTTAACTATGAAGCTGAGCTGTAGTCTGTTTTTAGGGTAACCAACTTATATCAGTGATTTTAATAAAAACAATTCCCAAGGTAAAAGAACAGATTCATCCTACACTCTAACTTTCCTGCTTATGGCACTGTTCATTAGCTGTGTGGTTTTAGAAAAGACTCTTAACCTTTTCTGACCTTCAGTTTCCTCATCTGTAAAAATGGGAGTAATAATCTTAAATCAGATTAATAAATATAAAACACTTAGCAGAAAGCTTGGTTCATAGTAAAATGCTCATAAATGCTAACTAATTTTTTTTATTATTATAGTGATAATCCTGAAGTATACCACAGGATGTTAAAGTGTTTTCTGAATAATCAGGGGGAAAAGATGTAAAGATTTAGGATCATCTTTAGTTAAATGTATGTGTTTCAGTTCTGACTTCTCCCCTGCTAGTCATATGATCCTGAACATGTCATATAATGTCTTGGTGCCTCAGTTTCTTGTCACAGTAACATTGTATATACCATGATGTTTTTCTGTAACTTAACAAATATGTATTTGTATAGATACTTGAATATATACATTCATAGGGAAAACATGGGTTGCCCAAAGAGCAAGGGAATCAAGATTTGGTTGGAAAGTCAGGAGAGAGTGGGATTGGTGAGATAATGCTCGTGTTAGCAGTGGGTATATCTGGGTGGTGGGATTGTTTTAAGTTTTGTTCTTGGGCAGCGTATGTTAGGAATGAGAGCTCAAGTTCTAGAATTAGATCTGGTTTAATTTCTGACTCTGTTACCTTCTAGCAGTAACTCCGTGTAACTTTCATAACCTTGAATTCTTTATCTATAAACTTGTGATAAAAATAGGCCTTTTTATGCTAGGTCTATCTCTTAGGGTTGTTAATTTTAAGTAAAATTAGTATATATGCCAAATGCTTGGTTCAGGCAAAATAAATAAGAGCACCTTCCCTATTTTTCTTATCCATTAATATCATTACACTTCGTTCACTTTCTAAAAGTTCTGCAAAACAAATTTGTATTGAAATTTTTTGGTAATCAGATGTCACTAAAGGATGGTGATACTCTTCATTTATACCTTCATTTCTTAAGTTTTCATATTGTACATTATAATAATGCGTCATTTCAACCATAGACCCTTGACACACATGGCAGAACAAGTCAACAGTTTTACAGGACTTTTGACTACACGTGCAGAGTTAAGGGCCAAAGTACAGACTAGTGTTCTGAAAACAGGCAGGATTTTATCCACACTGAATATTCTCAGAGACATTTGAGATTAATCTTTTTATAAGAGATCCTTTTCAATCTCTTTTAAAATGGCACTGTCCTTCAAAGGACAGTGTTATTTAAGGCGACAATAAAATTAGGATGTATTTGAAACTCAAGAATGGAAGAGCGTTTTATGGTAGTTATTTGGCACGTATTCATGTTACATGTTTTTTAATGTGTAAAGGATTTTTCCTTTGGATTTCTTAGCAGCAGTGTACATTCTGTCGCACAAGTACAAGCCACTATAGATAAATGTTTTCTATAAAGTGAATAATTCCTTGAACCTTGATGATTTGTTTTATCTTCTTTCCCTTTTTTTCTGAGAACTTATCAAATCTTAGTTAGGCATGCTTCATTTGTTTTGCTTTGAATTTTATACTTAAGATTGCATATTAAACCTTCTAATAGGATTTTTCATTGGCATACAGAGACCAGAAGCTTTTGTCTTGTAATTCACATCTTCTGTTATGTTTTGTTTATATTCCCTTTGTCTACTCTGTTGTAAACACAATAAGTATAAAGCAGGGTTTTTAATCTGAATTAAATTGGTGAGCTTTAGGGGGGGTCTCTAAACTCCTTATTATACACAATACTATTCTATAATGTACATATGTACTTCTTTCTATAACAGACTCCCAACGTAGTCTGTGACACATATGTTACCCATGTTAAAAAAAAAAAAAAAAAGGAAAAAAGAATTACTGTTTAAAGGTTGAAATGAAACAGAGGCTGTTAATGGCACAACTATTAGAACCGAAAAAAAAAAAAAAAGAAAAGAAAAAGCTAAAATCTGGACAGTGGACAGACTTGTAAATGGACTGAAGGGAATAACTGAAACACAGCACTGCCCAAATCACAATGTGAAAGTCAGTACAGAAAGTAGAGCTCAGAAGCAGAGAGAGAAACTGAACACATTACAGTGTATTTTAAGTACAAGAGACAATGCCTGATTATTGGTTATGAAAATAAGCATGCCAAAGAACTAGAATATGAATATGAAAAGCTTTTCTTCCCCACACTTCCTTATCCAGTAGTAAGTTCTAACATGTTAGAAAGTTATTTCAATGGACAGATGCTTTGTTGAATAAAGTGTTTCACTTTGATCGCTTTTAGGTGTTTTCCTGACTTACATTTTATCATTGTTTAAAAGAAGAGTAGTCTCATCCCACTAACTTTTAAATTAACTTTTCTCAAGGTGTTTTGCATCACAGATTCTAAAGACTTAGCCTATAAATGTGGTGCTTAGATCCATGTTAGATATCCAAAAGGACAGTTTTCCTATTAACTGAAAACTATTTCAACTTACGGTTTTGAGGCAGTAAAATGCACTGGTTTAGAGTAAAATGCACTAGTGTAGACTACAGACCCTAGAGCCAGAGCAGCTGTGTTCACATATTAACTCTGTCACTTACTGTTTGTGTGAAGTTGAGCAAATTACTTACCCATAAGTATAGTTAATTTCCTTATCTGTAAAATGGAGATTATAATATTACCTACACCATAGGAATGCTGCAAAGATGTATAGATTAAAATATGTGAAATAATCAAAACAATTATGCATGTGGTCCATAGTGCTATATAAATCTTAGCTACAATTATTATAATTTTTTGGAACCTTTAATGACTTTTTATCTAAGAATGCTGTGGGTAAGGCTATCAGCCTTTTTAGAGTACTTTGCAAAGAGGATAAAATTACAGCTATACCCTGTACTCATTGGTTGTTTTTACAAGCAATCTATTGTATATGCATAGATGCTAAGTTGTATGGGTTTTGGGTTTTGGTGTTTTTTAATGGAGGCAGTTTTTCACTGTGGTAAATAGCCCAAGCCCTGGGATCAGACAAGCTTGGATTCAGTTCTATCTGTGCCACATATTAGCTGTGTAACTTTTATTACTTAATCTTCCTAATCTTCTGGTTCCTCATTTGTAAAATGAAGATAGTAATATTGCCTACTCCATAGGGTGTTTGTGATTAAATAAGATAATATACATAATTTACTTAGCTCAGCTTCTGGAACATCAGTTGTTAGGACTAATAACTTCTCTGTCACATGTATATAGTATTATAAACTTACTTCTGAAAATAAAGTTGGTTTTTATGTTTTATTTTCCTAAGCTGCGTATAAGTTCCTGCAGCCCAATGTCCATGTGTTTTTCCTTATCTAGAAGTGATGCGTTACAATATTTGTGCTTATGAGACTTATGGGAAGTGTTGGTTAAAGTCTATTTATTTTCATTAAGAACCCTTGAGAATAGATCCTTGTATTAGTTATCTATTGCTGTATAACAAATTACCATAAAACTTAGTAACTTAAAAGAACAGCATTTACCATCTCACAGTTTCCATGGGTCAGGAATCTAGCTTCTCTGTGGCTCAGGGTCACTCACAAGCTGCAGTCAAGTTGACAGCCTGAGTTATAATCATCTCAATGCTCAACAGAGGAAGGATCCTCTTTTGAGTTTATATATATGATTATTGGAAGGATTCGGTTTCCTGTGGGCTGTTGAACTGAGGGTCTCAGTTCCTCACTGACTTTTAGCAGAAGGTCGCCTTCAGTTCCTTTCCATGTGGATTCTCCATAGGACACCTTACAACATGGCAGCTTGCTTCATGAGAGCAAGCAAGCAAAAGGCAGAGTAAGTGCAAGCAAAATGAAAGGGACGAGCTTTTAGAGTATGATCTCAAAAGTGATGGAGCTTCTGGCTGGCTCACTTGGAAAAGCATGTGACTTTTGATTTCTGGGTCGTGAGCTCAAGCCCCACATGGATGTAGAGATTACTTAAATAAAACTTTTAAAAAAAGTGACATCCTATCACTTTTTGTCATATTCTGTTTGCTAGAAGCAAGTCACTAGGTCCAATCTATACTTAAGGGAGTAAGTTGGAATTTTGAGGAAAGCTGTTCAAATCAAGCAACAAATTTTTCTTATTTTTTTCCCCCTACATATTTTATATGTACCATTCCATGGTCTGGAAGCATAAATCTTTCTCAGCCTCGCATTCCAATAGAAAAATTCCATATATTCCTGGTATCCTACCCTTTTAATATTCAGAAACTCTCTGCTGTCCTTCTTATAACTATCTATAGGTCTTTCCCTTGCTTTATCTATACAGATTATTTACAGATTATAAATTACTAATCTGCACTATTAAGCAATTTATAACCAATGCTCTTATATCTTTAAGTTTACTGTAATGGATTTTGACTTTTATAGAAAAGTGTATTCAATGAAAGTAATTTATGCCACTTTCATGAGGTTTGGGCTTAGAAAAATCTGTCTCGTAGTGCCATATTAAGATTTTGATGCTGGGGCACCTAGGTCATGTGCTGACTTCAGCTCGGGTCATTATCTCACGGTTCATGAGTTCAAGCCCCACACTGGGCTCTGTGCTGACAGCTCAGAGCCTGGAGCCTGCTTTGGATACTGTGTCTCTCTCTGCCCCTCCCCTGCTTGCGCTCTGTCTTGCTCTCTCAAAAATAAAATAAATGTTAAAAAAACTTTTTTTAATAAAAAAAAGATTCTGATGCTACAGCTAACATTTGCTGATTTATCTCTTAGTACTGATTTGTTTTTCTTGATCAACATAGAAAGAAGGAATAAAGAACAAAGATAACTTACCACCCCCTTTGAACTGTTCCTTTCTTTCTGACCACTATTCAAAAAATTTTTTCAAAGTATAACATTATTTCTCACCAATACGTGGCCAGTATTTAAACATATTTGTGCTTAAAAAGCATGCACAAATCATATACCTTATAGAAAATTACTATATCCACTTACCATCTTAAGCTATATTTTACTATATGAGAACAGATATCCTTACTTAGAACAGGATTTCCTGAATTGTAATCCAGGGAATTGAGATGTTAGTTTATGCTACATGCATGACGCTAAATTACAAGATCTATGGATGTGGGACTTGCCCACCTTTTTCATCACTGTATCCCTAGTGCTCAGACCAATAACTGCTATCTAAAACTCAACAAATACTAAATGGACCAATGGTCAACTATAAAATGATAGCAACTACTAAAAATTGGGACATTTTGCAAACAAGGAAAATGCCAGAATAAAAAGTAGAGGCAAATACTAGAGATAAGTAATAGTAGATATCAAGGACAGAAAATCAGGAGTATATGAAACATACGCAAATTCTCCTAAGAGCTCCTGTGTCAGATAACACGTACACACCACCCAAAACATTCAGCAGATTATTTGGAAACCATTAGAATGATGTAAGGAACAATTTGTGCTATAAGCATATCTTTTGGCGTTAGACAGACGAGTCCTTGAAGAAAGGGCAGCTACTGCAAACACATAGCTTCAGTACCACCAGTAAGGCTGGATTCCTGACCCCTCGTTCTTCAATTTCTCAGGGAGATGAAAAGAAAATACCACATTCAAACAACTGAAGAAAGTATTAAATTCTTGTGATGCGCACCCCCAAAAAATTCTAATAATAGCTAACCCAGGAGAGTCAATTCTAGACCATTCCCTACTTTCTTCCCTAGTACTTCAGCTTTACATCTCACATCATCAGACTGTACCAGTCACTGCCCTTCCTTGATGCAGCTTCTGTACACTCTGAGATCCTACCAATCTTTAAAGATTTTAGCTACTAGTTCACCAGAATTCCTGCTTTCCTACCCATTTTATTTTTAAAACTTACCTGCTACTTTTCATGTAACTATCTGTAGGTCTTTCCCAGTCTATACTGACTATTACAGTACAGTGAAATCTTCCTAGAATGGTGCTTTTCTCTTTAAGCCTACACGATTAGATCATGCTGTTTTTGTGTTCAGTTTCTAGAATAAATCCCAGTTTGGAAGCCAGCAGGGGAGTAAATTTGTTATTTAGACAAATATGAGTTTTGAGGATAATACTTTCCTTACTGTGACCAGTATATAAATACCTAGCTTTCCACATTAGAATAAATTGTGCTATGGATGAGGAAATCCAGGCCAGTAGGGGAATAATATGGAAATACCACATTATAGAAGTAACGCTTCTTTACCATAATTTGTATCTCAAACGTATGTCTATTCAAAGCAGACATTAGAAACCTCAGTTAAAAACCCAAAGGAACACTCAGTGAGAAACATCAGTCTTAGAGATTTCAGTGAAGGATTCAAGATTCTTGAGCTTGTCAAATACTGCTTTTTATCCCAGCCAAATAGTCATCACCATACATCAATATACACATAGTACTTCTTGTACACTGGAGGCAGTTGTGTAGGCAAGGAAATACTACTGTAAGTGTTGCCAGCAATGAGTACTTTCTGTCTCTATATATCCTATCTCTGCAGTGATTCCCACTTGAGTGGGAGAGAATCAGAAGTAGAGTGTTGTGATAGAAGATTATTAGCATTTAAAAGCCTGTTTTCTTAGCTAAGTGCCAGACTGATGAATTACTATGTAGAGTCCCTAATCTTTTAAAAATTTAATCCCTAAATAGCAAAAGAGAGAACAACTATGTTTGTGTATGTGTGGGCGACTTTTTGCCCATTTATTTATGTCTAAAATTATTAGTAGAAAGACTACAGGATTATTAAATATTAGATAAATTTACTTATTGTTTTTTAGGAAGCATATTTTTAAAAAATTTTTCCAGCTTTTTGAGATATAATTGATGTATATAATATTATATAAGTTAAAGGTATATAATATGCATGATTTCATATATGTACATATTACAAAATGATTACCAATGAAGTTTGTAGACAGTCTCTCCAGTAAATTGCACCTACATAAAAAATTTTGCATGATACCTAGGTTTTCAAAAAATTAATAAAACCTTTAGGTCTGTTGCCTTAGGTAATAATTTTATCTGAAAACTGGTCTGAACAAACCAAAATTAACAAGAAAGGCTGGAGTAAAGTGTTCTACCGAAGTTGCATTATTGCTTACTCCCATTTCATACTCGCAAGCAAGGCATCTAAATAGTCCCCTCTGCAACTGGAGAGATTCCCTAAAAGTTGATCCTTTAACTTAGGCTCTAGGTGAGTTAAAGAAGGCAGTAATTTGAAAGAGAAGGAAGGGTTAAGTAGGAGAGATTCACCACTTTTAAGAGATGGGTCGAGTAATTAAAGATTCTTTGGATTCTTATGTATCTTCCCCAACTTAGGCTATTTTTCCTCAATTGAGGATTGACAGTGACCTGTGTCATTGATAGCCTCACATGGATCTAGTTTCCCCATCTATCTCCTGGACCATTCCTCCCTACTTTTCTGTCCTCTGGTCCATACTGAGAGGTAGTCCTTAGAACTATGGAAAACTTAGACCTTCATCCTAACCTCTAACTTCTATTTAACCTTAAAATAGTAGACAACTTTTTCTAGACAATTGTTCAAAAACCTGCTTGGCAAGCATATTTTTAAAAATTAAGGTGAAAATGCCCTCACATTGGCTTTACACTCTGCAGTTCAATACACTTTATCATTTCCTACTACCATTAACCCAGCCATGACAGATCTATCAAAACTGCTTTTATCTCGAAAGTATTTGAATTTACAGCCTTGACTGTGGGCTACCGGGAGTCGTTACTTTCTTTAGGAAGTAGCAAAGAAGCACTGGAGGATGGAAGAATGAAAATTTCCTGTACTCTCTCCCTATTAAAACATACAGTTTCAGGGGATTCATAGTTTCCCAAAAGAGCAGGTAGCAGAGGACGTTGGATCAAGAGTTCCCGATTTAGCGCTCGCTTTGGCAGCACATGTACTTTTAAAATTGGAATGATACAGAGATTAGCAAGGCCCCTGTGCAAGGATGATGTGCAAATTCCTGAAGCACTCCATATTTTTAAAAAGAAAAAAAAAAAAGAGAGTTCCTGATTTCGATCATTTTTTAGCTTACATCTGCTACCGTTTGGAATATCATTTGTTATTAGCTGCTGGGGCTAGCTATGGAAGGAGAAAACATTATGTATGACTGAACAGTAGAAACTTGAAGTTACTTTGAAAAGAACTAAGGGAGACTTTCTTCAACCAATAACTTCTAGTGGTATTAGGGAAATGTTGGCCATCTCCAACACTGTGATCATCCGATGACTCATTCTTGTAGCTCTTCCCCTGCTGTCTCCTTCCTCCATCCCCACGAGTCATTGTCCCACAGACACTAGCTAGCTCTTTGCTACCGCAGTTGCACAAGGCTGTTAAGAATGATCTTAAGAGATGAACTACAGTACTGTAACCCAGTCACCTTTTGCCATGATTACTTTTGCTTATTATTTCTAATAATCCTTTTGTCTTTTCATACCCCTAATTATTTTAATTTGAAAATATTTGTAGAAATTACCTAAAGATAGGACAGTGCTTCCCCCTCCCCCCCTTTGAGAAAAGATTTGTATTTGCTTCTGCCACCTGGGGCCATTTTGATCCAAGTTCAGAGTTGGTGGTATTCCGGGCTAATCAAATGACACAAGTCAGAATTGCAAGGCCTAGTTTACTTCTGGTTTATCTTTACTCCCAGAGTACATTTAAGGGTTCCAGCCCAAAGCGTAGGGTGCTTTACTAGATTTCCCACTCTTGGCAGAGCTTAGACTTCAGTTTTGTTCCTATGACCTTATGAGACGGCCAGAAGCACAGCTTAGCTGTTCAATCATTTCTTCCCTGTTAACTAATGCCCCTGGCGTTCAAGTGGCCATCCATGCTGGGCAGAGATCTCCCTTCTGGATTTCCGTCTTCTTCCTGGTTTTGTCTTTTGATTTATTACCATCTTCTTAGGTCTTTAATGCTTTTAAAAAGATTTTTAAGGTGTATTTTGTCCAGTTTTTATTGGTTGTCATCAGCTAGAGGGTCTCCAGTTACTGAAAGGTCCCTGCCACCACCATTTCCTTTGGGGGGAAAATTCTAGCATTTTTATTTTTAGATTGCATACACATTGTAAAGTGTATAAACAGAACATCTTTTTCATTCTGTGCTCTCCATGGGAACAGACGATACACTAAAACAGTCTTAGAACACTACCTCTTTGAATAAACCAATCTCCTTAAATTCTGGGAGCTGTATAATAAGAAATTGAAGCTGTGGGGCACCTGGGTGGCCCAGTTGGTTAAGTGGCTGACTTCGGCTCAGGTCATGATCTCACAGTTCCTGGATTCGAGCCCCATCTCGGGCTCTGCACTGACAGCTCAGAGCCTGGAGCCTGCTTTAGATTCTGTTTTCTGTTATCTTGTCTCTCTCTTGCTCGCTCTCTCGCTCTCTCCTCTCCCCCCCCCCCACTTGTGTTTTTTTTTCTCTCTCTCTCTCAAAAATAAATATTAAAAAAAAGAAATTAAAAAAAAAAGAAATTGAAATGGTATTGTTAGCTACACCTAGGTGATTACTTGAAATACAAAGAAGTTCTCTTTTCAATCAGGCTTTTAGAGTTAATTCATGGTCCATCTCTTTGGGCAAGTTGTCTCCTGTTTGGACTTGGAAACTAAATCTCTGATTTGTATTTTGCATCAGACTTTGCAAGTTTTTGCCTTTTGTGATTATGATATTACCCATGATACAAAATTGTTGAAAGCTTGCCTTTCTGTTCCTGATCTCCATCTGGCCTCATTTGACCTGTTACCATTAGCTTGGAGAGGAAAAATGTCTGTTTTATCCAGCCACACATCTCAAATGTATTTCATAGATCATTGAGATAAGTTCAGCATTATTATGTTTTCTGCTTCGATCTTAACTTCTGTAGTAGCCATAAAAGTTCAATTATAAATGTGAGTAGATGAAACTGATATTTCTGTTGTTGCCAGAAAAAAAAAATAGGGAATAGGAATCATCGTGCAAAATGATTAGAGAATTTCTTTTCATGTTTGAAGAGAATTGTGAGGCACAAGCTTACTACAGTCTGGCTCTCTGTTGCTTGGCTCTGTTGCAAACCAATTTAAAAGGAGTGTTCTTATCTGCTGGTTAATGTTTTATTAAAACATTAGATATCAAAAGCCACACAGTACATTTTTGCATTTACCACAAAATGACTAGTGTATGTATTAAAGACTTACTCTTCTACTAATCCATGTAAATCATCTTTGGCTACAGTAGAACAGAAGGCTACCCTTAAAATCTAAAGATATTTGTTTTATAGAAGTAAATATCTTTTATAGAAGTATTTTTTATAGAAGTAAATATAATTTTTCTATTTATAAGTCTTCTTTATAGAAGAAACATGTTTTATAGAAGTAAATATAATTTTTCTATTTATAAGTCTTCTTTATAGAAGAAATATGTTTTATAGAAGTAAATATACTTTTTCTATTTATAAGTCTTAAAGAACATTGGTTAGAATTCATTTATGTACAAGTAAAATTTCTATTACAGTCAAGGGCATAAAATATGGATGCTATTTTCTGGTATCTTAACAGAATAATGATGCTGATTTTCTTAGTTAAAATTGTATACATTGAGTTCTCTAATACAACAAATGTCTTGTCTGGTTCCTAACCAAGTAACATTTTTTATAATGACACAGATGATATGCTGTTTGCCCTAGAGAAAAGAAAAAGTTAAACTATGGATGGATCATAGTGGCATTTTTTCCATTGAGAGCTTTTGATTGACAATTATTCCTCAAACGTTTCTTCTCAAATATCCAACCAAGTAAAAATAAACACTAAAATTATCAAAAACACCCATCTGAACAATTTAATGCATTTTCTGCCTTATGCTTACCACTGTATCCACAGTGCTTATTGTAGTAAATGACTAGTACATAGTAAATGTTCATTTAGTGTGTGTTGAGTGAATGAAATGAACCCAAAAAGCCAGAGGAAGGCAAAATGAAATAATTTAATATGTTATAAATATGTATCAATGACATAGATTTCTCTCTACTAAGAATATATCTTTTTGCTTTCTAATTTACTACAAAGGGGTTCAGAAGCTTGAATAACCAGAGCTATATAATAAAACTGGAGCTCAGTTTTGGGAGAATGTGGCAAAGCCACGTGCTGGCTTCAACACTTACTGTGACAAATAACAGCTCTGCTTTTAACAGACACCCATTTTCTAATATTCATCAGAAAATAAAAAATTTAGGTAATCATTTAAGAACTAAAATGAAAATATAACCAGGTTTGCTTTGGCATTTGGGCCAAGCTAATCATAGGTTTTATAACTCTGTTAGAAAGAATGGGTTTCTTTATTTGATTAAATGTGGTACAAATTTCTGAGTTTTGAAATAGATGAGAACAAGCAGTTTATAATTAACGGATCGTAAAGGAAAATGTAAACAGCTTGATGTGAAAATGCCAAGAGAATGCTGAGAATTTAGAGAGTCTATAGACTGAGACCCTGTGTAGCCTGCCATGTAAGGGATGCAGATTAGGGGTTTGGATACATTAGCTGTTAAACATTCATTTCTTGACACAATTTTAGTCATTGTCTAATCCCTCTGCGGTTTGGCTACTTTAAATAGAAGACATTATTTTGCAAATATAAAGTGTAAACCATCTCTGAAAGAATTGGTATCATCAAGAAAAATAAGGACCAAAATGTTCAGCACTTTCTTGTTTACAGCATCCTATTTCTTGCCTGCATTGTATTTCTGATATAATTTACTACGATTTAATTAATTGATCTTCTGTTTTCCTTCTTGAGACTATAACCTTATTAAGAATAGGGGCTGTACCCCTTATTCATAAAGGTACATGTAACACCTGAGACAGCACTGGACACGCAAAAAGTAAATATTTAATGAATGCTTAATGACTTAATGAAAGCTATATTTATTGTCTGTCATCAGATAATGCAGGATGCTATTAAAGATAAAAATAAATAAAATAACCATATAAACAATTTGTATTCAGCAATCATATATTTTCTGACAAAATAATGAAGTAGTTGAGAACATAGGCTCAGGAGCCATATAGCCGCTGAACTTCAGTATTAACGGTCACTTACCTAACTCTGTAACCATCGACAAGCAAGAACTCAGTCTTTGTGTGCCTCACTTTTACTATCTGTAAATAGGGAATGTTGTTAAGGTTAAATGATTTAATACATGTAAAGCACTTAGAAAAGTACAAGACACTAATATCCCAGTAAGTGTTAGCTATTGTTGTTATTACTAGTAGTACTACTACCAATATTATTATTCCAGAAATAAATTTAAAATGCTCTTCTAAACATTAAACATAGTGCATTTAATCCGTTTTGAACTTAGAGCTCTGTATTTTGTTGAACTAGTAAATCACATAGAATTTAAATTTGAAAACTGTTCCCTCTGCTCTTTTTCCCTAACTCCACTGTTAGAGAACCAACTTCATCCATTATAAGAATTTTGGGTATAACCTCCTCCAAGAGATCTTCCCTCCTTTTCCTGCCTCCATCCTGCCAAGACAAATTTAATTGTTTCTTTCTCTGTGTTCTCTAGTACCTCCTTTAATTTATAAAATATTTCTTATATGCATTGGCTTCTCTCAAGTTGTATGTCTTTGCTCTGCTTTAAGTTGTTAACTGGTACAAGAGGAGTGGCCAAGTAATTTCTGATTTTGTACTAAATTTTGAAACATGTATAGCATTCTTTTTCATAATTCTAGACTTCTTTCTTGGAGGAAAAAAAAACAGATATTGTGCATACTGCTTCATTCTCAAACCTAATTTCCGTAAAACATTTTCTGAAATTTCTAAAAATTGAAATAGAAATACAGAAAGATACACCAATCATAATTATGTAGTCTCAACGAAATTCTATGAAGTGTACACACCCATATAACCACAACCTAAATCAAGATAATAGAACATTCCTGGCACTTCAGAAGTTTTCCTTGTGCTTCCCTCACATCATTATCCACTCTCTACAAGTATAACCACAATTATGAGTACCATTCTCAGTTATTTCCTTTCCCCATTTTCACACTTTGTACAAATGAAATCATTTAGTGTGTATTCTTTTGAATCTCTCTTCTTTTGTTCAGTAGTATATTTGTGAGATTGTTTTTTATTGGTCTATTTCATTGTGTATCTACTCTTGATGGACATTTTCAGTTTGGGCTATTATGAACAATTCTCCTATTAATATTTGTTCGCATGCATTTTGACGCACCTATGTATATAATTTTCCTTTTGGTATATACCTAGTAGTGGACCTGGTAGAGTTTCAGAATGTTCAGCTTAAATTTTTTTCCAAACTTAAAGCTGCCAATTTACATTCCTACCAGCACAGCAGTATTTAAGTATTCTTTTACCCCATATTGTCAGGGTGTTTGTTAGTTAGTTTGTTTGTTTTGTGTGCTATCTGCACTGCACATATGCAATTGTGCAGAATCATTGTGATTTTGGTGTTCATCTCCCAATGTTAATATGCTTTTCACATGCTTATTGGTCATTTGGACATCATCTTTTGTAAATGCCTATATAGATTTTTTTTGTTTACCTTTTAGTTGGATTGTCTTTTTTTTCCTTAGTGATTTGTATGGATTCTTTATATATTCTAGAAAGAAGCCCTTTGTTGGATATATAAATTAAAGGTACCTTTTCCTACTCTGTGGCTTACCTTTTTACCATCTTAATGGTGTCTTTGGTGAAAAGAAGTTTTTCTTATTAATAAACTTCACAAAAAACCAATGGTTAGTGCCTTTTGTGTCCTATTTAAAAAATCTTTGCCAAGTCCTAGGTCATGAAGATCTTCTATTAGGTTGTCTTCTAGAAAAGTCATTGTTTTACCTTTTATATTTGGGTCCATAATCTAACTGGAATTGATTTTTATATATGGTATGAGGTAAGGGCAGGTTTTATTTTTATTCCTATCATATTGATCCATCATCATTTACTGAAAATACCATTCTGTTACTAAACTATGACATTGGCAACCTTGTCCTAAATAAGGTGAATTATGTATGTATAGATATGCTTCTGGATTCTTTATTCTGTTCCATTGGTGTTTTTATCTATGCTTGTGTCAGTCTTACTCTGTCATAGTGCTTTAGCATTATATTAAATCTTGATATTAAGTAATAGAGGTCTTTCTTCTTCAAGTTTTCTTTACTATTAATGGACCTTTCCATTTCCATGTAAGTTGAAGAATCTTTTAGTCCTTAGGGTGCTGTATTCTTCATTCAGTGTTCTCGGAACAAAACCTAATGCATAAATGTACTCCTCCCAAATGGTCAGAGTGAAACAAGAGCTGTAAATTTAAATAGTCTTGGGGTGCCTGGGTGGCTCAGTCAGTTAAGTGTCCGACTTCAGTTCAGGTCACGATCTCATGGTCCGTGAGTTCGAGCCTCGCATCGGGCTCTGTGCTGACCGCTCAGAGCCTGGAGCCTGCTTTGGATTCTGTATCTCCTTCTCTCTCTGCCCCTCCCCTGCTCACACTCTGTCTCTCTCTTTCAAAAATAATTAAACATTAAAAAAAATTTTTTAATAAATAAAGTAGTCTTAATCAACAGAATGTATGAATGCTGTATCATTTATTTTGTGTAAAATAGGTCTTACAGTGATCACCTTATTTTGTTTATCATATTCCAAACTCATTATTTTAAAAGCCGCAGTAGAATTCTGCTCAAGGAAAATACTTTGTTTAGGGACATACCTTAATTGAGCACATTTGGTTATGAAGATGGCGCCCTCTTCACTCTTCACATTGCCTGGATGGTCATGGATGAGACAAAAATATGGGTAAAACATTTGGTATGAAAATGTAAGATGAATTTTTATAGCAAATATTTGGTATGAGGATTTAAGAGGAATTTTGAGAGTGACGAGAGCAAGTACCCAGGGTAGAGGGGTGGTAGGGAGTGATGCCAGCAACATGGTAAGGGACTGGAATCAAGGATGATAGTGTAACCTGGGGTTAAGAGTTTGAGTTCCGGATCCAGGTCGCCTAGGCAGCCACTAACTAGCCATATGAATCTGAGTAAGTTACTTATTCTTTCCATGCTTCACTTTCCTTATTTGTAAAATAGGGGTAAGAGTGCCTACCCTCATAAGGCGGTTATGATAATTAAATGATTTAATATACATTGTGAAACACTTAGAAATAGTACCTGGCATATAGTTAATCTTCATATGTGCTAGCTGTTATAATTAATAAAAGATAATGTGTGAAAAATGTGAGAGGTATCATATTTTTATTTAATTTGTTCTGTGCCTTGATATATTTCCCACCCTTGACATACACAGTGTATCCCCAGTAAAGTCCTGTCTGGGCACCAGCATATGACAAAGGCATAATGAAGACTGAAAAGATTATTAGGATCTAGTAGTGCAGAGAACAAACCCCACCCTCATAAAGGAAACAGTCTAAAGACTAAAAATTCATTGTAAGCCAGAAATTGAAGTAATTCTAAGAATCCTCAGAAATAACAGATTGGACACTTGTTTACCTACTGACTCTGTGTTGATAGTATATCCAGTTTGACAAATTTTATTATTTTGTGAATGTTTATTTGAGAGAGTGAGCAAGAGAGCACACAAGTAGGAGAGGGAGAGAGGGAGAGGGAAACACAGAATCCAAAGCAGGCTCCAGGCTCTGAGCTGTCAGCACAGAGCTGGACGCAGGGCTCGAACCCACAAACACGAGATCATGACCTGAGCCAAAGTCGGACGCTTAACTGAGCCACCCAGGCACCCCCAGTTTGACAGATTTTAAAGGATGGAGTTATTCTAGCTGTTTCAAGGTTTCTCAACCTCAGTAGTTGACTGTTGGGGCTAGATAATCCTTTGTTCTATTGAGCTGTCTTGTATAGTGTAGTATGTTTAGCAGAACTCCTGGCCTCTATCAACTAGAGCTTATGTTCACACAAAACCTTCTACATGAATGTTCATAGTAGCTTTATTCAAAATATCCAGAAACTGAGGGGCTCCTGGGTGGCTCAATCGGTTGAGTGTCCGACTTTGGCTCAGGTCATGATCTCGCTGTTCGTGGGTTCGAGCCCCACGTCAGGCTCTGTGCTGACAGCTCAGAGCCTGGAGCCTGCTTCGGATTCTGTCTCTGTCTCTCAACAATATATAATGTTAAAAAATAAAAATAAAAAATATATATCCAGGAACTGAAAACAACCCAAATACCCTTCAGTGAGCAAATGGTTAAACAAAATGTGGTACATCTATACAATGTGTTACTACTACTCAGAAATGAAAAGGAACAAACTACTGAAACATGCAATAATTTGAATGGACCTTAAAAGCATTATGCTGAATTTTTTATTTTTTTTATTTTTATTTTTTTAAATATATGAAATTTATTGTCAAATTGGTTTCCATACAACACCCAGTGCTCATCCCAACAGGTGCCCTCCTCAATACCCATCACCCACCCTCCTCTCCCTCCCACCCCCCATCAGCCCTCAGTTTGTTCTCAGTTTTTAAGAGTCTCTCATGCTTTGGTTCTCTCCCACTCTAACCTCTTTTTTTTTTTTTATGCTGAATTTTTTAAAAGCCAATCTCGAAAGGTTACGTACTGTATAATTTCTTCTATATGATGTTCTCAAAATAACAAAATGGCTCACAGAACTCAGGAAAACACTTTAGTATTACCAGTTTATCATAAGGGATATCCTTAATGATACAAATGAACAGTCAAATGAAGTGGTACATGAGGGGAGGTCCAGAAAAGTCCTGAGCACAGGAGTTTTGGTCCTTGTGGAGTTTAGGTGAACTCTCTAAACTCTCTAAACTCTATTGGTTAATACTTTCATGGAAGTTCCATTATGAAGGCACATTTGACTACATCATTGACCACGGCTGATTAACTCAATGTTCAGCCCCTTTTCCCCTCCCTGTAGGTTGGGAGGTGGTCCTGAAAGTTCCATCCCTCTAATTACACAGTTGATTCCTCCAGCAGTTAACTTCCATCCTGCAGCTGTTTAGTGGCCCACCAAGAGTCACCTCAGAAGGCTTATGAAAAACAAAAGATGCTTCTCTCACCACTGTCATTCAAGAATATCCAAGAGTTTAGGCACTCCGTTCCAACAACTGGGAACAAGGGCCAAATATATATTTCTTATTATATCACAGTATCACATATACTGTAAGCAGTTTGCCTCTCGTTAATAAGTTGTCTCTTATCTAAACATTCTTACTGTTTGTAATACTACTTTCCAATGAGGGAGCAATATAACACTGGGAGCATTAATTCTGGGAGCATGGATTCGGGGGGGCTGGGTTCTTAACTTGGCTGTACCATTTATTGCTTGTGGGATATGAGCAGGTATCTTAATTTCTCTGTGCCTAAGGTTTCTCATCTGCAAAATGAAAGTAATAATACGTATTTCATAAAATTGTTATAAAGACTAAGTTCACTGTAGAGTGCTTTAAATCGGTGGCTTGCACATAAGGTGCACTATGTGCCAAATAAATGGGTCGTGTGACCTAACATGTCTTACCTTTGTACAGGTTATAAACTTTTTAAAGTCGATGCCTGTACGTCCACATTCTATAAATCCTCAACGACTATACCTCCACGTCATGTAAATTCTCGTAATACCTAATGTTAACATGTACATAGAAAATATTTGATGCCAGGATAACTTCCTAGAAGAAAATGAAATGGAGCCCCAGAATATCTAGAGGTCAGGAATCTATGCCAAGAAGAACTTGGAAAAGCTTAGCTAGTTTAATCTATAGAAGGGGAAGAGGTGGGACGCCTGGGCAGCTCAGCTGGTTAAGCAAGCGACTTTGGCTCAGGTCGTGATCTCACAGTTCGTGAGTTCGAGCCCTGCGACAGGCTCTGTGCTGACAGCTCGGAGCCTGGAGCCTGCTTCGGATTCTGTGTCTTCTTCTCTCTCTGCCCCTCCCCTGCTTGTGCTCTGTGTATGTCAAAAATAAATAAACATTAAAAATTTAAAAAAAAAGGCGGGGGGGAAGAGGGTAATTCATCAGTTTGAATATAGCAGTTACCTTTCTTATTTTATCAAGAAATAAGAAACTTTCATTCTTGGGGTGGCAGGAACAAAGTAAACTTAAATATTTGTAAATAAAAATACCCCTATCAATTCTACTGTATCTGTTTTGTGGCAGAGAAATCTGTTTTTGTTGACTCTTGGAGAGGAAGTAGGGAAGAGAAAACAGAGTCTGTTTTTCTACTCTGACATAAATTCAATGAAAGTTCTATATAGATTTTCCACAGATGGAATACTTGAGTTCAGTCATCATATACAGAAATGCACACATAGTCCATTCCTCTGACCCCCAGCTTATAACTTTATTATTATTCAATTTATATTTATCATAATTTCTCTACTAGAGAAGTTATGATAAATATAAATTGAATAATAATAATAATAATAATAATGTAAATCTCACTTTCTTGTCATATGAAGCAGTTTAATGTATAAGACTGAATATCCTAAAAAAGCAAGAAGCTATTATATTTTGGCCTCAAACCATATGACATTATAGCTAATGCTTGCTATGCTGAAAGGACATGTCTCCCTCCAAAAAAAAAGAATTTTTGTAATGTCCTATAGGATCTGTGCTACTGTGGATCGTTATAAAGTTAGACTAAATGTATCTGAATATAAAACAAAATCTGAAAAAATGTTGACAATGAATCAAGTTAGTATAAACAGTTTAAATATATTATTTCTGCATCACTCTTAGAATAGATCATCTTGAATTCCCTGGCACCTTTTCATGTGATTTCTGTAACTTCTATATTTGGAAATAAGTTTATGTTGATGATGAATCCAAGGGAAAACCTCATACTGACTTTGTTTATCATCCCTCATTGAAAAGATTTGAAAAAGAATAATTCCTATAGTTGGTAACCACTGAAAAACAGCCTAAGTAGAAAGAATCCAAAAAGCAAATTGTGTGGAAAGAATGTAGCAGTCTGGAAGCAGGGGATTAAAATGAATGCCAGCCATCAGGAATTTGGGGGGGTCTAAATTTCAGGACAAAAACGAACTAACTTAATGGGGTTTTTTTAGAGTGATTAAAATATTGTAGTATTAGAAAGTGACAATGGTTTCATAGCCTTATGAATATACTAAAAGCCACTGAATTATACACTTTAAGAGGATAGAGTTTATGGTATGTGAATTATATATCAGTTTTTTAAAAATGACCCTGACTGTGGGGGAAGTGCTAGTCAGGCTCTTGTGGCATGGGGTAGGACCCCAGCCAGGGTGAATAGAGCATCTGTGTGCAGGGTGGCAGTGAGGAGCAGTGACATTTGCACTGCTGGATGAGCACTATTTGCACTGGGGGGAGCAGATTTCTCACTATTGGAGAACAATTTTACAACTTTGGGGGAAAAAATTGTGAGAAAAAAACCCCTTAGAATTAACCTTATCATATTGAACTGGAATTAGAGTGTCACCGTGAACTTTTGGGGTGTGTGTTTGTATACAGATTTGCAAGTGAGAATGAATGTAAGGATGTGTGAATGTGTGTATATATACGTGTATGTATCTATGTGTATGATTATACTGCTTAACTCTATCCAAGTGGACCTGGAGGACAGTGATGTCCTAATAGCAATCAACATAACTTTCTCCACTAAAAAGAACCAGGGCTTCTTGGAAAAGTGTCTGACTCTAGGGCTAGGGCAGGGAAAAAATGAGCCTGGAACATCTTGTGCCAGAAAGAAAAGAAGGCTCAGAAAATGACACAGGTCTGTTAGAGGGTTCCAAGAGCCAAACTGGAAGGGCTTATTACCCTGACCACATTGGAGACAATTGGAGCAACAAAATAACCAATGATAGTAGCAGATTATAACTCATTGAATAGATAGGAAATCTTGAGTGCACATAAATAGGTGAGGAAAAGAAACTAAACAGTAGAAAGAGTAATGGATTAATGAATGCTAAAAAATAGTGGGCAAAAAGTTTGTTGAGAAGAGATTCAGACTGATACTTTTACACCAGTGTCCATACTATCACTATTCATAATATCTAACATATAGAAACAACCCCCAAGTGTCCACCATCAGATAAATAAACTGTAGTATATCCATACAATGGAGTATTATTTATTCATGAAAAGGAGTGAAATTCTGATACATGCTACAACATGGATGACCCGTGAAAACATGTAAAGTTAGATAAGCAAGACATAAAAGGATAAATATTGTAAGATTACCATTTATATTTGCCTAGAATAGGCAAATTCATAGAGTGTAGCTGGGGCTAGTAAGAGGGAGGAATGGGGAGTTTTTATTTAATGGGTACAGAGTTTCTTTGGGGGATGATGAAAAAGTTCTGGATATGGACAGTGGTAATGGCTGTACAACATTGTGAATGAACTTAATGCCACTGAATTGTGCGTGTAAAAATAGCAAATCTTGGAATGCATATTTTATCACAAAAATATTTTTTAATTTAAAAATTTGTTGAGAAGTGGGATGTATTTACATAGACTCAAAGTATCCACCCTCCCCCCCCCCACACACACACACAATATTTACTAGTTACCAAAGAGAAAGAGTGTAATTTTAGAGTAGGGAAATCTGGCAAATGCTACCACAACCTAGTGATCAAGGTTAACACAGCATCACTTTTGTGATATTTCTGCCAGAAATGCATAACCTGAGTCAAACCACAGGGGTAACATGAGATAAATTCGAATTGAGGGACATTGTGCAAAACAACTGGCGTATTATCTTCAGAAGTGTCAAGGTCATGAAAGTTAAGAAAAGACTGAAGAACTGTTCCAGATTAAAAGAGAACGAAGAATGAAATGTGCTGTATGTCCCTGAAATGAATCCTTTTGCTAGAAAGGACAGTACCAGGACAAAACTTAAATAGGGTCTGTGAGTGAGATTATAGCAATGCCAAATGTTAGTTTCCTAATATCTGTGCTGGCGCTGTGGCTATGTAAGAGAATGTCTTTGTTTACAGGAGATACATACTAACTAGGGATGATGGGCATCATGTCCATACTTTCAAATGGTTAAGGGAAAAATGCACTTTGTACTATTCTTGAAACTTCTTTGTCAGTTTGAACTAATTTCAAAATCGTGAAAAAGAAAATAAAAGAACCTAAATGAAGGTGGCGATTACAACAGCAGTTAGATCCCAACACAGGGACCAAATTGGAAGGCTAACTGCTAAAGAAATAGGAAACATCCTCTATTCAATAGATTACAGACATTCTCTCAAACTCAGGTGTTTCAAGTAGATACTTTGAAGATAATACGAGTAAACCATCTATCAGTTATAATATACAAAAGTGGGAAAATCAGCTTCTAGGCAGGGACCTTGTAATTTTGGGTTTAGAATAAAAACAAAGGAAATGACTGAATTGAATGTAAGATTAGTTGCAGGATGAGGTCATTTTATTTTGAAAGATTCATGTGTTCCAATGTCTGCCTCTTATAGGTGATGCTGAACAGGAACTTGGTCCCCCTCCATCTGTAGATGAGGCAGCAAACACACTCATGACTCGTCTGGGTTTCCTCCTCGGAGAGAAAGTCTCGGAAGTTCAGCCAGGTGACCAATACAGCATGGAAGTACAGGATGAAAATCAGGTAAACTGCTTGCTATCACCTATGAAACGTGGGATAAATCAGCCTGTTATACCAGGGAAAATGTTGCAGGGTGTATGCATATGTGTATGTTCTGAGAAGAAGAATCCCAATTTTTGAACGACTTTTGAGGCCTGATGACATAGCTTGATTTTCCATAATCACTGTATTTCTTTACTTTATGAAACATCTTTTAGTTATATTCATAGGTTTAAAAAGCCACTTGGTTTTGATTCATTTGTGGAATGAATGAGGAAATAAATAAGTGCATAAGTCAAGAAAGAGAATTGACATATGGAGAGTATGACACCCAGAAATATAAAGTATACTTCGTTTTCAGGTACATGTGGATTATTTACCAAGTTGACAATGTGCTGAGCAGGTCTCTGCAAATTTGAGAAGATTCTAATTATTGTGATCGTAGTAGAATTAATTACAGAATGATAACCTTGAAAATGATAGCTAAAAGATAATTTAGAAAATCCCCCAGATGTTTGGCTTTTAATATACTTCTAATATACTTTCAAAGAAGAAATCACAAGGATTTAGAAAATATTTTAAACTGAAATAATAACAAAATATAACAAAACTTGTATTTTTACATATTTGTAGTATATAAAACTTGTAATTAAAGATGTGCTCAAAAAGAAATTTTAGTTTTGAATACATATATTAGAAAAGAGAAAATCTAAAAAATTAATGATCTAACTATTCATGTCAGAAAGTTTAAAAATATTAGCAATTTTTTCTTTTGGCTATTTTTTAGTTTAAATGTAGCAAAGGAAATACTAGACTTGGATTCATTTGTAGGCTCTTAATCTTTAAAATGTATGCTCTATACGGACCCCTGGGTGGCTCAGTCAGTTAGGTGTCCAACTTCAGCTCAGGTTGTGATCTCATGGTTCATGGGTTCGAGCCCTGCATTGGGCTCTGTGCTAACAACTCAGAGCTGGTAGCCTGCTCCAGATTCTGTGTCTCCCTTTCTCTCTGCCCCTCACCTGCTCGTGCTCTGTCTCTCTTTCAAAAATAAATATTAAAAAAATTTTTTTAAATGTATGTCCTATAGTGAATCAGTTTATTCTAGAAGATGATAAATTAATTTCATCTTGTATATTCTTAACAAATATGTGTGAAGATTCTATGCTATATGTTAGTTTTGTCATAAAATAATAGTCTTCAAGGATTATTTGGATCATGTGGATTATGTTCAGGTGTTCCAGGGCTCTCTTCTCAGACTTCTCTCTTTTTTTCCTCATTCCCTAGGTCATTGGTTTTGCTGGAGGCACTTTCCAATCACCTGGGCAGTTTTTATAAAATTCAGATTCCTGGAGCGTCTAATCTTATTGAAACGCCTCCATTCTTTTGTTTGTTTGTTTAATATTGTCTTAACCCTGAATTGCCTCTAGCCCTGCCTTTCCCCTTGACTCCAGTGTATTTCCAGCTGCCTGTACCTTTTCTACCTGTGTGTCCAACACACATCTCAAATTTAACATGTCAAAAACTGACTCTTGCATTTTTCACAGAGCCTGCTCCTTCTGCAGAGATCTGACTGAGAGAACACAATGGAAAAACCATTCTCAGCCTGGAGAAGGGTTAATGTTGTCTTTCTGTGCCTAGAAGAGATTTCTATATCTCATTAACTAGCCTCCTTAAGTAAATACAAAGCCTGCCTTTTAATTCATAAGCCATGAGCAAATTACCACTTTCTAAATGGCTTGATCTTTAAGCTTCGCTTTTACAGTTAAAGCTTTTAAAACATACATTCTGTGATATAAGCTTCATTTTGTAGAAAGCAACTTGTAGTAAAAATAATAGATGTCATTTGGGCTTAACCTCCACATTGGCTATATTATGTGTATAATACAGTTTCCTCCCTTAAAGAACAGACTGAGAATCTTATCTAAAAATGGAAATGAGTTGCTATGGAAGTAATAGAGTCATACCAAAATGAAACTTTTTCAATATGGAATGACTGTAGATATATTTAATGTAGAAAAAAATCCTAGTATAGTTCATTTCATCTACCCACATATTTTTTAAACTGAGGATTGAGGAGGTTAAAAATTCGCCACGTCAGTTTCTAACTAAGGAGGATTCTAATTCAGTACGTCTGGGGTGTGGGGCTCTGTGTCTGTCAGTTTTGTTGGGGAGCTTGTCCTTCTATACTCCACAGGTGATTCTTCTGCATGCCCAGTTACAAATCATTGCTCTGGTAGGCCAACATCATCTTACAAAAGCAGAGGAGATTACAAAGAAATTGAAACTCCTCCCTCCTCTGAAGAAAAATTACAGAGTAGAAGAGAAATGACATAGATCTGAGGAGTTATTGTATTACTAACAAAAATCAGTTCCTAATATTATTAATATGATTGAAAAGATTTGCTTGGTTGCAAGGTTCTGCGAACATCACTTGTGCTTTAAGTTGAATGTATCTTTTGTGATCTGGTTATAGCATTTAAATTAAAAACAAAACCTGGATTCAACACATGTGATTAAATACCAGGGATTGTATCTAAAACTCATTTTAGGGTGACTAAAAAGAGCCTTAATCTTGTCACATCTAGTGATCAACACATTTTCCAGTCAAGTTGCTAAATGTAAACCCTCAGTTTTAGTGGAGAGGATATGAATAGTGACTGTATAGGTAAAGAAGTTGAAAGGCTTCTTTTAAATTTAACATTTAAAGGGGCGCCTGGGTGGCGCAGTCGGTTGAGCATCCGACTTCAGCTCAGGTCATGATCTCACAGTTTGTGAGTTCAAGCCATGCGTCAGGCTCTGTGCTGACAGCTCGGAGCCTGGAGCCTACTTCGGATTCTGTGTCTCCCTCTCTGTCTACCCCTCCCCTGCTCATACTCTGTCTCTCTCTCTCAAAAATGAATAAACTTTAAAAAATTTTTAAAAAAATAAAAAAATAAATTTAACATTTTAAGATGTCAAATTTGTCATTAGTGTTCCTTCAGGTAATTTTTTCATTGATCACTAACCATTTTTAAAAGGATAAAATTTTTTAGTGTTTGAAAAAATAGATACTTTTATTCATTATTTTGGCGATTTATTTGGGTAGAAAGAGCTAAAGAAAAGTGCATGTCCTTAAATTGTGTAAGCCAGGATATATTACCACCAGTCTTTTTCATGATTATTCACTCCTTCCTGTCAAAAAACTTTAAAATGAGGTGACCTCAGATATAAGAATTATTCAAGATACAAAGCAATTTCAGTCTGTAATCGGTTTCTACAGAGAAATTATTTAGTTTTGTTTTAAATGAACATTGATTGATTTTTTAGATAGACTCTCAGAATAAGGCATTTTCTCTGCATTCAACCCAAAGAAGAGTATTAACAAGACTAAGTTCTAAGCCTTCAGAATAGTCTTATTGATAAGAAATAGCAAGGACAACTTGTGCTTAATTAAAAATTCCTTTATCAATTCATGGCAGTGATAAAGAATACTTGTCACTAGAAATTTCTGAGGCAGGAAAACTGGCCACAGTCTCTGCTTGTGTTAAATTTACCCAGTTTCACCTTAATTGTACAAGGCAGAATCTCTTATTCTGGAGGGCAAAAAAACAACTAGTACTGAGTAGATGTAAAAGCTATATATGTACATTTTCTTCTTTTTCGCATCAAAGCATATGTTTTGCCTAAGATATATTTTACATCAGCACCCGATCAGTTTATCTTTTTTATTTTTCATTCCAATTTTTCAGACTTCAGCAATCACCCAGCGGATAAGTCCCTGTTCCACCTTGACTAGTAGCACTGCCTCTCCACCAGCCAGTAGCCCCTGCTCCACCCTCCCGCCAGTCAGTACAAATGCAACTGCCAAGGACTGCAGCTACGGGGCTGTTACTAGTCCAACCTCTACCCTTGAAAGCAGAGATAGCGGCATCATTGGTGAGTTGGTTTTTATATTAATCATTTTGTGGGGGTTTTTTTCTTTTTAAAATAATACACAAGCTTAAGGTTTTCAAAAAGAATGCTTTTGAGTTGTTGAGATGTATATATAATGTATATATATATTCAGATGTATATATAATGTGTGTGTGTATATACACATATATATATATGTATATATGTACATATAAAGGTTTGTCTACTTCTTCCTGTAGATTCATCTATCTGCCAACGGAAGTGGTTCAGAAAATGTTCATTCCTCACTGAACTAGTAGAGTTTCATGGAGGTTCTCAGTTCTGCTTATTGTATACTTATTAAGGGGAGTCAGTCAAATGGAAATTAGTGAAGTTTTGGGAAATGAGGATCTGAAGAAAGGAAACGTACAGAGAAGAAAACAGGAGTGAGCACAGAATCTTAGGGCACATTCAAATTGAGCAGGAAATTAGAGGTGGGAGAATGAGCCAGTGGATAGGAGTAGTTAGACAAATAGAAGAATTGGGACAGTATAATGTTACCAAAGTCAAAGAAGATAAAGGGTTCAGAGAAGGGAAGAGGAGAGGCTGGTCAACAAATGACAACAGCTGAAAAAGCCAGGCATACTGGGATCAGTTAAGGAATAAAGAAAATATTTCTTCCTCATTTGGCTTCCTTCTAAAGGTTATCAAATCACACTAGATAGTATAGCAGATATTAATGCCATGGCAACTAAATATATCTCTATTATTTAAATGCATATATATCAACATGTGAATTTATTCCTTTAAAATAAGTATTGAGTAGATAAAAAAGAATATTTTTACAGCAAAGTTGCAGGATACAAAATCAACACACAAGAACCAGTTGCATTTCTTCTATATGCTAACCATGAACAATTAAAAAAGAAAATTAAGAAAACAATTCCATTACAATAGCATGAAAAAGAATTTTAAAACGTGGGAATAAGTTTAACCAAGTGTACACTAAACAGAAAATACTGCAAAGAAATTTTAAAAGATTCAAGTAAATGAAAACATAATCTGTGTTCATAGACTAGAAGATTTAATATTGTTAAAGTGATAATATATCTCAAGATTTCTACAGATTATTGAAGTTACTATCATAATTCCAACAAAGTTTTTTGCAGAAATAGAAACACCCATCCTAAAATTCATGTGGAATCTCAGAGGACTCTGACTCAGAGGACTCAAAGCAGACTTGAAAATGGAGAACAAAATTGGAGGACTCCATTTCTTGATTTCAAAATTTATTACAAACTTCTTAAAGGCAGGATTCATGTCTTACAGTTTTTATATATCCTCGTGACTTAGCATAATAGTTTCTAATTTGTAAGTTATTTATATGAGAAGTCTTTATGAAGATATAGTCATTAAGTAACTAAATATTTTAACAAAATAAAATAGAGAAATAAAATGTAGAAGAGTGGCCTCTTTTATAACCTCTGAAATAGTTTGTGAAAGATTGGAATTATCCTCTCCTTGTATATTTAGCAGGATTTGCCATTAAAATAATCTGGACCAGGTGCCTGGGTGGCTCAGTTTGTTAAGTGTCTGACTCTTGGTTTTGGCTCAGGTCATGACCTCACAGTTAGTGAGTTGGACCCCCTGCTTGGGGGTCAGCCTCTCTCTCTGTCTCTCTCTCTCTCTCTCTGTCTCTCTCAAAATAAATAAGTAAACTTAAAAAAAATAATCTGGACCTGATGTTCATGTAGATTTTTTTTAATTACTACTCCACTGTATTTAATACTCTAGGACTTTCTAAGTTTTCTCTTTCTTCTTGAATCAGTTTTCCTTAGCTATGGTTTTTTTCTTTTTCAAATTTATTGGTATAAAGTTGCCCAAAATATTCACTACCTACCCAAGAACCCAAGCTGAAAAGCTGAGAGGAGTCCTTGTCATTTCTCTGCCCCCACCCTAAATTTCTTATCCCTGAATTTTATTTTCATCTTTTCTAGTATGCTTTGGTAGTCCCCATTATCTCAGACTTAGAGTAATACAAACCTGAGTATTATCTCTGCTTTTCATTTTGTCCTTTCCAAGTCTGTTTTTCACACAGCCACCAAAGTGAATTAACCAAGAACCGGTTACTCCTTTGCACATGGGAGTGCTTAATTCGTCTAGGCCAGCTTATCTGGCACAAAGACTGCATGCATGGGCTTTGGACTTTTGAACCTTTAGTAGTCACATGCACGAAAATATTACTGCATTCTTGATGCTTCAGTCACCTTGATGACCTTAAATCATATAAAGTCTCACCATAAAGGAATGGTTAAGTAAAATAGGATGCACCCATAAAGTTGAATAATACACAGACATTAGCCTGTTGTTATTAAAAATAGATTTCATTTTTTGGCCTTTATTTTTCTGTATATGGCCTCTTTTGCCTAGAACTGTCTGTGTTCTCAGATTAAGGATTTAGGACCTATCTTGTTCCCATATTCTGCACATATTAGTTATTAGTAAAAATTTATTGGATAGGTGGGTGAATGGAATTAACCAGAAGTTACCAAGTTCATGAAAAGCATCAATGAAGCAAAAATGCACAAAATTCCTAAATGGGAAGTTACCCAGAAAATTTTATTTCTGGTATTTTATGTGAGATGTCTGTTTTTACTTTCTGTGCCCCAATAATCCTAGACCATTATGCATTCTAGACCATTTATTCATCCTTTTGACAAATATTTATTGAGCATATACTGTGTGCCAGGGACTAGATACATTTCTATCTAGTGAAAAAAGGCAAGAAATACCTGAGGCTTCATAGTTGAAAATGGGTGAACTGTGTAATAATAGGTTATGCAAATAGTACAATAGTCATAGTTTTCTTCTCACACTGGGAAAACTAGATGTTTTGCTTGTCTTTACTTTTAAATACCTTGACCATAAAAGCCCTCCCTCATTATAACATTTAGCATTTATTTTTTTTAATTTATTTAATTTTTTTATATCAAACTAGATTTTATTAATTAATTTTTACTTATAAATTTTTTAATATGAAATTTTTATATGAAATTTATTGTCAAATTGGTTTCCATACTTTAGCATTTAAGTAATAAAGTAGGGCCCATAGGCCACATTTAAGTAATAAAGTAGGGTCCATAGGCCACTGAACAATACCACCTTAGTGCTACAAACTCAAAGTTTCTCCAATCTTTCCACCACCGATCAGGTCTTCCATAATTTTTGTTGGTAGATCTCATAGTTTTGAAAAAATGTTCACCATCCCTCTATTCATTATTTAGTAGTTTCTCATTTTTAATTTATCAAACATGTATCTCTGCCAAAGCTTCTGCTTAAATGAGAATAACTACTGTTGTCACCCTTGATAGAATCCTCGCTATGTTTACAGAAGTTTGACGGTGTAACTAGTTAACAGTAAGCATATTATTTGTAAATTATTTGAAATACTGAAAATAGTGAACCCCATTGCTACTTTCTCACACCTGTAAACCATGTGCTCATGGTTTATCTGGAGAAAAGAGGTTTATACCAGGCTGGGACCACACAGATACAGGTATATCTGAGCCAAATCTGGGACTTAATAATAAAAACATCTGCTGGACACACACACACACACACACACACACACACACAACATAAAAGGTAAGGGGTTAAATAACAGGCATTTTACATGTAGACAAATCCTCTGGGAAACAAGAGTTTCCATTCTCTGCCTTTCAGCATACTGACCCTAGCAGCTGTGTGAACTCCAAGCTTCTTGCAAAGAATTACAAAGGTAGCTGAATCACCATATCTTTACACCAAATGAAATTATATTTCAGTCAAGTTTTACTGAAAATAAAAGTTTAAATATATTTTAAATTAATGAGACAGTTTTCAGAAATTAGGATAAGAAGCATACATCCACTTTAAAAGAACACACACAGGTACATACACACATATTATAAATATGCTATCACTGAACACATTTAGAAATTATAATTATACAATAATGCCATGGAATCCATAATAATCTCATTGGGGAAGGTGCAATATTATGTTTGGTGGCAAAATGGTTAGGAACTATTGGGCTGTTTATGACTGAAAGTCTGAATATATGAAATTAATTTTTAATTAAAGTGAGTAGTTTAGATTAGATACCAAAATAATGTAATAACTTAATATGACTTGAACATTGGCTTTTTTTTAAACGTTTATTTATTTCTTTTGAGAGAGAGAGAGAGTGTGGAGAAGGTGCAGAGAGAGAGAAGGGAGAGAATCCCAAGCAGGCTTTGCGCTGTTAGCACAGAGCCCTATGCAGGGGCTCAAACCCATGGAACTGTGAGATCATGACCTGAGCCAAAATCACGAGTCGGATTCTTAACCAACTAAGCCACCCAGATGCCCCCTTTGGATTAGCTACAAGAACATGTGGCCCATAGTTTCCAACATTTTCATCAGTGAGACTTCCTTAGCACAGATTCCTCAGAGCCTGAGACAAAAGGTTACGTGCTAACACTATATTAAGGGAGTATAAACCAAGGAAACAAGTGAATGAAAGGGGAGTAAGGCAAAGAAGAAACAAATATAAGAAAAGGAATTACAGAGCTGGCAGAGGTGATTGCTTTATTCAACTGAAATCTTCAGAGAGACCATACAATTCCTAACTATGGAAGGGGGAATTACAAGGGGCTATTACTGCTAGTTCCTGTCTCACATTGGTGTGTTAGCCCTCCTAGGGCATTGTTTCCCCTACTTTACTATTGCACAAATCCAGTAGCCCTACTGCATCTCATGTCTCAGCAACAACCAGGAAGTCCAGGAACAGAGGAGAGAGTCTATTCAGCATTACACAAGACATTGATTGACTTGTGCTCATGATTATCATAAATGACTAGCAGTAGCCACTATAGCCAACCCTTCAGTCTGAAGCAGGATGTTAATAACAGGGACCCAGCTCCAACCCATGGGAATAGTTCACACCATCACTAGAGCCAATGTAGCTAGACAGTGGCAGGTAAGTATATCTAGAGTGGCAAATCCAGTAAAGTTCAACCCTTACATCACATAGATCCAGTAATACTCTCTTTGGCATCTGTTCTCACCTGGGAACACGATATTGTGAAACTCTGCATTCTTTTCTGAGAGGAGAGATCTAAATCCAATTCTTCAAGAAGATGACCAGTGCAGTCTCCCAAAAAGACTTAGAAAGGGTTAGTAAATGAAGAGTAAGTCCCTGCTGCTCCTGCTGGTCCTGGATTCCATAATGTATGCTCCTTATCTCCCTCCTTCACCCATTTCAGAGCAAAGAATATCAAAATAGATTTCAGAACAAACAATGATTACCTATCAAGGAAGGTCATTTCATAATGATAAATGGATCGTTTTGTCAGGAAGAAGTAACAGTCCTAAATGTTTATGCACCGAATAACAAAGCTTCAAAGTGGCAGAAATCCGCAAATGTAGAGATTTTAACTCATCTCTCAGTGGTTGAAAGAACAATTAGGAAATCCATTAGCATGTAGATGACTTTAAACAGTTCCATTAACCAACTTGACTTAATTATTTTTTATACAACAGTCCGCTTAACAATAGCATAGTTCAGATGCTTTTTAGGTATACACAGAAGATTCACCAAGACACCAATATTCTGGTCCATAAAACAAGTCTCAGTAAATTTAAATGGACACAAACCATTACGGTATTCTCTGACCACAATGTGTTTACACTGGAAACCAGTAATAGAAAAATATCAGGAGGAGTGCCTGGGTGGCTCAGTCAGTTGGGTCTCCAACTGTTGGTTTTAGCTTGGGTCATGATTTCACAGTTCATGGGATTGAGCCCCTCATCAGGCTCCATGCTATCAGCACAGATACTCTCTCTTTCCTGTCTTTCCTCTCTCTCTGCCTCTTCCCCCCATTCATGTGTACTCTCTCTCTCTCTCAAAATAAATGTATAAACATTAAAGAGAGAGAGAGAGAGAGAGAGAGAGAGAGAGAGAGAAGGGGCACCTGGGTGGCACAGTTGGTTAAGCATCCAACAATCCAACATTAGTTCAGGTCATGATCTCCCAATTCATGGGTTCGAGCCCTGCATCAGGCTCTTTGTGCATAGCCCAGAGCCTGGAGCCTGCTTCAGATTCTGTCTCCCTCTCTCTCTACCCTTCCCTGCTCACTCTCTCTCACTCTCTCAAAAATAAATACTAAAAAAAATTTTTTTAAAGAAAAATATCAGGAAATTTCACAAATGCTTAGAAATTAAACAACATATTTCTAAATAATACTTGGGTCAAAAAAAATCACATTGGAGGGGCGCCTGGATGACTCAGTCAGTTAAGAGTCAACTTTGGCTCAGGTCATGATCTCGCAGTTTGTGGGTTCGAGCCCTGCATCAGTCTCTGTGCTGACAGCTCAGAGCCTGGAGCTGCTTCAGATTCTGTGTCTCCCTCTCTCTCTGCCCCTCCCCCACTCATGCTCTGTCTGTCTCTCTCAAAAATAAATAATAAAACATTTAAAAAAAATTTTTTTAATCACATTGGAATTTAGAAATATTTTTAATTGAAAAATAGTGAAAACAAAAACCTCAAAATTTTTAGAATGCAGCTAAACAAGTGCCTAGAAGGAAATTTATAGCATTAGATGCTTATTTTAGAAAAGAGAAATTTATTTCATTAGTGAACTAAACTTCTTAAGAAACAACAACAACAAAAAAAAGAAATTCAAATCAAAGTAAGCAAAGTAGGAAATAATAAAGAGCAGAAATCAATAAAATAGGAAAAGAGAAAATTAATGAAACTGAAAGCTGGTTCTTTGAGAAAATCACATTAATAACCCCCTAGCCATATTAACCAGGAGAAAAAGAAGATACAAATTGCCAAAATCAGGAATGCGAGAGTCTATCATTATAGACCCACAGACATTAAAAGGATAAGGGAATGTCATGAGCAACTTTATGCCAATAAATTTGACAGTTTAGATGACATGGACAAATTCCTTGAAATAACAAATGACCAGAGCTCATTCGAGAAGAAAGAGATAACTTGAATAACTTCATAGCTGTTAAATATAAATTGAATTTGTTGTTTAACACTTTCCTGCAAGGGAAAGATGCCCTGACAGGTAAATTCTATCAAATATTTAAGGAAGAAATTATACCATTTCTACACAAACCGCTCCAAGAAGTTGAAGTGAAAGGAACACTTTATGAGGCCAATGTTACCTCAACACCAAACCAGACAAAGACATTACATAAAAAGTAAACTACAGACCAGCATGTGTCATGAACAAGATATGAAAGTCCTTAACAAAATTCTAACAAATTGAGTCCAACCTTATATAAAAGATAACAGGGACATTATATTAAAAAGGACCTGTCATGACTAGGCAGGGATGGGGGAGCATTGTCATCTGTCAGAAGCGTAACGATGACTGCCCTCTCTGATGGAGTTGACAGGGAGATATTGCCATGGAACTGGGCTCTCTTGGTATCAGTGAGGATACCAAGACCACTTGGCAGCACTTAATTCTCAGATGTATTATTGTAAAGAGCAAAAAGGCTGGAAGGCAACCATTTGTTAGCTCATCTTTTACCTTTGTTACTACAAAATCCAGAACTCCCATTTAAATTTCCACAGAGAAAACCTCACAAAGAGGCATCATGGAAATTACCTTAAAAACTTAAGTCTCTTCTTTTAATAATAGGTACATTGAAGATGTAAGAAGAGAATATGAACTAACATTAAAAATTCTCCAGGGATGGGGCACCTGGGTGGCTCAGTTGGTTGAGCATTCAGCTCTTGATTTTGGCTCAAGTCATGATCTTATAGTTTGTGAGATTGAGCCCCCATAGCGCTGACAGCGTGGAGCCTGCTTGGGATTCTGTCTCCCTCTCTCTCTACCCTTCCCCTGCTCACTCTCTCTCAAAAATAAACACTTTTAAAAAATAAATAAAAATAAAAATAAATTCTCCTAGAATGGCCTGTTTTACTCTTATAATTATTGCTAAGATTTTTATAATCTAGATTTTATTGTTGTTAACCATTGCATTTCAAGGCTTAATGAAAATGTTTCTGTTTATAAGTCCTGTTTATAATTAATGGTAAGACTAGATAAAATTCTAGATTTTTGTTTTTGTTTGATTTCATTAAGGGACATCTAGGGTTAGAGCTACAGAGGGTAGCTGTACAAGAAAGCCCTGTACTGTTTCCTTATTTGGACAGATTATTTCTCCTATGTTAGCATCTGCTTAAGACCTCTTATTTTTTTCTAATTCATTATTACATATGAAAGGAAGTAAATTTAAATGAGGGAGAGGAAAATGTGGGATAAAAAGAGTATAAAGATCTTTTTGAGAACTGTGGGGCTTTCCAGCAATCCATGAAAATTCTTTAAATTCCCTTTTTGATGAAATTCTGAAATTTTTCACATTCATAGGTCCTAGTTTTAGATCTTTTAGCATTGATATACGAATTTGTTTAGTTCCATTCAGAGAGAGTTGTTAAAGTAAATGTATGAGAGATGTGAGACAGAATATGTAAGAGATCGTTATATTTTGGTTTCGATTATTTAAACTTCATGGTGGAGATGAAATGATCATCAGCAACTTTTAAAAAAATATTACTACTGCTCTTATTATCTAGTCACGAATTTGGATAATAATGAACAAATCAATCTCTAGGTTTATGGGTGTTTTGTTTTTTTTTTTAACTTGTTTTACTCTCTTTTTTAGCTACATTGACAAGCTATTCTGAAAACGTGGAACGCACAAAATATGTTGGGGAAAGCAGTAAAGAATTAGGATCTGGAGGAAACCTGAAACCTTGGCAGTCTCAAAAATCCAGTATGGATTCGTGTTTGTATCGAGTAGATGAAAACATGACGGCTTCCACCTATAGTCTGAATAAGATCCCTGAGAGGAATTTGGAAACTGTTCTATCGCAGTCAGTACAGTCTATTCCTCTGTATCTTATGCCACGGCCAAATTCAGTAGCAGGTAAGAGTTTTTAAAAATTGACCATTTTACTGGCGTGTATACTGAAATGAAAGTAAATTCTGCTTTAACAGAATTTTCTATTCATCTTCTTTGACTGTTCTTTTGTGTAGCTAATAGGCATGTGGATATCTTTTTGAACCTGGGGGAAGGCTCATGCTCAAGTGGTGATTCTGCTCCCAAAATGTGTAAAAACACTCACAAAATCATAAGTAAAACCTGTAAAGTGTATGGTTGAATTTCTAAAAGTATTTTTTTCATATCTGAAGTCTTTGAAAAGATTTCAGTCTGTGGTTTTTAAAAACAGTAGTTTAAAAAAACACATTAAATTGAAGAGTATTTCAGTAGAATTTATATTATTAGAAATCATCATCCATAGTTTGAAGGAGAGGCAGGCAGGCAAGAATTTTAGCTTCCCAGCCCATGAGCTCAACATTTCCACCATATCCATCCTATCGTAGAAGAATCACCAGGTACCTACAAGTGCTAAAGAAGAACTCAGACACTACTAGCAGGCTCAGTCAGAAAGTCATAAAGGAATGTCAAGGGATGCCTGGGTGCCTCAATCGGTTAAGCATCTGACTCTTGATCTTAGCTCAGGTCATGATCTCAGTCATGAGAGTGAGCCCTGCATGCGTAGAGTCCGCTTAAGATTCCTCCCTCTGCTCCTGCGCCTCGCACGTGCATGCGCTCACTATCTCTCTCTCTCTCTCTCTCTCTCTCTGTCTCTCTAAATAAATAAATAGATAGATAAAGAAATAAATAAAAGTTTTTTAAATAAAGTAAAAAAAAAAAAAAAAGAGAATAAGTCAGACCAGGAGCTTTTGCAGATAGTTGGGCAGTCGGGCATTTTCAAAATGCAGCATCATCTACCCTTTGTCCCTAATACGAAATCATAGTCGTGATTGTCTTTCTTACTTGCTCGATGAATGCCTAAAAGGTTTATCTCACTGACACAAAATAATAAAATACCTATTATAGTTAAGAGCTCTTATTTCCCATGTGTAATGATTTATGTTATGCAGATAATAGTGTGATGCTTCTTGCCTTTTTGTACTTTTCTAAAACATTACTCTTTGTTCTGTCCTCTGGGAGACCATCAGCATCAGTCATCACATGTGATTATGTGGTGATGGCTCATCTGGAAGATCAGTAAGTGTAGACAATTTAATATGTATTTTTCAAGATTATTCATTTTTACATAGTAGCAAAAAACTTTTCCCTCCTAGGTTCTTTGGAATATGTTGGTCCCCAGGGATGATGTCATATTATACTTTAGAATGCTGTAACTTAGAAAGGGCCAGGCAAATTCAGTCTTTCCAGGAGAGAAACATATAAACCCTTGCTTACATAAAATTGGGGAAATATAGCTACCAACCTTAATGGTACATCCCAATTTATTTAACTAAGCTACAGTGATTTCTAAGAAAGTTCTGGCTCTGTTATTTGAGAAGGGCATTGAGCATTTAGTAGAAGACAGAAATATAAGCTTCTCTTGTCCTCTCTTTACTGGAGAAATTATAAAATACTTTGCCCTTTTTTTTTTTTACATTTTAAATTGTATTTAATTTTATTTATTTTTTTAATATGAAATTTATTGTCAAATTGGTTTCCATACAACACCCAGTGCTCATCCCAACAGGTGCCCTCCTCAATGCCCATCACCCACTTTGCCCTTCTTGAGCATAAATATCTGTAGATTTATTATTTTACCCTATGCAGATACTAGTGTGTACAAAGAGTTGTCCAGGACTAATTAGCCAGATATAATTCTTCCCTCTAAGGTTTTCTAACACTACTGCTTTCTAGAAATCAGCACGAGGCAGCTTTCAGAAGTATCAGTGAGTCACAAATTATTTCTCTAATACATGTAGGAGAAATTAACTGTTAAGTTCTATCACAGAGAATAGAACCCAGTTTTCTATACCAGGTATTTTAATCACCAGGTTAAAAAAAAGTTTGCCATTTGAAATGTTTTTTTTTTTTTTAAAAAAACTTCACAAAGCAAGCAAGAGTAGTAGGCGAAGAGTACACTCTTTCATTTACATGGATTGTAAGATTCTTGTTTATTTAGAATTTTATCTTGTAAGAACTGATATCCTAGTTACTTAATAAAATCTTTTAAGTTATGTTCAATTTTCAGGGAATTGTCATCTAATTTATGAATTTTGATGGCTTCTAAACTACCTCTCGTGATATATTTTTTGCTAACTGCCATTTACAAACTTTACCGCTTATAAGCATCAATATATTTGTGGCTACACTTAGACTTAAAGAAAGTTATTGCATATTCTTTGGGACACTGACTTCAGCAAATATTAAGATAAGAATTTTATGGAGAATTACAGGATAGAATTCTAATTGACAACCATTGTTGTGTTTGTAAAATAGTCAGCGTCAAATTTACAGTAATTTTGGTATATTTATAAATAATACAGTAATTTATAAAGTATCATACAGAGGAGGGAAGCATCTGAGTGCAAAGGGAAAGGGTAGAGAGGAATAGAAGACATCACAGAGAAGGACAAATAAGAAGTCACAGAAAAAAGAGGAAGGAGTTACTAAGAAGTTAAAGAAGTTGGCACGTTATTTCAGCATGACCAAACCATGGGATACAGTGAAGAAATAGTAGAAAATGATGTTGAAGGGGATACCAAGGAGCTTATATGCTCTGATGATAAATGTTAGGTTTATTTTGTTGCTAGTCAGGAGTATAAGCAGGAGCTATACTATCAAATATGCTGTTTAGAAAATGGCTGAATAGCCATCTGTATAGGATGGACTGAAGGAGGAGAGCCAGGAGTTAGAGAAGATAGTTCTTTAAAAGCTTGTGGTATTATGCAGTATTATAGGGAGTGAATCATCAGGTATCAGTAGAGTTGAGAAAATGGTTTAGGAGAGTTTGTTCTTTTTTGCCTTAAAAAATAGCATTTATTAGATTTTTTTTTAATATAGAGAAATAACAAAGAAGAAAACAAAACAAAAATGAGCCATAATTTCCTTTCCCAGTGGTTCCTGCTGACATATTCTAGAAATTAAAAAAAATCATGTGTGTTACATAATAAATATGCAAATCAAATAAAAATTCAAATTCAAGCAAAAAAATACAAAAGAAAAAGGAAAAGCCTTCCCTTTCCACCTAGTTCCCCTCTCCAATGATAAAGTGATTAAGGTAAGTATGGGCAATCTGTAGCATTAAGTCTTAAGCTTAGTTTTCTGAAAATAAATTTGGATGTTCCTACACCTTTAAATTAAAATTCTAAGATATGAAAAATAAAAACTACTGTCTTTTATTGTTTTCAAAATGTGAACCACTACTGCATGTTTATTTTTTAAGCCCTTTGTAGTTGGAAGGAAGTGGAGAACCTTGTGGATTTGCGGTTGCATGGCAGAAATTATCAGAGAGTAGGATGTCTCTGGTCATCCTGGATGTCTTAAAAGGAGACTGGCTGTGAATTAGAGGGATGTGGGAAGCAGGAAATGTTCACTTGCAGCAGCTGTCCTCAGGGCTTTGTGTGAAAATGAGGAGTCTTCAAGGAATTATAAGCAGCAGAAGTCAGTTACAATATAAACTCTCACCATCTACTTGTTAATGTTTGGAGCTGCACATTTTCCTAAGAAAAGGATCTTAAGAATCAGGTAAATGCAAAATCGGAATCATGGGGGATTTGGATGAATCCAATCAGAAGCTTAATGAGGATTTTATAAAGAGGAAGAAATGGGCTTTTCAGCAGTCAGAGTGTTGGCTTTATGAATCAAGGGCATAAGGACAGCAGAGTGGCTTCTTGCCCAGGCTGTAGCAGACAACATCATCCAGATCCCTGCTCAGGTCAGCCAGAATGATAATCGTGCTACTAAAACCTGTTTGCACTAGTAACACCTGATCTAAGAAGAAACAATTCAGACGGGTTTTATACTCAATATAGAGTTGCCTCTGGAATGTTTTGTACCAAATGTCTGCTGGATTTTTTTTTTCTGCCCACTTATTTAAGTTATTTTGACTTCAAAAAAGTATGTCAGTTAAATGTTCTATAAATGAGTCAACTGTTCCAATCCTATGAAGTCTCAAAAAAAAAAAAAAAAATATATATATATATATATGCTCCCTTTTTCCACTTCCCTCTTGGACCTTTAATGACATAGAGTTTACTTAGAGATAGATTTTACATAGAAGTTTACTTTTTAAAAACATTTTCTTTTCACATAAAACTTTTTAAGTAGATTTGTTTTTCCTCTTTCTTCAGTTCACTTCGACTTACCTAATTATCTCCTATGCTTGTATCCGGAAAGTGTTCATTAAATATAGTATTAACTTAACTTGATGAAATTATCTCAAAAAAATTGGCCAGCACAGTTTCACAGTAAGAGTACCACTATGAGGTGGGGATATGTGTGTCCCTATAGATCTGTCATTGGTATTTGTATGTGATGATGATGTGCAAGGCATCGTTGCTATAGCCACCTGCTTCATCCTTAGCTTTCAAATAACCCCATAAGACACAACCTAATTTTTTATTCATTGATCATTTAAATGTAGTCAAACACAAAGTGTATATTAAATACAATTATTCAGTTATTAGGCAAGCATTTATTGAGCATGCATGTGCCAGGCACTATTTGAAACACTTGAGAATCATCAATAAACAAAACAGAAATTCCCCCCTCATGGACCTTACATTCTAGCCAGGGCAAATAAAATAATCTTAATAAGTAAGTAATTTATATAGCATGGTAGAAAGCGATATGTACTTTAGAAAAAAATAGAAGAGGGATCAGAAGGAAGGAAGGAAGGAAAGGAGGGAGGGAGGGAGGAAGGAAGGTTGGTTATATGAACATCATTGGAGCTGAGCATATTATCATAGTGATGTCCGTTAAGCATTAAACAGAGCAATGAAGAGGGTGAGGACAGAGCCAGATATATCTAAATCTACGTAGGACCAGGCTGGAATTCAGTTCTATATTAAGCATTATGTGCACGGTACTCTGATTTACTCTGAGGGGATAGGGTTATCAAAGATGAATCAGACATTACTTTCTCACCCTCAAGAACCTACTATAATAAGGGAAGACAGCCATGTAAGCAAGTTGCTGAATAACATAGGTCCTAACTAGCAATATACGTATGTGGTTGCTAAAGGGGAGAAGCAATTAATTTTGACTAGAGGATCTGTCAGGGAAGCAGAGAAAATATAGCCTTAGCAAATTTTGTGACAAAGATTGAGATGTTTGACAAACTAAGACGAAGACTTTCTCTCAGAAAGTGGCTTGCAAATAGAAGTTTCAAGAGATTATGAGGGAGAGTAAATGTGTACAACTAGCAGAACACAGAGCCCCAGCAAACAGAATCTCAGGTCTCCTGCCTCAGCTTTCCAATATTTATCTCATATTCCTTTAAATAATGGGCAAGAATTTTGAAAATGATTAAGCAGTGAGAAACAGAATAAGACTAAGGAGAATTATGATTTAATAAGGAAGAAAGGCTGTGAAAAAAAATATTGGAATATTTGATAAATAAAATTGTTATAGATTCAGGTATCAACAAAAAAAGATTTTAATTGCTAACATAAGAAAAAGAACAAATGTTTTAATAGATGTAAGTAACACTAAATAAAATGTATTTGCAATCCTGATTAAAACAATAGTTCCCCATCGGCTGATTTCAAATCTGTGCCCTGAATCAGGGCTTCAGAGCTATAGCCCTTAATACCAAAGATCACTGCTTTTCCTTAGTTCACTGTTTGCCTATGAGTATTTGGGTTCGTGAAGGAATGAACTGTTCATTCAGTGACTGTAGTATTTGTCTTTTTCCCCTAATGTCATCTGGCTGAAAGTGAGACATGTGCTCATTCCAAAACATATTTATGACATTTCTTGATCTTGTGAAATAAAGCAGTAGAACAATTGATGTCCATTTTCCTAGGAATTGTGATGGTGAAGATTAGTTTAGCAAAACTTGTTAAGTTCACATTAACCATTTATATTTAACAAATGTTGCCAGCAGCTCTTTGAATAGAAAGCTGACACTGTGAAAACTAGGCTGTGGCTAAAAGGACCTGCCAGATCTTTCCATTAAAGACAAATGAAAATGGATTATCTAACTGTTGCTCAAATCTGTACTCAAAGTATAGAGCTCCCTTTAAAAGAGTCATAGAGGGGCGCCTGGGTGGCTCAGTCGGTTGAGCGTCCGACTTCAGCTCAGGTCACGATCTCGTAGTCCGTGAGTTCGAGCCCCATGTCGGGCTCTGGGCTGATGGCTCAGAGCCTGGAGCCTGCTTCCGATTCTGTGTCTCCTTCTCTCTCTGCCCCTCCCCCGTTCATGCTCTGTCTCTCTCTGTCTCAAAAATAAATAAACGTAAAAAAAAATTAAAAAAAAATGTTTAAAAGAGTCATAGATGAACATAATATAGAAAAAAGAAAGACCCTGGGATTTTTTTTCTTAACACAGCTTTTTGCTCCACTCCATGTTGTATATTTCTCTATCATTCTGCCCACTGTTAATGAAATAAATGTCTTTTTATTAAAATGTATCAAACCATGTTAGTGTGTTGGCATGTAGAACCATTTTAATAAGAGAACCTTGCTTTAAAATTATATAATGTGCCATCAAATATTGCCAAAATGGTAATTCAAAACTTAACACTCATCCACCTGTTAAGGTTTTGTTTGCATTGTGTTTTAATGTGAGTAAAAGATTCTCATTGTCACTGATACTTCTTTCATATTACTCTTCAGTTTATCAGCTTTAGAAAGTAACTTTACGTATTTTTTCTTACTAAAAAAAATTACAAATTTGGAGCTTTTATTTGTTCTTTTGTTTCTTACTGTGGAAAATATTTGAAGCCTAGAGATTTATTAGCCTGCAATGACAGGCCTCTTCACTTTGCATACAAGGTCTTTATTATTGCCCAAGTTTGATTACTTATCTTTGAAGCCATAAAAAACAGAGTTAAGGGAAAGTGACAAAGATAAAGAAGGGATGAAAACTAAGATTCTTAAGAGAGAATTAAATCTGTTTAGCTTTAAAGAGGGAGAGATGGTACAAGGCAAATAGCACTCACTGGATTGACGGGCCAGATAACTGGTTTTGAGGCCAGACTCTGCCATAAATGAGTGATTCACTGTAGACAAGTCACTCTACTGTCTCCTAATATATAAAATGAGGGGATTTAACTAATTTAGGGTCAAAATACTTTGTATATAAAGACCATCTAGTAAATATTTTAGACTTTGCAGACCAAAATGGCCTCTCTGGCAACTACTCAACTCTGTTGTAAATGAATACTTGATGAATAGGCAAGGCTGTGTTCCAATAAAACTTTATTTACAAAAATAGGCAGGAGGCCAGAATTCATCTACAGGCCTTAGTTTGCTGACCTCCGGACCAGATGACCTTTAAGATTCCTCTCACATCTTCATTCTGTGATGCTGCTTTATTATCAACATACATATCTGAAAGGATTGCTTCTCCATTATTTTCTATTCTGTACCAGTTGGGGCTAGCCAGGAGGCAGGAACCACAGTTATTTTAACAGAAAATTCGATATATAAAGAATGGTAGACTATGTTTAAATGAACTGGAAAGGTAAAAAGAGAACACAGAGGTAGTATGGGTTTGGCAACTGCCAGAAGCAGCTACCACGTCTGAGCCTGTGGAACAAGAGGAGGGTGGGATTGTTAAACTATAGAAACTTGGAAGAAAGGCCCCACAAAGCTGAAACTCCGATCTCTGTGAAAGGAGCCCTGCTCAGCTGATGCTAATATTTCTGAGCTCCAAGGAGAGCTCTATGGGAATGGGACCTCTGAGGGTTCCCCCCCTTGAGGGGTGGTGGGAGATATCTACACATATGAAGAACCAAACAAAACAGACTTTGATTAAAGCAGGAGAGACACTATTAAACTTCAGAAAGAACTAATTCACAGAACCACATTAGAGTACCAGTGGGAATGGTGTAAGTCATCGTCCCCAGTGTTTTTAAATGAAAAATCATGTAGTTATCTTTCCTGGATAGTTTTAATTTCAGAACGCAGAGATCAAGATTATCTCTTATTCCTCTGTTACTCTCCCAGTGGGAACGGTATAAGAGTCATCGTCTCCAGTGTTTTTAAATAAAAGATTAAATAGTTATCTATTCTGGATAGTTTTAATTTCAGAATGCGGAAATCAAGATTATCTCTTATTCCTCTGAGACTCTCCCACTGATGTGTAACATGGCATTTGACTTCCTTTCTTGGTTTAGTTCCCTAGACTAGCTTCCAGAGACTTTTATTTCCTCATAGAAAGTATATCTGTGATCTAGTTAAGTTCCTGTCATCTCGGTTTCCAGTAGACCCAAGTAACTAAGCTAATTGCATTAGTTGAAGGATGAGGGGAATATAGATCTCTGGCACATGTTCTCTCTTGTTCTTTTCTGTTTTCCTCTCTCTCTTTTCTGTTTTCTCTGTCTTTTCACTCCCTTTTTCAGCCCAGAGAGCACTTTGTGACTTTCTTTGTGCCACTTAGTCATAATCCACTGTGTATTGTTGTTTGTGTCTTAATCTCAATTGGGGATGTGGACAATACTTCATTAGAGCTCTCCAGCCAAGAATGATCTCAGTTTGTTTCTTCTCACCCACTCAAAACAGTCACCAGAGGCAAACTGGCAGCTAAGCCAGGGAGGGCATCAAAAACAGGGCCTGGCACACAGTAAACTCTGGGTAAATAATTGTCATTGAATAACTGAGTAACCCCCGACACAGTATCTTACATAATTGGCAACAGATTGAATCAACAGTTTCATTAATAATTTATAAGCTCTAAATAATTATTTTCTGACAGAAGTTTGGGGGTTGTGTTGTTGTTGTTAAAAACTATTTTTGTGCCCAGCACTTTCTGATTCTTAATTTCTTCATTTTTTGGTTTATTGTGAATGGACCCAACAGCTCTCAGTATACAGCAGTGCCAATACCCGTTTATCCCCCTTTCTTGTGCCATTTTCTCTCTCTGTGTTGTGCCTGGGTTAAAGGGTTTCTTCATTCAATGGGAGACCATTATTACCTATGTTCAGAGGGCAACAAAGTGCTTTTTAGAATTCATGGACATTGACAGTTCCCTAAATGCTCTTTAGCAGTTCTCAGTCTGTTGTCCCAGGTGCCCATCTTTCTAATATATACATACAGGTGAAAAATGTTTTCAGAATGTTTTCATGTTTCATTCTTGAACATGAAGGGAAAATGTTGAAAATAGAACTTCATGTTTTTCTTACAGCTCAATCTGATGATGTTTATACCTTGTTCTACAAATGGCATCTGTGACCCAAAAGAAGCAAAAACTAATAATCTTTGTTATCGAGTACTAATGTGTTTGCTAACTTGTTGCCAGTACTCTTCATAAGCTCAGGCAGTTGATAGTGATGAAGGAGCTGAAGACAACTCTTGACATTTTTTTCCCTGGCACATGTTCTAGACACTGGTGAGGACATTGAGTTCAGCAAAACTCCTGGTAAATATATATGCTGGAGTAACCTCTGATTCCCAAGTTTGGGAGGTACAGACTAACTGTAAGTTTTCTAAGCTTACGTATTCTGACTGAACTTTTCTGTCTTGTCAGCCACAAGCTCTGCCCACTTGGAGGACCTTGCTTACCTGGATGAACAGAGACATACACCATTGAGAACTTCTCTTCGAATGCCGAGGCAGAGCATGGGCGGTGCTCGCACACAACAGGATCTGAGAGGTTAGAACCCCAGAAGGGCTTTTTCTGGGGATGCCCAGGCGAAAATGGAAATGGGCAATAGGCGAAAAGTTTGTTTCCAGTTTCCATGCTCACTTAAGTCTCCCTTAACCATAAGCCTATAACCATAGAATAGAAAGATAAACACAAATACATTATACTCATCATATACATTGTAATTTTGAACAGTTGGAAGCATTGATTCCTGGAAATTCTGAAAGAAAACAAGGGTAAAAGTGGTGATGGGGGAAACAACCTTTTTAAGGTCCTGGATTTCAGAAGTGAGTGTTGACTAACTTCAGCCCTAGTCACCCAGGTGAACTTGGTGCTAATAGTTACGTGTTTTGTAGAGAATGTGTTTCATTTTCATTCTAGTGGCCATTTCTAGTGACGGACAATACTTTTATTTACTTGGAGTCTCAGACAGTGCTTTTAGTCCTGTCCTGGCAACATCTAAACAACTTAGTCCTTTTCTCAGGCACCTGTTTCTTTACACTCTTTATACATACTGCATGTTTCTGCAGTCAGGAACCTGATCTTTTCAAAGACTCTCATTTTGTTGATCATTTCAAAGACAGTCTAATTGAGAGACCTGTTTGTTGTATCACTGCTTGTGCCTCTTATTTATTTGTTCAAAATGAACCAAACTGTCTCCAGTAGCCTTAATAAATAGATGGTCTGCTTCCTCTAGTACCTAGTAATCCATAGCTCTACTCCCCCAAGTGCATTTTTAATTTTATCTTATAGATTATGTTCATCTTTCCTTTGGTCTCCTCCTCACCCCTTGTCCAGTGCTAATCTATATGGCACCACATGCATAACTCACACAGGAAAGGATTCATTCATGCCTGCTCTCCATTCTGGAATTCATTATGCTGAGTGTTTTTCAATGACCCAGTAGGAGCATAAAATAATTGATTGTATTGCTGCAATTACCATACCTCAGTCAACTATAGTGAATTGATGACCTCAGTCAGTTTTAGTTCCCAATCCTATTCATCCTGCTCACCGTTTCTTCAGTTAACCACATGCTAGTTGCTTAGTAGATACAGTTGTGTATTTCTAGCCCAGAAAGGAATTGCATTCAGCTTTATTTTAGTGCTGATAGATTGATTATATCCAAAGCCTGAATAAATCTAGTCAAAAGACTAAATAAATGATTTGTGCCAAAACCAGAATGCATAGCCGTAATAAAACAGGTTGGATACATGATTTCACTTATATGTGGCATTTGAGAAACAAAACAAATGATCATAGGGGGAAAAAAGAGAGAGGCAAACCAAGAAACAAACTCTTAACTATAGACAACAAACTGATAGTTACCAGAGGGGCATAGGTGATGGGGATTAAGGAGGGCACTTGTGATGAGCACTGGGTATTGAGCTGTGTAGTTTTGAGAACCCTTTGTGTTGGGTTCTGTTGATACTTGATGGTATATCTCCACTCTGTATAAAGGTTTAGTAAGATCTTTGGCAGATGTATTCTAGTGAGCTTGATATTTAGACACCGGTATCACTTGTATCTAGAAAACAACAGAAATCTTTTCTATTGCACTGAGCTTCAGCCTAAACATTCAGTAAAACCAAAGTAAATCCAACGATTTTTCAAAGCATGCCTAAATCTTTAGGGAGCTCTCTGCCCAAATAATGCATTCCTAACAAAAGCAATTGTATATCCTTTACAGATTGTGTCTCATCTTATTGTTTACACTAGAACTTAAAGACACAGTTTTCCATTGATACAGGTGCTATGATATTAGTGTTTCAGCTCCTTAAAGTTGTCATTTCTTTCAAGACCTTTTCTTTTAGCACTCTAAATGGTTAGAACATACCATTCAGTTGAGTGCTTTAATCCGTAAGAGACTGGATATTTACTAACCAGTATTTGCCTTCTAAAATTAGCATACTAATCTTCCCTCAAAAAGCAATATGTTATCTTAATTGCTGTTTACAAATGAATTCTGTGTCTTACCATATGACTTGAAACACATTTACAAGAAAGGAAAGCAAACTTGGATTGACTTTCCTTATATTTCTGTAGACCTGCTTGACAAACCTTTATAATTTGTGCTTCTTACATCCAAAACATTGCACTTTATCACAGAAACAGAATCATATTGTTTTCCTGGCATAATTTTAGAAACATGTCACATAATGCTTTCTATTTTACTTAAAAGAACATACGAATTGCAGTCATATTTTTGTTTTATGTATTTTTCTTTGGCTGCGGTTGAAGTAAAACAACTTTACCCCCCAAAAAATAGTAAAGTGATTGAAACTTTTTGTAGTATACACTAAGATAAATCCTTGTACATTAAAGATATATCTTTCTTTATTTTAAAGTATTACTCAAATCCTATGAAATAGTTTCTTAATCACAGTTAAATGGGTTTTAAATCATAAGTGATGAGGGAGGGGGCCCTGAGTGGCTCAGTCAAACATCCAACTTTGGCTTAGGTCATGATCTCATGGTTCGTGAGTTCGAGCCCTGCGTTGGGCTCTGTGCTGACAGCTTAGAGCCTGGAGCCTGCTTTGGATTCTGTGTCTCCCTCTCTCTCTGCCCCTCCTCAGCTCACCCTCACTCTGTCTCTCTCTCTCAAAAATAAATATTCATTAAAAATAGTAATAAATAATAAAAAATAAATAAATCACAAGTGATGGGTTTTAAATGACCCTCAATCTTCAGTAGTGAGGTAGTGAATGGTCATGTACACTGTAGCCTGGCTACTAAATTTGCTGGCTGATTCGAAGTATGGAGATGATCTGAAATAATACTCTTGAGGATATGTCTGAAGAGGTATAAATCATTTATTGGGCACTTCAGGCATTCTTGCACTAGTCTGTTTAGAGCAGTGGTTCTCAAACTTTCTGGTTGTCAGCACCCTTTTACACACTTAAAAAAATCACTGAGGATTTGGGGCGCCTGGGTGGCTCAGTTGGTTAAGCATCTGACTCTTGATTTCATCTCAGGTCGTGATCTCAGAGTTTGTGGGATCGAGCCCACACGCTGTCAGTGTGGAGCCTACCTGGGATTCCCTCTCTCTTCTCTCTCTACCCCTCCCCTCACTTGTGTACTCTCTAAGTAAATAAACAAACGTTTTTTTAAGTTTATTGAGGACCCTAAAAGCTTGTGTCTATATGAGTTATATCTATTGATATTTACCATATTAGAAGTTAAAACTGAGAAATTGTTAAAATATCTGTTCATTTTAAAAAAAAACAAGAGTAGACCTGTTCTTTGTGAATAATCATATAAGCTCTGGAAAATTCTTCTGTACTTGGAAAAGAATGAGTGTGGAAAAATACAGTAACCTTTTAGTATTATGAAAATAGTTTTGATTTTGTGGACGCCCTTGAAAGTATCTTCCAAACCCGCAGGGGTCCCCAGATCACACTTTAAGAACCACTGGTTTGGAGAGTACCACTGCAGTTGAAGATAAGTGCCTTTACATGTTTAAGGACCACACATTCTATTTACAGAAATGCAAAAAAAGTTAGTTTTAGAATTGGTTAGAAGTTGTTCATAAACACATTGTTTAAGGGAACAGGCAGAGAGCTGTACTTTTAATCTCCGTGACTTAATTATTTTATGACTGGAAGTTTGTACCTCTTAATCCCCTCTATCTATTTCACCCATCCCCCTACCCACCTCCCCTCTGGTGGCCACCAGTTTGTTCTTTGTATTTAAGAGATGTTTGTTCATTTGTTTTTAGATTCTAAATATAAGTGAAATCATGAGGTATTTGTCTTTCTTTGTCTACCTAAGTTTTTCCCAGCTCTTTACACTTCCAAGCTGGCAGGACCTCCTGTAGCTGACAGGCCCTACTCTTCCAGCTTTGTTTGCAAGTACTTTTTGAATATTTGTCCTGAATTCACTTAGGTTTTAGGAGATACCTTCGTTCTGGAATTCTAAGCTGTCAGTGTATAATTCTTTACTCATCTTATCACTAGCATTTATTATAACTTTGTGTTAGAAGGACCAGCCTGTTTTCACTGATGTTCTTTAGTTGTGTTATTTCAGTGCAGTGACTAACACCTTACAGATTATTCCCAGATTTGATGCACAGTGGCATTGTAATTGTCTGCTGACCATTTTGTATGAAACTCAACACTTAATGCCAGAAAGAGTACATATGCAATAAATGTTTGCTTGAATTAATAAAAAGAGTACAGGCATAGCTCGTTTGATAGTTACCTTAATAATAACTGCAATGGTTTGATCATCGTGATAGTGTTTTGACCACTGAAGCAGAAGTTGCTGGATAACATCTGAGCTACAAGTGGGGTATTAACACTAACATTTGCACACACACACACACACACACACAAAAAAAGACTAGAAGGGAGATAAAATACAAAATAGAAAATTAAAATTTTTAAAAAAGTTAACATTTGCTTCATTAGTAAAAAGTCTCTTTCTTTTACTTCTCAAGACAGCTGTTTTGAACAACTGTTCTACCGAAATTGATGTTTCCAGATACCCAGCCCAACAATGGGGAAAAGGTCATTTAAGTGCACTGTCCAGGATCCCGCTGCAGCAAGTTACTAGATTCCTAGCTGTCAACCATCCAAGAACCTGAGCTTTAATGATAAAATAGTTACAGCAGATTATGTACCAGTGTGGAATATAGAGCTGGCTAACCAACCATAAGTGCCTTGTCTAGTCCCAAATCCTAATGTCTTTGAGAGATATTAATATGAAACATTATTTAAGTTTTTAACTCAAGTTTTTAAAATTATTTTGGGGTCCATTTTAAAAACTTCATCACCATTGTGTTAATGTGGAGTTATGCTTGAAGTAACCAACCTGAAACCTGTCACTCTTTCTGACCATCTTAATGGACTATCTTCTTCTACAGAGACAGACAGAAACGAAGTTTGCTGCTGAGCAAAAGGAAAGATAAAGGTTATTGGTTTTTATAGATAAATGTAATAAATCTTTTTTTTAAGTCTCTTTTTTTTTTAATTTCTGTATTTAAATTCAAGTTAGTTAACATACAGTATAGTATTGGTTTCAGGAGAAGAACCCAGTGATTCATCACTTAAACACCCAGTGCTCATTCCAACAAGTGCCCTCCTTAATGCCCATCACCCATTAGCTCATCCACCCACCCACCAAGATAAATATAATAAATCTTATGATGGAATATGTAAAGAGGACAAGGGAGAATTAAAATACACAAAGCAAATCACAGCATACTGACCTCAAATAGTAGCTACTTGGGGTAAATTAACAGTAGATTATTAATGGTAATACTCTAACTTGCCTGATGCTAAATCATAATTACACTGTTCTGCTTTAAGAAATTACACATTCCTAATTAAAACTTATTTCCCAATGTATGTTCATTTCCTTGGGACTTGTACTGAATCCTGTTACTAAATGGCCATTCATAGGCATTGGATTTAGTTAATAGCTGCTTTAATAGATACTAAGTGAGAGGGCATATGTGCAAATGATAATCTGACTCATTGGCAGAATTTCTGTGAAATTGACCCTGCCACAATTATCGTGGCTTAGTCAAAGCAAAGAATTGAATTTCCATCAAATAAAATCAGTGTTTCACACTATTTGTGAGGCCCTTACTTTTCCAAAACAATGAATCCTTTATGAAGATGACTAAGATGCATGTCATGAAGCTAATATTCTTGCATTAGCCTCCTGAGTCACACACCCCTGAGGTTGTGAGTCATCTTGATCATGACCTGGCTGGCTCTCACATCTACAAGAGAATACTTCCATCAGTCTCTTCTCTCTCACTGTTCATTGTTTTGTTTTTACAAGATTAAACTTATTTCTTTATATTTAAAATCCAAACATAAGGTTGCATGCACGTAACTGCCTACAGGTAAATATTAAATGCATAGATTGTCATATTCAGTTGTATGAAGTTGACCCTTGCACCCCCAGCCAGCTCTTTTGGAAAGTACTTAAAAACTGAGAACAAACTGAGGGTTGATGGGGGGTGGGAGGGAGGGATGGGTGGGTGAGGGATATTGAGGAGGACACCTGTTGGGATGAGCACTGGGTGTTGTATGGAAACCAATTTGACAATAAATTTCATATTAAAAAAAATTTGAAAATGTAGTATTCAACCTGGATATCTTTGAATGTCTGCTAGAAACTATGCTTTTTGGAGTAGTCTGGGTATGGTTTTTTAAAAGCAGATCACTACTTGTTAAAGTAGCTCTAGATAGGTGCACAGATCTTGTTTTTATGTAAGCCAGTCTTATTTGGTAAATTTCATCTTAAAGTGTGAGAATTCAAAAAGTAGCTAATATACAACAAAGTTCCCTCACAAGACCCACAAGGGAGAGATAACTTTAAGAGAAGAAAGAGACTGTAAAACACATAGTCTTATAATAGGCACAGATTGACTCCTCGTATTAAATAACACGCTATTTAGGGGCACCTGGGTGGCTCAGTCGGTAAGCGTCCAACCTCAGCTCAGGTCATGATCTCGCGGTTTGTGAGTTCGAGCCCCATGTCGGGCTCTGCTGACAGTTCAGAGCCTGGAGCCTGCTTCAGATTCTGTGCCCCCCCCCTTCTCTCTCCACCCCACCCCTGCTCGTGCTCTGTCTCTCTCTCAAAAATAAATAAAACATTAAAAAAAATAATAACACACTACTTAGAGAAAAGAAAGCCTGTGAAGTAACATGAGAGAGATTCTAATCATGATAAGTCTGCAAGAATAAATCTGAAAATATTCTTTTTTTTTAATTTTTTTTAACATTTATTTATTTTTGAGACAGAGAGAGACAGAGCATGAGCAGGGGAGGGTCAGAGAGAGAGGGAGACACAGAATCCGAAACAGGCTACAGGCTCTGAGCTGTCAGCCCAGAGCCCGATGCGGGGCTCGAACTCAACGGACCGCAAGATCATGACCTGAGCCGAAGTCGGACGCCCAACCGACTGAGCCACCCAGGTGCCCCTGAAAACATTCTTAAATACCTTAAGTGCAATAAAGAAAAATAAGTAACCATTATGACATTTTGATGTTTTGATCTAAATTAGATTTAAACAAATTTTTTAAGTTTATTTTGAAAGAGAAAGGGAGAGCACAAGCAGGAGAGGGACAGAAAGAGAGAATCCCAAACAGCATGGACCCCAACTCAGGGCTCAAGCCCACAAAGCAAGAGACCACGACCTGAAACGAAATCAAGAGCTGGATGCTTAACCAATTGAGCCACCCAGGCACCCATGAGCTAAATTAGATTTAAAGAATCGCCTTCCCAGTTAATCTATCATTATTTTCTCCAAAAGTGAATAAATATTATTAAAGTAATCATATCACGAGTAAATTTACTTAGGTAACACTTTGCAAAAACATTTTTTGATTCTGTAAAATGATACAAGCTTTACAATCTTGTATCTAAAAGTTTTTTTATGGAATAACTTCCCAAGATAAAACAAAATATAGAACTGGAGAATTTCCTTTGTAGGACCATGGCTATTTCATCACTGAATGTTCACTTAAAAATGTTTAACCTTACATTTCAAGTAATTAACCAGTTTTGATGCTCCAATAAAAATAAATCTCAGGTTTCACCTTCAAGGCCAACAATTTAATAGCACAAAACTATGTTGACATAGTTACATAATTATTTTATAAAATGTTTCACATTTTAAAAGCTTTACTGTTTTTATATTTTCTCTACATTTTGAGGTATTCAACATGAGGAAACCAATAAAAAGTGACATTTGAGAGAGTTGGGTTTTCCTGATTTCTTTTACTATTTTCCAGAGATCTTTCTTCCCTTTCCGAAAATTCCAGTCAGCAGTGACTCCAGATTTTTCTCAACAAATGTTTTCCTTTAAGACCTATGTCAGAGAGCTGAAATTTAATATGCAGTTATTCAAAGACTCAAAGTATTATTTACTAGAGTAAAATAAGCCTCTTCCCTTTTTTATCCCCGCATTAGTAGGATACAATGGACTTCTTGAAACGTTACGACAAATGTTGAGAATGGGACACTTTTAAACAGATATAAAAATGATAGCTTGCATTTACTGAAGTTCTTATTCTTTGTAGAGACAGTGCTAAGAGCTTTATACATGTTCTTACTTAATCCTCGCAACCCTTTGATCTAAGCAGTGAATAAGGAGACAGGATTTAGAGAGGTTAAATAACTTGCCTAAGGTTACATGTCTAGTCATGGGCAGTGCCAGGATTCATTTCATATCTGGCAGACTCCAGAGCCTGTGCTCTTAACCATGGTACTGTATAGTGTTATAGACAGTATAATATAAAAGGCAATAAGTCATGTAATAATGTAACAATACAATGGTTTTTTGTAGATACTCAGGACTCTAATGCATTAGGTATGGGGGAGAGAACTGCATATCAGCACTAACTGCCAATGACTGTGGCGGCTCTGATCAGACAAGGTACCAGTGTGACTCAGCCCAAACTAGCTTCTACTTCCCCATTTCTATTAATAGTGCCCCAATTTTCCTCTCACCTGGCTTTAACTCTTGAAGTCATCTTTGAATCACTGTCTTCATTATCTCCTACATCCAGTCACTTATGATGCCCTGAGGATTCTACTCTCCTAGTTTCTCACATTCTTCCCATGTTCTCCATTCTCAGTACAGCTAATTAGCTTGTCTCCCTCCTCTGGTCTTTTCCATGTGTGAATCAAGCTGATGCCTGGCTTGCCAGATTAATCCTTCTAAAAAGCAGCTCAGATAATGTCATTTCTCTGTCTTACAGTTATCATCGCTGTCATCCTTCTCTAATACAGAAACCATAAAAATAAGTAGTTTGGGAGAAGACAGATTATGGTTTGTTAGTACCTTAAAAATTCACTCTATTGATACTGTTTCTCAAAATGGACACTGCCAGATGGACCATGAAACAGAACAGGTGGTGGACAAGAACTAAAGGAGTAGATATATTAGATAACGTACGAGAAACTGCCTAGACAGCACTTAATGAATTTTATTAACTTATTCAAAAACAAGGACTAAAATCACTTCCATCCTAGTTGAGAATTAACACAATAATCTGTACAGTCAGACCCTTTTCCATATAGAGTCCCAGACAGCAACTCAGTATGTTTTTAGCTGAGTTAACTGAACCATAACAAGGACAGGTAGAGTAATTAACAAAGAAGAAATAGATAAATAAACATATTAAACTATGTTTAAGATAAGGAGGGGAAAGTTGAATTATAATATGAAATATATATGGATATCTTTTTAGAGTACTTAAAAAGAGTAAAAAGGCAACTCGTGGAATGAGAGAAAATACTTGCAAACCATATAACTGATAAGGAGTAGATATCCAAAATATATAAGGAACTCCTGTAACTCAATAGCAAAAAAATTAATAACCCGATTTTTAAAATGGGCAAAGGACTTGGATAGACATTTCTCCAAGGAAAACCTACAGGTGGCCAACAGGTATTTGAAAAGATGTTCAACATCACTACTTGTGAAGGAAATGAAAATGAAAATCACAATGATAGATCACCTCACACCTGTTAGAATGGCTGTTGGAAAACACATATACAAAGAAAAGAACAAGACAAGGAGATAGAGAAATTGGAACCCTTGGTAACTGTTGTTAGGAAGGCAAAATGGTGCAGCCACTATGGAAAGCAGCACAATGGTTCCTCAAAAAATTAAAGATAAAACTACCATATGATCCAGCAATCACACGCCTGGGTATATATCAAAAAAAACCTGAAATCAGAATCCCAAAGAGATATGTGCACTCCCATGTTCATTCCAGCATTATTCACAATCGTTAAGAGGTGGAAAGAACCTAAATATCCATTGATGGATAAATGTGTAAAGAAAATGTGCCATATACATACGGTAGAATGTTATTCAGCCATTAAAAAAGAAGGAAATACTGTCACATGCTAAAACATGGATGAACTTTGAGGACATTATGCTAAGTTAAACCAACCACAGGAGAACAAATACCACATGATTTCATTCATATAAGGTATCTAAAGTAGTCACACTCCTCGAAGCACAAAATAGAATGGCAGATGCTAGGGCCTGCAGGGAGGGGAAAATGAGTTGCTATTCAATGGGTGTAAAGTTTTAGTCATGCCAGGTGAGAAAGTTCTAGAGATCTGTATGACATTGTACTTATATTGATGATCTTGTGTGCTTTTTTGCCACCAGATGAGTATCTTCTTTGGTGAAGAAGCATCTGTTCAAATATTTTGTCCGCTTTTTATTGGGTTTCTTTTCTTGTTATTGAGTTTTGAGAGTTTATTATATAGTTTGGATATAAGTCCTTTATCAGATATAGGCTTTGCAAATATTTTTTCTCATAGTATGGCTTGTCTTTTCATTCTCTTTAGCAGTGTCTTTTGAAGGACTGAAGCTTTTAGAAATCCAATTTATGAATTTTTGTCATGATGGCTGTGTTGTGTCTAAGATTTATTTGACTAACCAAAGGTCACAAATATTTTCTCCTATATTTTCTTCCAGAAATTTTACAATTTTAGGTTTTACATTGAGGTCTATGATTAATTTTAATTTTTATATATGGTGCATAACATATGTGAAAGTGGTTTTTTGAGGTTTTGTTGTTGGGTTTTGTTTTTGTTTTGGGGTTTTTTGTTTTGTTGTTGTTGTTTGCATATAGGTATCCAATTGTTCAAACACCATTTGTTGTAAAGACCACAAAGAATTTTTTTTAAGATTTGTAATTCTCATTTCTGGTGTTCTTCATTTCTTTGTGTTAATCCATATTTCTACCCAGTGACATTTTTCTTCTGCCTGGAGGACTTTTAACATTTCTTGTATTGTGGATCTGCAGCTGATTAATCTTTTCAGCTTTTATATTTCTGAAAAAGTCTTTATTTCACCATTACTTTTGAAAGATAAATTTAAATTTTCACTGGGTATGTGATACTCCATTGTGTGTGTGTGTGTGTATACAAACAACACATCTTCTTTATCCATTCATCCATCGATGGACATTTGGGCTCTTTCCATATTTTGGCTATTGTTGATAGTGCTGCTATAAACATGGGGGTGCATGTGTCCCTTCAAAACAGCACACCTGTATCCCGTGGTTAAATGCCTAGTAGTGTAATTGCTGGGTCGTAGGGTAGTTCTATTTTTAGTTTTTTGAGGAACCTCCATACTGTTCTCCAGAGTGGCTGCACCAGCTTGCATTGCCACCAACAATGCAAAAGAGATCCTCTTTCTCTGCATCCTCACCAACATCTGTTGTTGCCTGAGTTGTTAATGTTAGCCATTCTGACAGGTGTAAGGTGGTATCTCATTGTGGTTTTGATTTGTATTTCCCTGACGATGAATGATGTTGAGCATTTTTTCATGTGTCGGTTGGCCATCTTGATGTCTTCCTTGGAGAAGTGTCTATTCATGTCTTTTGCCCATTTCTTCACTGGATTCTTTGTTTTTTGGGTATTGAGTTTGATAAGTTCTTTATACATTTTGGATACTAACCCTTCATCTGATATGTCGTTTGCAAATATCTTCTCCCATTCTGTGGGTTGCCTTTTAGTTTTGCTGATTGTTTCCTTCACTGTGCAGAAGCTTTTCATTTTGATGAGGTCCCAATAGTTCATTTTTGCTTTTGTTTCCCTTGCCTCTGGAGACATGTTGAGTAAGAAGTTGCTGCTGGCAAGATCAAAGCTATACTACAAAGCTGTAATCATCAAGACAGTATGGTACTGGCGCAAGAACAGACACTCAGATCAATGGAACGGAATAGAGAACCCAGAAATGGACCCACAAATGTATGGCCAACTAATCTTTGACAGAGCAGGAAAAGAATAACCAATGGCATAAGGACAGTCTCTTCAGCAAGTGGTGCTGGGAAAACTGCACAGCGACATGCAGAAAAATGAACCTGGACCACTTTCTTACACCATACACAAAAATAAACTCAAAATGGATGAAAGACCTCAATGTAAGACAGGAAGCCATCCAAATCCTCGAGGAGAAAGCAGGCAAAAATCTCTTTGATCTTGCCCGCAGCAACTTCTTCATCCACTGTCTTCTTATTTGCATTGTTTCTGACCAGAAATGTGCTGTCATCCTTATCTTTTGTTCCTCTGTACTTCATATGTCTTTTTATTCTGTGGCTGCTTTTAAGATTTTTCTTTTTATCTCTGGTTTTGAGTAATTTGATTATGTCGTGCCTTGTCATTTTCTTCATATATCTTGGACTTTGGGCTCATTGAACTTCTTGGATCTGTGAGTTTATAGCTTTCATCAGATTTAGAAATTTTATAGCTATTATTTCTTTAAATATATTTTCTGTCACCCACCTTACTAGTTATATTTGCCCACTTGGAGTTGTCTCACAGTTCACTGATGGTTTTTTATTTTAGAGGATGTTTTTTCTCTGTATGTTTAATTTTGGATAGTTTATATTCCTATGTCTTTAAGGTCACTCATCCTTTCTTCTGTACTGTTAAATCAGTAATTTCATCTAGTATATTTTTCATTTCTGTTGTTGTAGGGTTTTTTTCCTGACAGTTCACTTTGGTCTTTTATATCTCCCATATCCCTACTTTTGAACACATAGAATATTGTTATAATTACTATTTTAATATCTTTCTCTGATAATTCTAACATCATTGTCAGTTCTGGATCAGTTTGACTTGATTGATTTTTCTCCTAATTGTGGTTCTTTTTTTCCTGCCTCTCTGCATGCCTAACAATCTTTGTTTGGATGCCAGGCATAGTAGATTTTACCTTACTGAATGTTAGATATTTTTGTATTCTTTTTTTTTTTTAATTTTTTTAATGTTTATTTTTGAGAGAGAGAGCCGAGTGGGGGAGGGGCAGAGAGCGAGGGAGACCTAGAATCCGAAGCAGGCTCCAGGCTCCCAACTGTCAGCACAGGGCCCGTAAGATCACAACCTGAGCCAAAGTCAGATGTCCAACCACCTGAGCCACCCAGGTGCCCCTGTATTCTTATAAATATGCTTCAGCTTTTTTCAGGAATGTTGAAGTTATTTGAAAACAATATGATTAATTTTGGGTCCTTAAGATTTGTTGAGTAGACCCAGAACAATATTTATTATAGGTCTTAAATTTCTATACTGCTGAGACAAGACCTTTCTGAATATCCTAGCCAGTGTCCTGTAAATTGTGAGGTTTTCCATTCTGGCTGCAAGTAACAAGCACTGTTTCTGGCCCTATGAAAGCACCAGGCTGTTTTCCCTCTAATCCTCTTGGATAGGTCATTTCCTGGCTTTGGGCAATTTTCTCACATATATGTGCTAATCAGTACTCTACTTTTCACACATCTCCAGAATTATTACTGTTTTGCTCTCACCTTCTCAGAACTCTTTCCTTTGAACATTTGCTGCCTTGGTCTTACTGAATTCTCAGTTCCATATCCTCAACTCAGGGAGTCTGCCAGCATCAGACTGGGTTTTCCCTCCCTACATCATGGTCTGGAAATTCTTTTAAGGCAGTAAGTGAGCATAGGATTTGCCTATTTGTTTTCCCTCTCTCAGGAATCATTATTTTTCATTGACTATGTCTAGTGTCTTGAAAACCATTGTTTTATATACTTTGTTTAGAAGTCTGTTTGGGGATTGTTTTGGGTAGGAGGGTAAATATAGTCCTTTTCACTCCATCTTGGGCAGGAATAGAAATTCATGTCATAGTTTTAAAAAGAAAATTATAGGTGAAGTGGACCAGAGCATAAACTCATCTCTCATTAGAAAATGACTGGCTTGAGGGGAGGGTAGGTGATGGGCATTGAAGAGGGCATCTTTTGGGATGAGCACTGGGTGTTGTATGGAAACTTAATTTGACAATAAATTTCATATAATAAAAAAAAAAAAAAGAAAATGACTAGCTTGAGGGGTGCCTGGGTGGCTCAGTCAGTTAAGTGACTGACTTTGGCTCAGGTCATAATCTCACGGTTCGTGAGTTCGAGCCCCCCATCAGGCTCTTTGCAGACAGCTCAGAGCCTAGAGCCTGCTTCGTATTGTGTGTCTCCCTCGCTGTCTGCCCCTCCCCTGCGCGCGCGCTCTCTCTCTCTCAAAAATAAATAATTATTAAAAAATACATATATACTTTAAAAAGAAAATGACTAGCTTGGTAGTTAGAATTGAGTTCTCTGGGGGCGCCTGGGTGGCTCAGTCGGTTGAGCGCCGACTTCGGCTCAGGTCACGATCTCGCGGTCCGTGAGTTCGAGCCCCGCATCGGGCCCCTGTGCTGACAGCTCAGAGCCTGGAGCCTGTTTCAGATTCTGTGTCTCCCTCTCTCTGACCCTCCCCCATTCATGCTCTGTCTCTCTCTGTCTCAAAAATAAATAAACGTTAAAAAAAAAAAATTAAAAAAAAAAAAAAAAGAATTGAGTTCTCTGAACTAAACTATGTATTGTACATGTAGTGATGCAGAATTAAATATGGTCATTTCTAGCACAAGAGTAAATCTCACATGTAGCGTTAGCAAGACTTCAGTTACTAAACTGATTTGTGTGGCTCCAGCTTTCTCAGTAACTTTTCTAAAAGAAAACAAGAATAGTCTTTAGAAATATCTATCCATAGGGCTCCTGGGTGGCTCAGTCGGTTAAGCGTCTGACTTCGGCTCAGGTTGTGATCTTACAGTTGTGAGTTTGAGCCCCACGTCGGGCTCTGTGCTGACAGCTCAGAGCCTGAAGCCTGCTTGGAATTCTGTGTCTCCCTCTCTCTCTGCCCCTCCTCCACTCATGCTTGGTCTCTCTCTCTCTCTCAAAAATATATAAATGTTAAAAAAAAATTTTTTTTGAAGAAATAGCTACCCTGTCCTCTCTGAAATAGCTAGCTATCCTGTCCTCTCTGGGCATTAGCTCTAGGACACTATTTCCTCCCTTCACCCAGCTTCCTGTAGGAATAGTATTCTTGATTGTGGTGTGCTTTGGTCAATATCCAGGCCTTGCCTGTGATATTCACAGAGCTTGGAAAATAACATTTTTTTCTTCTTTGTCCTGCTATTTAATGGTCCACTGGTTTATGATAGTTGCCTTTAAACAGAAATGTATCCCTGAAAGGTGCCAAACAAATGATCCATTTCTTTTTATTATTATAGTACAGAGCAGTGATTTTCAAAGACCTCTATTTGCATCCTATAACTGCCTCCCTCAAGCCCTCCTGTTCTACCAAAGCAAAGTGTATACATATTTCCCTGTGGTTAAGGATGGAAAATCCATATTAACTATTTTCATTCATGAATTCATTTGTTAAATGTTATTGAATATACCTACCGAATGACAAGAACTGTACTAGTTAATAAGGACTTAATAGGTTCGGTGATTAACATAGGGTGAGATGACGACTTGTGGGTTAGAGTGTGGAGGTTGACATGATCATGTTAGAGAGAGATTTGGTAGCTCTATATACGGGAGGAATAAAAGCCTCTTTAAGGATATAGTAAAAGCAAGAGATGTTGAGAACCTAAACTATGTGACTGACATTCATTGAGGATTAAGATTCTAAGCTAAGAACTTAACATACCTGTTCTCATTTAACCTAATGGGGTAGATACTCTTCTTATCCTCGTTTTACAGATGACAAAACTGAGACTTAGAGTGATCAGCACCTCCTCCAAGGGTACGCTACTCTAGTAACAGTGGAATAGGAAAGAAAAAAAGGAATTATATCTGAGAAATAGTCCTCAAGAACTATTGAGAGGACTTGTGACAAATTAGATGTAAAGGTTAAGGAAGAAGAAATCCTGATGAGTGCCAAGTTTCTATCTGGGAAGACCAGGCAAATGGGTGATACTTCGTTAACTGAGTTATTAATAAATGGAATAGAAAGATTAAGGTGAGTGAGACAATAACTTTGCAACATTTGAAGTTTGAGGTTTCTATCAGAAAGCCAAATAGGATAACTTTTGTAAATAGTTGGACATGCTGTGTAGGAGTGTGGGAATGAGGTCTGGAATAGAAATACAAACCATCACCACTTAGATAGTTGTGAAAGCTATTAGTCTATTCCTTTGAGACTATCCAGGGAGATCACGAAGAACAAAACAATAAAATATAGAACCTAGTATTGGCATTATCTTAGGGATGGGCAGAAGAGGAGGAACTATTAAAGATACATCAGAAGGAGAGGACTAAAAGAGTAGAAGAGGGGTGTCTGGCTGGTTCAGTCAGAAGATTTCAAGGTCATGAGTTCGAGCCCCATGTTGGGTGTAGAGATTACTTAAGTGAACAAATAAATACTTAAAAAAAAAAAAAAAAAAGAACTAGAAGAAAATGTTGTCATGTTAAGCCTAAGAGGAGAATGTATTTCAAAAAGTAGGGATTAGTTAAAAGTGTTAAAGACTGAGGAGTGGTTAGGAAGCATAAGGACTGGGAAAAGAAATCATCATACTTAACAATTATACTTCATACAATCATACTTCAGTGACTTTAACCAAAACAGTCTCAGCGGATATACTGCTGAATAATATGAGAGGAAGTCAGGCTAGAATGCACGATTGCTGCGCAAGTGAAGAGAGCAAACAGGGCTCTTTCACAATGTTGGGTAGTAAAAGGAAGAAGGGAAGAGGGTTTAAAGAGAGTCAGTATGTTCTCAGTATCCTTTTTGCTGAGTTTTGTTTTAAATGAGTGTGTCAGGGACCGGGGGGGGTTGTTATGGTTACTCTGGATGTCTTTCTGTCTTGATGGTGTCGATGGTGGTAGCAGCTAACGCAGTTAACCACCAGATACTTTCCTAGGCATGTCACATATATTAACTCATTTAATCCCCACAGTATCATTGTTATCCCTACTTTTAAAATGAGGAAAACTGAGATCTCAGGAGCACAAGTAATTGTCCTAAGGTCACACAGCCAGTAAGTAACAGAGACAGGATACACACCGAGGGATCCTAGCTCTGAGTCTAGTTTTACCTACTCTGCTGTGTTTCCTTGTTGACCTGAAAAGTGATTCTGCTTTATTTAACCTTTTCTTTTTTTTTTTTTTTTTTTTTTTTTCCTCAAACAGCAGTTATCTGTAGTGAACATTTCTCAGACTGTTATCTTTAGATTGTCTTTTAGGACCTTCTTCAAAATTGCTTTACATTCTTTAGAAACTCATTTCCTGGTGTAGGAATAGCTGCCTACTGGAATCCTATCCAGAGCAGCCGGAATAAACAACAGACCCTAAAGAGATTCGACTCCTGTAAATGGTAGAGTGAACTTTCTCAAAATTCAGTAGACAAATCAACTCCTGCCCTACTTTAAGCATTTCTGAAGAAAAAAATAAGCATGTTTTTTGACTTATGTTTGAGACTGAGGTGATATCAGGTTTTGTCTGAAGCACATGTGTTTCTCTGCTTTGTGTCGAGAAGGGCACACATGTCCTGAATCCTAAGGATGAGGCTGAAACTATCCTTTGTTAGAGGAACAGAGGTACTTCCAGGCTAGACTTTACAGTCATTGTGGGAGAATGCTAGGAAAGACAACCCTGCTCCTGTTTGCACCAGGCCTTGGCTGTATCACACACACCCTTTCTTCTGCCAGGCCTGGGACTGACTTCTTTTAGGATGATTCATGATTGTTTTCCATGAGTAAATATGCTTTAGTCTAAGTCCAGTTAGAGCTCGTTTGCCTCCACTTCCCCTTCTCCTTTTCCACTTACTGCAGCTGTTTGTACTTGCATTTGGGCAGAGCTGATCTGTTAGCCTCAGTGCACTTTGTGTTATTGTTTTTTTAATGTTTACACTTTGCTTCACTGAAAGAAAGGTCCATTTTCTCTATAAGCTTAGATGTGTAGTTATACTTATTGATGGTCTCACAGAGACCGTTTCCTAGAGAGAACTCATTCGTCTGCCTCAAGACTGATTTGCATTGAAGAGATGCACACACTGAAGAGGTGCCCACACCCATCTGAGTCTGGAGTTGTTATTAAACCCTTTTAAAAACTACTTTCCAAAGCTTGTCTTATTTGTGTGCCGTATTGAAATGTGATTCCTTTCCATGTTTTTTCCTTCAACATTTTATTAGGAAAATTTTCAGATACACCAAAAAAGAAAGAACCTAACAATCAGCACTCATATACGCACCACCTTGATTGTATCATTAACATTTTGCTGTCTTATCATCTGTCTATCCAACTGCCCATCTCTTTACCCATGCATCTTTTTTTATGAATTTTGAAGTGAATTACGGATATTGCTATACTTTAGTAGAATGCTTTGAGAGGGACGGGATGGTCTTGCTGCCTGAGGACTGCCAACTCTTGAGTGCCAGGGGTAAGAAAGCCACACACATTACTAAGTGGTATGGATTAGCTCATTTTTTTCCCCTTAGCTCAGCTGTAGTTGCAGTGGTAATTTCTCATAGATTATTTCAGTGTTTGTGCCTTAGAAAATCTCTTGGAAGCCAGCTGGTACCCCAAACAAACATTTACTAAGGAATATGAACTCCACAGAGAACATCCATTACCTCCATGTCCCACAACGCAGGCCAAAGTGCTTTCTTGTTCGTATGCCCTAAATTTATTGTTGAACATAGGAAGTAGGGCTCTCTTTTATCATATAGAGCTGACAAAAGCCTTAGGTTCTGAGGTACAGAAATTGTTTCTAGGCTGTTCTTGGCATCTACAGTTGTTTTACCATATGGTACTGGGCTAATTTTATCTGTTCTTCCCTTGAGGCTTTTGTGAATTGATTACATTTTTAGAAAATTTTTTAAATAACTTTTTAAAATGTCAGAGCTTTCTCAGTAGAATAAAATATGATGAGAGATTACGTCAACAGGAGAACAAGTTATCTTAAGAGAATTTTTCTCAAAAACTTAAGCATTTCAATTGCATCTGTACTTACTCCATATTATAAATTAGCATTGGTCATGTTCACGAAAGCCCCTTTTGACACAAAATATAAAGTCATCTTGGACCTGAA